>NC_048894.1:44050749-44389822 GCF_011077185.1 Oxyura jamaicensis
CCCGGCCCCCCCCCCCCCCCCCCCCCCCCCCCCCCCCCCCCCCCAACTAAGGTCGGGAAAATCTGCCTTTTTAATTCATCATGGTTTAAGAGCAAGATCAAAAGGTGTTTAATAATGAACCTTTTCCACTTGGAGAAGCACATTTTAATGGTAACAATAAGAGCATGACTCTCATTCTTTGGTCAGGTAGCAGTAGCACCTTCTTCACAATGTGCCAGATTTAATTTCTATTACAAGTTAAATGGTTGAAATCACTGTATCCAGTAACTAACAAGTAACAGATGATAGCTCTACAAGGTGTTCTCTTCCCCTTAAGTTATTGGAAAGGTTTGATTCAGATGTGCAAGGAGTGCTCTCTTTTGTGTCTTGGCCTCTTCTCAAAATGTCTTTCAAAGGTGGGGGAGATTTAGTTCACAACCTTCTTGTCCACGAAACAACAAACAAAATTTTATGGAGCCTGACTTGCTAAGTGAAATGCAGGAAATTCTGCCTGTTGGCAGTCTCGTGTTAACCACTAGCTTCCTGCGAAAAGCGCTTTCTGCTGGGTCAGCCCGTTGGCTGGTCCTGCAGCAAGCACAGCTTTCCATTACCTCTGTGAAGGAACATTTGGCCTTAGGAAAGCAGCCCATTTTCCTGAATCAGTGCTATGAAACGTACAGGTTGTCACCTTACTGTTGTTATGATCTCATTTCCTAGTTTGTGACTCCTTTTTGCTTTGTTAGTGTGGTGCAAACTGAGTGTTTTCTTTGAGAAAAATACACAAATCTGTTCTGACTTCCCATGTCTAGGAAGATTGCCCCATGAAACCAGCCAGCAGCCCCTGTTCTGCCTAAATATAACATTTCATGCACACCTCCAGTCCACGTGATAACTGATGGCTAGTCGCTGGGAGGGAGGTCTCTGTGGACAGTTATTTAAAGAAGAGTAATTTACCTGTTGGAGTAAGTAATGGGTTGTTTTTCAAGGTGTGTAGTCTATGTTCATCTTACAATGCACCCTAATTCTTTGCATCTTCAGAGTTGTAGGTCTTGCTGGTTCCTTATTGATACAGAAATGGGGAGCTGGTTGTTCCTTCTCCAGCTGGGACTTAAGGACAGCCATATCACATTATGGGTGTCAAGTGTATCGGCAGCAAAATCCATGCAATATAAGTTAAAGAACCAGCTAAAGGAAAATATTGTGTCCTTGGTATTCAGTTTGTAGGTAAACAATGGCCAAGCAAGTCCATGTTCTAGTTCTGTCCAACCTGCAGCCAGACGTACCTTTGTCTGACAAAGAGAGTCCCTGACTATAAAATAAATGTAGTTTATGGAGACTGTTTGGTTTTAAAATGGTCTCCTCCCATTCCTGCCCTAATCTGTCAATTTTTGTACCAATTTTTCTTCTTATTCTGTCCAGTGTGCTTTATTCTGAAAGGGTGTTTGTCTTCATTCATTTTGTGTGTAGACTCTTCTGATGTTTTCAGTTTTGCATTTCTTTGTTTTACTTAATGTTTATGACCTCCATGGGAAAAGACATTGTTAGGCTATAACACAGTGAGTTTCATGACCCTGATAAAATAAATGTACTCTTTGCCTTGTTGCAGTTCACCCTGAGCTCTAATCGGTTGTTAGGAATTTTTAAAGTCCCTATAGGGCGAGTGTTTTGAAAACATCCATTTATTTCCCACTATGAGTGGTCCACAGCTCTACAAACAGTGACAATGGAATTAATCCAGGGAAAGAAACAGTCTGAAAAAAGTCATTTAAGTACCCATGCTAGCCTTGCTCCATCCACTAGGCAGTTTGTTTATATTGATTTTATTAGGACACAAACAAAGAACTGTGGAATAAAAGAATCTATTCTGAATTGTACTGTTCACTCATGATATTCAGTATTTCAATAAAATGTTCGGGCCTCTCAACTAGATTAAACTGTATTTACGTTACACTCATTATACACACGTTTTGGTTGTAGCTCTCAAGGCCTTCATGTCAATGAGAACAGAATGTTCTGATGTGGAAAGAAAGCCTCGTGAAAACTAAATTCAATGTTCAAACCTGATATTCAAAGTGGAGGGAGGTGGAGGAGTGACAGGAAAGGTACCTGTATATGGAACGCTTGTAAGACAGGCCTTCATTTGATTTTTAATTTTGCATTGATACCAAAATCATGCAATTTCAGTGTCTTCACAGTAGAAAAATTAATGAGCGATTCCTGCCGTCATCTGCTGAAGCGTTAACTCTGAATTCTCTCATTTCTGTTTGAAGTGCATCTTTATTTTTCTCATGTGCTGACTCCTCTGTATGTATGCATGTCCTTGCACACCTGCGTGTGCCTATAGCTGTGTACATAACCTTGTGCCCTGTGTTACTGTTTTTTTTGTAATTCTGACTTAACCTGTCAGTAACAATTTTGATAGTACTTGTGATGCTGAATTATTCTGCAGCTGTTTTATTCAACTATTATTTATAATTTCAGGCTTTCTTTAATATTTGTGGACTGATTTTTGTTTTGCTCCCCCCCTCAGGTATATACCCGAGGCCTATGGTCTTGGTACTGCAAACGCTTATGTGGAAACACAGCTTTAGCTGTATGGGCTCTTCCACTGCTTGTAAAATAACCTTCACTTTCATGTGGCTCTGAGATAGAAGTTCTGCAGTTTGATTAGAAAGGCTAGGCTGGTCATGAGATTTAATTTTTTTTTTGTTATACTTGGATAGATTAAGTCCTGGAATATTGTTGTAGAGTCTGGTTTAATTTCAGTGGCTGAGAGCAGAGAATGCAGTTGTAAGAGGGCCAAGCCAGTGTTTTGTGTTTTCTTTCTATTTTTTTATGTTTTTACAGCTGAATGGAAACCACAGTTTCTGAAGCCTAGATGGCTGATGAATGCTGTGTGGTTGTGCTTTGTCACTATTAAGAGGGAAAAGAAAAATAACTTTACAGGAAAATTGTGAATCTCTAAGCTCTGTGAGGCAGTCCAATGTTATTTTCCAAACATGGCTCAAAAATAATAAAAGCATCATTGCACAAATGCAATGAGCTTGATACTTGTATTGCTTTGAGAAGATGCACGCTGCTGGATAAAATTCTTGCACTTTTGTATGCAGAAGTTGTTAGCTGCTTTGGCTGTTGGACAAAGAACAGCGTTTCTGTACCATCTAAGGACAATCCTGATGCCTGCTCTATCCACGTGTACAGATATTTACCATATACCCTAAATTGTTGAGGTCAGCGGATAGGTATACAAATCAGGAGCCTCTTGCTTGTGAAGAAGAAAATTTATTTTAAGAGTGTAAAACCATTATAACTACTTGGAAATATTTGCATAGCCCTAGCATTTTGATACCGTAGCTAATATAATTAAAAGTAAATAGAAGTACACTCTCTAGTGAAAGCAGGGCTCCTCAGTGCTGCATCTGCTCAGAATATCATATAGGCATACTGGGAGAGTTTGCTTTAGATATGCTAGTCTCTCCTGCTACTTGGAGAAGATAAGTAGAAAAAGTTTCCTCTGAAAGATAATTCAGAACAGGAACCAAACTTCGAGTTACAAGCCATCTATGCTGGAACCTACCCCCTCTCTGTCAACTGTACACGGAGAAATCTGGAGACGAGTCTCCCTCAGGGTAAAGTATGAGTATCTTCACAGAGAGGCATTGGCTACGAGCTTGGCCCGTAATATAAATCCTGCTTGAAAATGAAAGCCTTTATATTTTGAGCAAATAAAGGACAAAATGAGATCTGTCATAATTTAATTAAGGGTGAATAATGGGGCATATTAACACAAGGCTGAATTTAAGCTTCAGAAAATGTGAGTATCATCCCTATCTAAGATCCTGCTTTATAGTGTCTGCTTGTGTCTTTCATTAAGCTGTATTTAAACAATGTGGCCTGACTGAAATAACTGAATGGAATGTCTCTTCAGGCGGTACTCCTCATTTTTTGGCATGTGCTTTATCTAAACAAACACACACACAAACTGTATGCATTAAAATAGAGCATAGTGGTTTTTTTTGTTGTTTTTCTTTTTTCCTTTTCCTGTTTGTTTTATTTAGAAACATCTTGGTTCGGTTTACAGAACACTAGGACCAGAATTATTTGTATCCGTGTATTTGTTTGTTTATGCCTAAGATCTTTCCATTTTCACTTTTGGGTTTGCTTCTTCTGTTACCATAAACATCTTCTTACACAGAAGGGAAGTAAGGAATTGAATTTCCTGCAGAGGAGCACACGAGAATGATGGAGTTGGACAAAGAGCAGTGGGGAAAAAAATATAGGTACACTCTTGTAGGAAGAAAGAAACTGGCAAAATAGAGAACAGCTATTACAAGCAAACTCCTTCAGCTCTAATCTTAAGAACTTTTGTACCCGTGTCAGGTATAAAATTAGCAATTGGAATTTTGTCTTCAAATTGACTGAATCCCCTTAAATGAACAGGGTAGAGAGCAGGCTTTGTTTCCAAGGCAACAATCAGCTGTCATCCTAAGGACAAGAAAGGTGCTTAAGTGACAAGGTTGGCTTCAGAGAACATCTTACTAAATGTAGATTTTGCAATCATTCACAGTACCTGGAGCTATAGAACTTTCCTGATGTGCTGTATAACTCTCAATACATCTTTGCTCGGTCACGAGAAGAACTCACTCCTACAAAGTACGTACCCTACCCGACACCATATTCTAAATATGTTGCAGTTCGTGCTGTGTGTCTAATTTCTCACTGTGACTACTATAGAAGACAAGTAGTGATATCTATAGCTAGGATTATCTAACAATTATTGCATTAAAATACAATATTAGAGCAAAAATTAGGCTCTGGAGGGTGTGGAGAAAAAATAGCAGGTATTTCAACACATCTAATCACTGTTAGTTCTAATGAACAGCTCTCAGTCCCCCCCGGAAGATATGATCATGATGACTCACTAATGCCTGGTCATGGTTTTATGTAATGTCCTTTATACATCAGAAGTGATTTATTTCTTTTTTCATGTGTACTTTACAGATGTTCATGGAGAGCTATTCATGCCTGTGTGACAACGTGAAAGAACAATGATTTCTGAGAGAAAAGCATGCTAGCAAAGAAGCAAAGATAGCATTTCCTTGGTAAAAGGGTGAGAAGAGCCCCATGCCATAATGGAGCAAGTGGATGAGGAGGACTTGATTACAAAAGTTCTGAAAGTCAGAAGAAGTTAGTTTCATGCAAAGGAATAGTAAGCCAGAGAGAAAGATTGTAAAATTGAAGAGGCAAACTGGAAAGATTATTTTAACAATGACATTTGTGTTTTTCCCATCCCTTCCCACCCCTTCCCTTCGCTTTGTAAGAGAAGGAGGGATGAATGCAGGCATAAAGACTCAGGGAGAAAAGATTCAGCTGATGGGGGGACAAAGCAATTTGTCATTGGGACAGGTTGCAAGTTTGTGAACGATTCTTTGCTCTTTATTTAGACATTTTATTTCATGAATGTGCACATTAAAATTCTTAACACATTTTGGAGGTTATTTAACGTGTTTGTAAAATGAATGGTAGATTTGGAAAATAATGATCTTGAGGCAGTTGAATTGGGAAGAAATGGTTTACTAAATAATGTAAGTACTTCTGCGAATCCTTTGAGACAGTTTTTTCAAATTACAGTTTTTAATTCCATGGAAATATTAACTTGAAATTGTAACATATTTAATTCTCTTTCTACAGAAGAGATTGGTTTGTTTGGGAGGTTTATTAATCAGCAGATATACATCTCTGAGAGCTATCATTGTAATAATTTTGAAAGCCTCAATTGTTTTTTAAAATACAGGTATTAAAACCTGTGCAGTTTTCCCATTGAGCCTAAAGAAATGCACAAATCTGTTTCACTTCATTACGTTTTACAAGAAGCACAAAAATCTTCAGCTGCAATGAGCATAACTCCATTTGATTCGAGAGCCTTGTCCTCCCAGGAGATCTAACCCATGGTTTTTCTTTTTTTCTGTGATGTTTTGAAAGACCTTCTAACACTTAAACAGTCTTAATTATCAAAACCAAAATGAGGACTGAAGGCTTGTAATGGGATATAGTCATTTTAAAGTGAGACACAGGTGAGAAATAGTAAACTGAAGGGAACTTGCCAAACCACAGTTCTGCCCCTTGTGCTCTGGATCCTTATTTAGGGTTGCAGTGTGATTTTATTTTTATTCCTACCTCCATCTGTGATAAGTCAGATGATAGTGAGTGAGGCTGCTTTACCTAAATTTGTTTTTATTTTTGCTGTTTCATGGCTAAGCAAATCCTTCCTGCTTAGAGCCTGACTGTTGCTCCTTGATTTACATGCTGTTTGCTATTCAGGATACACAGTTCCTTCTAGAGTGCAGTCGATCCTTAAGCAGCGTAAATTAAGAATCACCTCATTTGCAACTAAATGGTAGTTCTACATATCTTGGATCTTCAGAATTGTAATTGTACTCACTAATTTTTGTTTCTGTGGTGACGCCCTAACGTATTGTGAATTCTGAAGGTAGGGATTTTGCAGAAATAATATACAATAATGAAATCAAAAACCCAACTAAGATTTTCAGAAATGGTCTATTGGATTAAGTGTCTGACTTTCATTGTGCATCACTACAAATTATGTGTGGCCTTTGGAAATTCTTGAGGAGTTCAACTTTCATTTCAAGGCTGCTTTAAAAACTGCATATACTAACTTTATTTTTTTCCCCTTTTTTTAGATTTTTCACTTTGCAAATTTAGTATTTTATTCATTGTATGAAATCTTAAACGTTTCTGAATAGTAGTTAGCAATACTTACTAAATAATATACCATCTCTTTATAAGAATCTGCTAGAGACTAAGAGAAGAGGCTTCCTGTATTCAGCCAGGAGCCTATTACTGTTGCATCGAGTGATCTAGTGGCCAAACACAAAACAAAATCAATTATATTTATTATGTTTAATCTTGTGTAACTTAGATCAGACTGGTTAAAACTAATTTTCAGGTGTATCTCTTCTGCGGCAGTCTATGCAATCCAGGTATTGCTCATATCTGCAAAGAAGTGGCAAGATATTCACTTAATACAGTAAGCGAAGTACCACATCTTGAATGTTGCTAGACTGGAGAAGAACTTATTATAGTGGTCTCAGAAGAGACAATGCACGCTTTTGCCTTCCTAAAACTAGCTGATGAGATCTTTTATGCTGAAATAGTTTGTAAATGCATTCTCACTACAAATCTTCTTTTATTACAAATTTCTTCCATTTTGTAAGTCATACAGTATTGTTGTTTGTAGTATAAGGAAATCAGTAAACAAAATACTAAATCACTTTAGTCCTAGGAGGCTGAATTCCATAGTAATTTAGATCGTGATGAAGCAGCTAGATGTTTAATATACCTTCTGAAATGTTCTCTAAAAGCTACTTGTTCTCAGTGAGCTGTCTGGTGCTCATCAGGTGCTGCATTTGCTGAAAAAAATAAATGGTTTGAATAGGAAGATGCAAAATTATTTATTGAGGTTTGCCATCACTTGAATTTATTATATATGTGAAACATGAAATGCATAAAAAAAGACAATGCTTACTTACGTGGCAGTCTTTCTGCTGTCTATGTATGTACTATACTGTAAATTTTTTTTGCAGCTTTTTATGCTTTTACATGTTTTCAGAAATTTCAAAGTTGTATAGTAAAAAGGTTTACAATAGCTTCTAAATATAAATAAGCTTAAAAATAAATCCTGCAAAACCGCAGCGATCCATTTAATAAAATACTCATTTTTGTAAATGCACCAAAAAGAGTGGGTGAAAATAGTGTGACACATCATGTGGGCTTAATCTATTTCGTATAAATTTGCTGTGAAAGCTCTAGTTCAATATAGATAATGTGCAATCTGTTCTAAACATCCAGTTGTACAATAAGGGTAATTTGTGGGAGACAGTTATGGATCTCAAGAGCCCTTTCATCATTCGGAGTATTGAATTAATCTCCTCCTAAATGCTCATTCAGAAGGTGCCAGAAGACTGCTCTGTTTGGTTGCCATGGCAGATATTATTCTCCTGGCTCCTTGGAGAGCTAAATTTCTATAAACTGTGAGTGTTCTCAAGTTTATCAAAGCAGTGAGCTGTAGTTACTGTGATTTCTGTTGTTGCTGTTGACAGTTTCCTTCTGTTGTATGCTTGCTTTAATTTTTTTAATGTTCTAAACTTTTTTTTAACTTGCTTGCTCTCCGATAGAGCAATAACTTTGGTTTAGAGACAAAAAGGGAGAAAACTTATTTTGCATATAGCCTTACAGTCAAATAAATCAGATAAATGTAAAAAGAAATTGGAAAATTCAATACCTGTGTGCTAAGAGACTAGTGAAAATAACAGAGCTCTCCGATAAACGCAGGTTATAACCAGGGAAGGGAATGAAAATATTTTTCTCAAGTGTGCATGGGGGCAGATACAGTGAAGGAGATTGGCCCAGTTTCTTATACAATAAACTTCAGTTTCATGTACTCATGTAACCACAGTCTGCTTTAGCAGAGCTGATGAAGCCTAATTTCCTCAGGATTTATGTTCTGTCTTTCCTGAGCTACGTACAGCTGTGCATGCAGCTTGATTAAACACCTGGCAGCCGCTTACTGCCTAGCAGAAGGAGTTGTGTTACAATTGTGCTCTCAATGACAGGGTGCTGATTTGGATTTCCCTTCCTACCAAGTAACTAATTTTCAAAAATGAGAAGTTATTTAATATCCTTCAGACTTCTGCAAATTGATAACTTTTGTTGGAATTGGCTGCTAGCTGGGAAGTTATTTCATGGTCTCTCCATGGCCCCTGCCCTTTAAACATCTGATCCAGGTAACTTTGGGGAGACATGCTATCACTGTGAAAGCTGTGTATTTTAGGAGACAGTTGGCCACGACCAAAATTCAGACTCTATCTTGAGCTTTAAAGAATTACTTAATGTTTATTCTGTGGTAGTGCATCCTGTCAGTTCAAGTGCATCGTTACGTGTGGTGTTGTTTGCTTGTCCAGATGGATGCACATGTGCTTGGAGTGCTTGGGCTCAAGATTTTTTTTTCCTTTTTGATGTTTCGGTTACTCAAGATAATTATACTCAATGTGAGCCTATCATGAAGGAGACTAACTGGAAAGCGAGTGATCACAATTCGCAAAGAGCTACATGTCAGTACTTACCCAGGTATGCACATCAGTGTACAATTACAGTGTCACCCTCAGACAAGTCTGTAGTCCTGACATCTAAAAAGTAACCCTACTGTTTGTTGCTGTTACCACACTCTTCCACTTAAGAAACATCCAGAAGCAAAGCTGTTTGTGGCAGTCCTGCTGAAAGACTCTCAAATCTAACTCCTAATCAACTGTAAAGATATGGGAGAAGACAGCTTTGAGTCAGTGGCAATGTGAGTGATCATATGGATGGGCATCGAAGGGAGAAAACGAAACTAACCATTAATAATTGGAGTGTCAGAAATGCTTTGTCAAAACACAGATTTACCATCTACCTTCCTTAAAGTCTGTTTTAATCTGGCATGAGGGGACAGGGCATCTATAAGCTCTAAGGGTGCTGGGTGAGCTAAAAGTGTTTGTGCTGTACTTCTTGTTATGAATACGCATCCTCAGGGCAAAACTTCATAACAATTGCTGGTATTAGCCCTCCTGGAAGCTGAGATTTGTTGTATGCACAAGGTTAAGAAAATATTAAGAACAAACCTGAGGGAAAGGCAAATATTTAGAAAATTGAGAAACTCAAGAGTAGGATGATGCATCATAATGCACTCAAAATGGATCTAGAAAATACATTAATTACGGTTGCATTTTGTCTTTAAATCAGATTTGTTCCTGGAACAGGACTGGGGAAAATGCCATTCTGAACAGAACCTACACGTAGTTCAGGCTGCCAGCAAATCTGTTGTAGGCCATCTCATTGAAACAACAGCTGAACTACTAAGGGATGGAAGTGTGAAGTGATTAAACAAAGACAAATGAATAAAAGAAGGTTAGAGTGGCACTAATATGAGTTTATTTCAGTGTGAAGCTAAAGAGGAAGTACGTTAACTGGAGCAAATGGTGCGTGTTCATGAAGGATATTTTTTAACATGAATGTCTGTAAATGTCAACATACGAATAACGGCACGTCCTTTTTCTCATTGTCCTGTAGTGCTTCGTGAATGCAGTATTTCTGCTGTATTTCACGTCTCTCATGCTTCTGTGGAAAAGCAGCAAGATTTGACGTTTGGTAGTACAGAAGGTTTTGTGTTCAAAGAAAGATGGCTGGGGTCAAAGAGCATGCCAGTGTTTAATTAGTACACAGCATCCTTCTCAGTTATCACAGAGAATATTTCAGATTCTTATTGCCTAGTGTGTAGTTAATTCAGTGTATGTTATAATGTACAAACAGCAGTAAATGTATTTTTCCAATCTGAAAGTGGCCGTTTTTGATTATTCATACAGAGGAAAGGATGTTCTGAACAGATTATAAAGCTCTAAAACGTGTTCTGAGGTGCTTTACAAAGTAGACGGCAGTGGAGTTCCCTTAACTTTCTCTTCCTGAAACATGTGTCAAACTGAAGTGTTTGATGTTTTATTTTTGTCAAATCAATATAATGTTCTGCTGGGAATTTTTTTAAATCATGAGGTGTACTACAGTTTTCTACAGACAGGCATACATCTGCATCATTGCATGGAGCATCAGACTTGGTATTGTTCTGTTAAGGAAGCAGTACTATGTTGCTGTTCTGTGTTTACTTTGTTAAATAAGAGACTGAAGTCTTCAGCATTAGAGAAAAATTTTGTGAAAAACAAACTCATTTATGTAAACAGAAAGCGTCATACCATTATATAAATAACGGTATGCTTACACAAAAGAGCATGTCTTCCTGCATGTACCTCTCTGCGTTGTTTTTCTCTGCCGTGCAATTCTATGAATTACAGGTAGCATGGCATGTCGTGATAGGTAGCTGATATGCAGAAGGGAGCACTGCTCTGAGCAGGGCTTTTGGTGAGATAACGTCTGTTTGTTCCTGGGAGGCAGGCTGTCGGGAAGTTTCAGTGGTACTGTTAGTCTCTGCATACCAAAGTATGCTTCTTGAGATGCCAGCTCATATAAAATGGCTTAGAGAAGCCAAGAGGAAAATACCTGACAAAAGAAATAGAGACTCTTTTTAAAGCTTTATTGTATTTTAAAGTTTCAGTAAAATACATTAAAATTAAATGGAAAAGCAGGACTGTAAATGAATAGAATGTTTTATAAGTTCAGGTAATACGTGATATTCTTCTGTTTGTTTCTATTGACAGCAAGCAAACTTGAGATATTGTTTCAAAGCATATGCTCCTCTGTAGTTCATGGTCATTCAACCAGTAATAGGTGTAATGTGCACTGTTCGTGGCTGTATTTCCTATGAAACGGATTGGGAAAGAAAGATTTGCTTTCCTAACAAGCATTTGGAGACTGTAAAATTTAGAGTTTAGTTTAGTTGCCCTGTTTTTCATCTCAGTTTAAGGCTTTTTTTTTTTTTTTTTTTTTTTGAGATTGCTTTAATTCTTGAGCCTCTGTTAGAACTGGATAACTGGATACCGAGTCTGAATTTTTCTTTTAAATAGATTGTTTTTAGCATTGTCTTAAGCTGATGTGTTTTTGTTTGTTTTTGTTTAAGATAGAGCACTCCTGGTTATATATAAATGAAATGAGAGGTAAATTTGCTAAATAGATGAGCTTCTTGCAAATCCTTGTCCTTCCTGTTTTTTCTGATAGATGCCATCAAATTAATCAGTCTGTCTCTTGAAAAGGGCTTGGTCTCCTTAGCTGACATTTGACGATAGCAGTGAGGTGAAATCTTAATGAAATAAAGGATAGATGGGTTCGGGTTGATGGAAGAAGTACTGTTGAGCAAAGCTAGAATTTAGCTGATCTGCCAAGTTGAGAAATTGTGGGTAACTTATGCTCACATGCGGTAAGAAGACACCTTTCTTCTGCAAGTGGGGCACACCCAGAGTTTCCCTTACTTGTTTTTATCTTGGTGATGTTGAAATTATCAGACCAAACCATCAGTTAGTTCATACACTTTCTTCTCTGGGAGCAATCATTCCTGTTGTTTCCAAGAGATGTGTAAGAAACTGTAGCAAACACAGTTAAAACTTTGGAATAGCTATTAACAGGAGCAGTTGCTTGCTTTCTGTATCAATTAGTGAGTAGTAGGCTTATCTCATCAATCAGGAGAATTTGCATATCTGGTTCCAAAACAAGATTATTTCTAAACCCACTGTGACGGCTCCAGTTTGTCATATGGAAATCTCACACAATAGCATTCATAGGGATGTTCAATTCTGAGTTGGATTTTCTTGTCTTTTCCATTTTTTTCACTGCTGAGCAGAAACTGAGATTCACTCATTCAGTAACACAGGCCAAAGACTTCTTTTTAGTGGAAGTCCTGCAAATTCCCTGAGAGAACGCTTAGTTAAGGTGCAATTTGTGTTGTTTTTCCAGCATTGTGCTTATTCCCACGTCACAGAAAGTTCAGTGTAAAGTCAAGAAGCAAGTTCAGCAGACGGCAGTTTCAGTGGGGTACTTTTTCTTTGATCTGAAGAGGAGAAGGCTGCATCAGTCCACAAGCTTGAGTGCTGGGGGTGCAAAGAAGTTTTAGCCTGGTGGGTTACACGGACAGGCTGATCCACTGTTAAAAAACATCCTTTAACCCAGAGTTCAAGATGCACAAGAAGAATGAGGAGTATGGAGCAGTTAGCATGGGATGTATGAAGGGAAGTCGCAATGTTAGCAGCATCCCTATTTCTCTTTTCTGTTAACTCGGAGGCTTCCAAAGGAAGAATCTTGTCATCCGTATAGATAGCGTTAATTGTCCTCATCTGGGACAGGAGAAGGCCTGAGCTGCTGCTGCTTTGCTGGGCCAAAGGTGGCTTCTGCGTTCTTGAGAAGTAAAAGAGTACAAGCACATACTAGTAGAAAAGAACAGAAAAACTGGAAAATGCAGGTTTTGTTTCTTTTGTATGCCTTCTACCTACAGTCTTGCAGCTAGAGAAGGACAAGAAACGATCATCATACGTAAATCTGGCAATTTTTCTGTTGCTCTCTTACAGCTCGCTGTTTGGAAGCTTGTACAGAATACCTGAATGTTTTTTTCAGCAATAAAGAAGAGCTTATTTTTATTCTTAGCAAGAAAAGAGAAATATTGTGTTTGAGGTATTAGGTTAGTGACCCAGTGGGTATATAGTACATTTAAAAAGGCAAAATTTGCAATAAAATTACCAGGGTAAAAGTTGTTATTGAGTTGGGAAGACAATAATAGAAAACCAACAGCCTGTTATTGAGCTGTTGTTGTCTCCCTGTAAATAAGATTGAAAACACAAATTATGCTCCCTAAAAAAATTAAAAACCCGACCCAAATTGGATTTTAAATCACCATTTTCCTCCAAAACTACTCTCATATTTTTTTCTATTTCTCTTATTCTCCCAAATCTAATCTCTCTTTTCTGACAGGCTGTGACACATAATATTCTAATAGCTTGTGACAAGGACAGTACAGACAGAGACTGAAATTGCTTACTCATTAATCTCAGGCTGTTCCTTAAGGGAGTGCTACCGCAGGTGTAGGAAATGGAAGTAAAAAGAAATCTGATAGGTATACACAGGAATTACAGAGAGGTTTATCCTACTGAAAGGTAATTAGCCTGTAGTTGCAATGCAATTATATGAACGTGGCATTGATTTTTAGTGCAGCATTTCAATAAGAACAGAAAGTCCTGCGGTGAGATCCGAAGGAAGGTGTCATTTGTGACTGTGCCTGTCCTTAAAAATTGTTTGCATTGCCTCTCAGGTTGGCTGTCCTGACCAAAGTTACATCTGTTTAAAGAGACTTTGGGTCATTTTGTATTTATCAGGCCTGTGCCTAATTTCTTTTTGTGTTAAGTCTTCAGTTTTATTTGTCTTTTTTTACTGGATGCTTCCCTTTTAATTTATCAATGGGCATGTCTCCCTTCAGCTCAAACCCCTACACTCAGTTTCTAATATTGAAAATATTTGACGGTTCATTTTTTCCCATGCATTTTGTGCAGTTATGCCTGCCTGAGTGAGGAATTAGATGAGTATTGAGACTCTTAACCACATGTTCCTCTAACACAAGCCTGAGTGGACTGCCTGTGGAAGGGATGCTGTAGAAAGTTGTGCAAGAATTCAGACAAAGTCCTTTTTATTCACATTGTAAGTATCAATAAAACAATTCAAACAGTAAATATCAATAAAACAACGGCATGAGTTCAAGTGATGTGCAAATAGTTGCAAAAAAAAATCAGGTTGTACAGTTACATGTGATATTATGGGTAGAAAAGAGACTATTCTAGGAAGATTTGCAAATTAATTTTCCTTTAGTCTGGAAAAAAGATTGTTAGCAGGGTTGTTTCCAAATTTCCTTCAGTGTCAGAGCACTAAAAATAAAAGGCCATGTATTCCTCTGGGATAAGCTTAATTTTATAACTTTCCATTTCTCTGTTTTGAGTGCTTGTTTTTTTTTTTTGTTTGTTTATTACTGGTGAGTAAGGAGAGGAGCAGAATGATCCATTCCATATCTGATAAATTCCCCTTTTCTGGCAGTTTTTCTCCTTGTTCAGCCTATTTGTATGTATTTTTTTGAAACTATTAGTATTTTTTCAATTTTGTTTTTGTCTAAATTAATATTGTTGAGAACATTGTATTTAATATCCCATTAACATTGTTGAGAACGCCCTTTTAAATATAAACATTTTACTGAAACTGCACATAGTTGTGGACCTAGCATTGTTAAAGTCTTTTTTATTTGCTTCTGTCTTTGTGTGTATGCTTTCTCCTCATTTCCTTTTAGTATGTGCTGATGTGTACATATAGACAGCGTACAGGAAAACAGAATGAGATCTGTGTGTGCAGATGCTGTTGAGTTCCTTTTTGTAGATGCATTCTCATTGTGGTTTGTTGTAAACCCCAGCCTGTAATTCCATTTCTTTCAATGGATATCTTCTTTTCATATAGTCCCTTAAACCAGAAATACTTACCGCTATTACATACTAATAAGGAAAATTATGTGCTCTGTGGTATATGAGAGGACTATCCTATGGATTCTTGAAGAAATCTTTCACTACAGCTGTGCATTATTATTTTTTTAGGAAAGGATGCAGCTGGCTGCCATGCATTTTGCAGTTCTGTTGATCCGAAATGGAATACGGAATTTTCACTCTGTTTGTACTGAAAAGGAAACATAAGCACATGAGCACTGACATATCATCAAGCTCAAAGTGCAGAAAATGGATTTCTCCAGCTTGTTAATATTTTGCAATTATTTGTCCTGTCCCAGCTTGCTTTTTTGATTTGCCCTGAAGGATCTGTGGAAATGTGTGCTCACCGCCCATCTTACACTATCACATAAATTCACAGTGAATTAACTAAGTGACTCAGTGGATAATATTAACTCACTTCAGTGATGCAAAAATCATATGATGCCTTAAACATTTATTTAGAGTCCTTTGACAGCACTTACTGGAGTGTTTTCAAAATCTGATTTGTTTGACAGATGTAGCAACCTATTTTATATGGGTCGTCTTATAAAATTTATACGACAGAGTACATACTCTGACAAGTGGTAATGTTGTACAGTGTTTCTATAGCAATAGGACACACTTGTAATATATTACAACTAATGCATTGAAGAGACATTATTTTAGATGTTTGTGGTTGCATGCTAGAGAATATATTTGTCGTTGCGACAGGTCGAAACTGAGAAATAAGCATGTGATGGTACTCGTAACCCAGGATACCCATTAAAGCACTTTACAATGTATAAGGAACATTTCCAAGCAAAGCCTCGAGGTCAGATAGAATTAAATTAGTGAGGCAATTGAACATGAATCACAATAGTTAATCCCTCGGTGCATGCTGAAGCTGGCACCATTTGCTCTGATTTCCTCTGAAGCAAAAGCAGGTCGCTCTAGAGCAGAGGCTGGACTCAAGCAGGACGTGTCTGCCCAGCACATCTATTTCTTGGCTTCGGTTTGTCTCGTGGCCTTATCCAGCCCCTCAAAGCAGCAAAGTGGGGCTGTGCTCGTTTGTTCCTCCTCTCCTTCCCACTGCTCCTCAAAAGCAGGGTGGGAGCGAGAGGAGGAGGCAGTTCTGCCTGTGAGCTTGGCCCTTACCTGCCACTGGATTTAGATGCAGACATGAGCAATTCTCAGTTTAAAGAAGTAAAAATCAAAGGAAGAGGGTGCAATTAGGACAGTAGAAAACAGGACAGGGAATCAGCAAGGGATATAGTGCTATATCCCTTAAATCCCTATAATTCAGCGTATCTACAGATCGTTGTTTATCTTCATGTTACAAAGCTGCTTAAATTCCCAAACTCTTCAACCTGGAAGTAGTAGCTATCATATATCTTTAATTTCCCGTATCTATTGCAGAATAACTTCATAAATCCTTGCAAAGCGATTACTAACAGGAAGGCAAAAATTTTGTTCGGGTCTCTAATAACAATACCAATAGCTCTGAAAAACGGGCCTATGGAGAGAGAGTATCGAGGGCACTGCAGTACTGCACAGAGGCACACTGAGGTACCTGACAGGGGAACGTCGTCGTCGTAGTGAAAACTGCGGGCTTTTCCAGCAGAGCACTACATCGCTTCTGAACAGAGAGGTAACCAACCTGTAGCAAACAGGCTTCCTTCCCACTGCCTTGGTGGAAAAAAAAGGAAAAGGGGTTTGTCCACTCATAACTTAGGAAGTGTGGAAAGTGAAGTTCTGAAGTAAATGAGAACTTTTACCTTTTGTTAGGTTGTTTAAAATTACTACAGGTTAGTGAAATCGTTTTATAAATATTGTGATATCTGTAATTTAGGACCACGTCAGCTGTTGTGACTTATGTTATCTGAAAGAAATACAGAGTTATAAATTACCAAACCAACATCTTTTACTTCATTTTCAAACTGTCTGCAAGCTATTTCAGAGCTTATTCAGACTCTCACACATGCTTGCCAGGCAATCTAATGCAATTCTCTGAGAGTAATGGTTCATAACCAATTGTGCATCTTAAATGAAAATGGAAAGGTTGGCAAGCCATGTGTGTCCTTCGTGTACGTGTGTGTGTCTGCAAATGGGCTGTGAGATGAAGGGTTTCTCTAGGCCAGGCCCCAAAGTGGCAATAAGCAGATGCCTAGGGTAGAGTGAAGAGCAGGGCAAATGTTTTTATTTCCCTATAATATTTTCCAGTCCTCTGCCTGTGATCAGCTCAAGAACATCCTGAGCCAGATCAAGCCATAAACCTACCATAACAAATTCAAGTAATTGACCTTACCCGGGTACATATATGGCCTTATCTGAACAGATAGGTATTGACATAAATACATTTTTAAACATGAGTCAGTGCCTGTAACTGATCAGTACTTAAGCTTAGCCCAGTGTTTAATTAATGGAAAACAAGTTGCCTCTTTTTCCTTGTTTTCAAGGGATGGGTTGACTGGCAGACAAGGCACTTGCTTCATTGCAGGTATCTTTGACGCAAAAATTAATTTTGTCAGTTGTGCTATTCTGAAAGCACTGGCAGAGGGACCTTTGATACACTCTAAGTTTGTAGAACTGATTTCCTCATAGTAAGAATAAAGCTATTGTAATTAGCAATTGGTTTCCAGCTTAACATTGACAATTTTTTTATTGGGCTGTGAATTGGTAATAGCAGAGATCCCGCAAGAAGAAAGCTTGTATTTGAAGAGAAATACAAGAATAAAAATGCTGCTGGAAATTCTATGGGCAGGACAAGTAGCTAGGGCAAGGGAGCAAAACAAATTGGGTGACCTGGCAGATCCTTTGCCTTCCTGATCTATCCAGCTCTCAGGCAGAACTCAGAGTAGTCCTTCTTCACCAAATAATTCAAATACTGAACAGTTTCTTTTAACTCACTTTTCATGCTGATATGGCAGATAAACTGAGAGGCAAATTCCTTCTTTAAAAAGAACACCTTAAAAAGCGTGATTGCTTTTGTGAAAACTATATTTCTAAACACATGGTTTATACTTCAAGTATATTTTAATGTTTTCTGTTTATACTGCTGAGTCGTTCAATTTCTCTAATATCATCTGACATGGGTCTCAGGCAGAAGTTTGCTGCCTGGTGCAAGAGAGATGGAAATTTTGTACTTCTGGCATTTTGATTTGGGTATGGCAGCATGATAGAGCACAGCCATGTGTCCTTCATGTTATCTGCTTTTTATATCAAATTTGTCATAGAAATTTCCAAAACCGGTGCTGTAAATTGGGTTGGAGTCCAATCTAGATTACCTAATTAATTCCCTGTGTAGAGAAGCAACCTTTGTTGTTGTTATTGCTCTTTTTTGGAAACTGAGTAGAGCTCCTTACTGATATAGAAATTTACACAATTGGAGATAAATGTGGGCCCAGGTGACCACCCAGGCAGGCTGTGCTTGGGATAGGGGCAGGCAAGCCTCTGTGCTCTCTGGGTCAGCTGCCGTTCCAGAGGGTGCACAGGGCCCCAGTGCTTTGGTGTCTCCTTGCTGGGCTTTGTGTGCCTGGGTTGAAATGATTGCCATATCTGTGGTCAGAAAGCAATGGGGTTACAGAGTATTCTTTGCCTTTTTCCTTAGTGTGGGGCGTAATTCATTGTGAGAGACCTTCAAGGCTTTTCATGCAACCTATTCCCTGCTGTAGCAAGGATTATGGAGATGTGTTCGTGCTCTTAATTTCTCCTGTGTTCTTTTTTGTGACATTAAATAGTTTAACTCTGTCTTTTGCCTCTGGTACAACATAATTTATTAAAGGCTGTTGGCAAAACTTGTGTGGGTTTTGGCTGCGTACCACTGGAATAGATGTTACGTGGAGTCCTCTGGGCCAAGCGCTTACTACAAGGTTTTATGCACTAGAGGAAGGCTTGTGTCTATAACCCAGTGGGTCCCTTCCAGTCTTCAGTTCCCAAAATGGAAGCACAGAGGTCATGAAGCTTTAGTCTTAAGTGTATATTCTCTTGGCAAGCTGTGTAGTTCCAGCACCATCTGCAAACCTGCGTGCTGGAGCAGAAGCAGGACCTGCAGGGCGCCGGCCGCCTCCACCTCCACCACTGGCCTTCTTGCAGACACTGGGTTTGCCGTGAGGCAGGGCCAGCACACAGCATGTCATGTACAAGGTAAATGAGGCTATCCTGAGCTGGCTGCTGCTGCTGCAGCTAGCGGAAGGCTAACTGAGCTGTCTGCAATAGCATTTCGGTCTCTGCGTGCCCACAGGTCAGGGCCTTGTGCGCGGAGGCCTTGGTGAACTCTGCTGCCAGCGGGTGAGTAGGTGCTCGGGGCATCCATCCAGCTCGGCAGGTAAGATGGTCAGACATGAGGAATGGTTTGCTTTACCTATTTTCTCGACTGTAACTAGCAACTGCAAACCAGTAATTAACGCTGTCCAAAAGTCCCAAGACACCCAATTTTATCGTAGCTCACTGCAGTAATCCAAACGCAGTTGACATGCTACTAGCCCCGTGACAAACCTCGCCCTTAAGCTGTGGTGAAATCAGTTTGACACAGGTCACAAAATTAATGAAACGTATGACTGACGGGCACAGTTGTCCAGTGACCGTGCAGGCCATCCCTCCGCACTGAGATGCGATCAAGGTCATGTCGCTCTGGATATTTTTGCATCATTGCTTTCTTAGCTGGTCAATCGTTCCTGACTCCAAAATCTATTGACCGGCTGCTTATTGGGCGAGAGAGGTAACTGCATAGCCTAAAGAGGAGAGCACTTGCTGGGGTGTTGTCGTGCTGCGGGTACCTTTCGAGCACGTGCTCTTCTTAGGCGTTTAGGCACACTGGTTAGCATTGTATACTTCTTCCACTTTGCAACTGCGTAGTCAGAAATGGTTAAAGAAGTGAATTTTTAAAAAGTATGAATTAAGATAAAAATAATTTAAGTCTTCTGAGGGTTGGAAGAATTAAGATACACTTCTGAAGACATTAAATAGTATCATAGTATTTTCTTCTACTACTATGTCTACATTTTTGTACTACCTACTGAACTGAAATAAGATTCAGCAAAGGGTGACTAATGCAATAAGAATATTGTAATGAGGATTAATTAATACTTTGCAATTTAAATCAGAGACAAATACGAAGTAGATCAGAAAAAAAATCTTGCAAAAAAATCTACTACAAATGGGGTTGCTTTGTCTGCTATGGCTCACAGTGCTATTAATCATACACAGTACTCCAAAGCATGTGAATCTGCACATTTTCCCTGACTCTGCACTTACTAATTTTGCAAACTTGTTTCACTAATGCTAGATTTTTGTACTTGGTATTCTGTTGTGAAATAGGCATACGTAAAAGGGAAGAAGAGAATTATTTTTTGCTCTTTGCTACTACCTGCTATTTGTCATAGCAGATTGCCACTTGAGATCTCTGGAGTGCAGGCATACTCCTCTGTCACAAATCCTGTGGGAACAGCATGAAAATCTCTCAGCTTGGAAGGGATCTTGGGAGGCCTCAGGACAGGGTCGGTGCTGAGTTCAGACCACGTACTAGACCTCATCCAGTCAATCAGTATCATTCATACTTGGGGGCAAAGCTAGACACAGTATTCCAGATGCAGTTTAGAGAAGAGGAGAATGAAAAGTTGCCATCCACTGCAGGTATCAGTCCCCGGAGAGGACTTACAGGGTCCTTCTCGTGAGAGCCACACAGTTGAGCATTTGTTTGTCTGTTAATCTTCCATTTAAAATTCTTCCGCCTCCTTATCAAAAATCTGCATTTGGGCTGGTTAATGCTCATGTGTAGTCTGTCTTTGTAGAGAGTTCTTTTTACTACTTTGGAGCGTTGCAGGGCCATTGGTCATGGCTCTGCTAAATAAGAAAGTTGTCAGATTGTTCCTAGAAGTCTCAAAGAACATATCTTTCATCATATTACCTAACCAGGGGGAATTGTATTCTGGAAATCTTTCAAGAAGACATCAGGGTTGTACTGTGTGAGTTGCTCAGAAATAAGCATTCAGTGTGATATTGCAGCTATATGGTGTAACACAGAAGTCCTGGGATTTATACACAGGAATTTCTATGCTATACTAGTGCAGAGGTGTTTTCTGCTACTGTAAACAAGCATCAGTTGTCATCTCCAGTTACGGCAATTGTACCTTAAGAACTCACTGAAAAACTTGTCAGATTCAGAAATGAGGCACAAGAGTTACCCAGGCCTGATGTTCTTCAGCTCTGTTCCCTGCAGAGTGTCAAATGCCACATGCATAAACCTTGAGGGAAGATCCATGGTTCTAGGTAAGTAGTTACCACAGCCTTCCACCATTATACTCAGCAATAACAAATTTCCATTAAATAAGTTTTTACACTTCCACACAGAGTAAAGTATTACACGTGGAAGAGTCGGACCGAGTTTTAAAGTAGGTGTTAATTTGCCTTTTCTATACTTGGCTGGTACTTAAAGATTAATGCTGATAATGTTCTTGCGTTTATCATGAAACAGCTCAAGGCCCAAGAAACGGTCTTTGTTATGACTTTACACTGTTAGGAAAGAATATTTAGAAAACATGATGGATATAAAATATAATTTGATGAGAAAGATATGTAGCACCATGCTTTCTTTAAGCAGTAAACTACTGTTGAGCCATTCTACATAGTGAATGCAAGCAAAGCAGAAGATGGAGTTGCTGATATGATACATCTGCCTTTAGGTCTTCTCACATTTAACCATATGGCTACTTGTGTCTGTTCATATATACAAACGTGTATGTTGAGTATTCATATGAAAAAGCACCAAACTGGTCAGTCATTAAATACTGGTTTCATTAATTTTTATTTTTTAAGTTGTTTTCCTTGAGTTGTGGTTGAATTTTCTGGTTTTTGTTTCCATACCCTGCAGAAAAATTAAGAGTAGTTAGGGGATGTTTTGCCATGACCAAGCACTACTCAAATGCAGGAAATCAACATTAAACAGAAATGAGGAATGCGAAGAATGTCAGCCTTCTGATAAACCTTTTTGTCTGTCATTCATTTTGTATAAATGTGTGTGAAATGAGCACCGATAATGGAAATGCAGGCTTATCTGTACCATCCTCTAGTGTGGAAAGCGGAAAGGAGGTCACAGATGTCTTGGCGAGATAGGGCTTGTGCAACGCAGAGTGAAACTACACCTTGTGGCGTCAGTTGTGCCATCGTGCCCAAAGCAGCCCTGCGAGGTGGGAAGCGCTGCGTAGCGGGGTGTGCTGCCTGCAGGGTCTGCACGTAGGTGTTGGAAATGAAGGTGGGTTCTCGTAACGTTGGGCAGAAGCGATCCTCATTTCCTGGAACAAAACGCCAGCACTGCCACTGCTAAAGCCCTCGGCATCTCGAGTGCTTTGGTTTTAGATGTCTAAAGTGTCTGTGTGCATTTCTGTTAGTTCATGTTTGCAGCTGGTTCTTGCCTATAGCAGTAGTGATCGTGGCACTAAGCCACGCAGTTAGGCTTCTGTAGACCCTCTACTCGGAGAGTTGCCATCGTTGTTGTTGATCTATGACCAGTGTTCTGTGTATTAAAATTTATTTTGTGTTTCTGGTTGTAAACACACAAAGAAAGCCTGATTTACAGGCTTGGTGTGCAACTGTGGGAAAATATACGTTATGTTTTATTAACGTATTTTCAGAAAATTGAATGCTGAAATGTAGTGAAATCTAATTAATTGGTAAAGCCTAGTTGTGAACCTACATTGAAGAGCTTTTGCTCTTTCTACTAAAAGTACTGCTTAATTATATTATGCATCCTGTATGAAAAAAAATTAAACTTAATTTAAGCTTAATGAAATGGAAATAGCAAAGCTATTGAATTACAGCAGATAGCTATTTCGAGCAATACCTAACAGTAGAATTTTAGAATAAGCTGTGCTGTACCCCCCCTACACATACACAAATAACACAAATAATATTAGTTTAAGCGTGCTCCTGAATTACTGCATCTGTGCATGCATAAAGCTGCTGCTGCTTAAAGCAGGGCATGAAGTTAGCGCGGCCGCACCCGAGGGAGTTGTGTTGGTAGGTGCTGTGTGGCAGTAGTGCTGCGTGGCCAGCCGTCGTGCATCAGCTGCCTGTGCTGCAAATCAAAAGCACGAACTTTTTGTGAGTATTTCTCAGCTGGTGATAAACGAGGAGCTGTTCACTGAGCTCACTCATTTCTGAGCTACGCAGCTCCAGTCGGTGGGAGCAGGCTTTGGATACTGCTCACCTGACAGTTGGTTTTGTTGACATTATTTTATCCAGTAGGTTTAAAAAGTAGATTTAGAAGCTTTATATTCCTCTTGCAATATCCTTAAAATAATACTTAGGGCTTACAGAGAAATGTCTTTTTGATGGAGAAGTTGTAACTCAGTCCCACAGGCTTGCCAAAGAGCCTGCTGGGGCCATTGGGAGAAAGGTGACCTTCATATAAAAAGCGCCTCGTGAATTCCCTGTCCAGTATCAGAAAAAAACACGCTCCCTTTCCTGGATGTTGTCCTAGAAAAATATTTTCCCAGTAAAAGAAAAAGGAGTGCTTCTTTTCACAGTGAAAGAGAAGAAAATTAAAAAATTCTTCAGCCTGAACTTGGCAAAGAATGCCATTGTCTTGCCGTGCCACCCCGCGTCGCTTGCCAAAGTGGTAGCTCTGAGGGAGCCTGGTGCTGCCAGGTATTGCAAAATGGGTTCTGGTATCGTGGAAATGATTAAAGAAGAGATGAAATAGGCAGCTTTTGGGGTTCTCGCTTTGCTTGTGATTCATTTCCTGAAATATGGGAGTGATTGCACTTGGCCTGCTTTTGTCCAGGCTGTTTGTGCCATGGCTGCGTGTGAAGCTATTTTAAGAGCTTTTCTGCTCACGGAAGAATCTGGGAAATTTGTTTGTTCATCACGTGGATTTAAAATGCGCAAGCTTAAGATTACCAGGATAAAAGAATACTCGCGTAAGATTAGTTCAGTTAAAATGAGGGGAGCCTTCAAAAATAAATGGCAGTAGTCCCACTAGCACAGGATCTTTGGACAGATTATCATCCAGTCCTCATTAATACTCATATGCTCGTTGTTTTTTTTCCAGAATTTGTTGAACTGTGCAGAGAGTAAAAGTTGTAGTTCTCTGCATTACTCATCAATCCCCATAAAATTCCACCAGCACTCAGAATTTAAGAAAACGTTTCCAAAGGAAGTGAATTAGGTTCGAGTCTGATGAATCGTGAGCTGAGTGAGGTGGTTGTGTTCTGCATCTCCCTAACGTTTTTAGGGATACATTAGGGATAGACGGCACTTTAATAAAGATGCTGTAGTTTTACACAGGGATTTATTCAAATAAGTGAGCCTGGTTGCAGAAGAGGAATCTGTATTCCTGCATTTAGCCATGTTTTTTTTCTGCACTGTTGCCATGGAGAAGCATATAAATATTGGTATCACAAACTAATTTTGCTTCTCCTATAGGTGGCATGGAAATGCAGATAAAAATGGCAAAGAACAGTAATTGTAGGTGGTTTTTATCATGCAGAGTAGTGTTTTGGAATGGGCTCAGGCACAGACCCACAGCAAACAAAAGTTAGAAGGTGATGTGTTGAAGAAATCTGACATCTTTATGCTTTGGGATAGAAATTGAGTGAAAGCATCCATTGTATTTGCATTTTCCCCCTTTTCCATTTTTTTCTGATAGTGTTATTAGGTGTTTGTATTCTGCTAGCCTGTGTTTTCTAGGCCATTCATATAAAATCAAGTACAAGAACGAAAGAAAGAACTCTCTGAAGCGTGTGTCCCTAACACCCAGTGGGTGAATGACACGGACACGACACCGCTGCTCAGGAGAGAGAAGCTGCATAAAATCACTTATCCAAATGATCACAGCACATTTCTGCATGTTCAGCTCTTTCCATTCCATGTCTGCCAAAGCTCCTAGAAGAAGGCAGTGGCCTTGGACACCAGCCTAGGGACTCTGAATTGTAGCAGTGCTGTGCTTCTCCTTGTCTTTGCTCCTCACCTTGTCCTTTGGGTTGCTCTCTGGTCTCCTTCCTTTGACTTGATTTGACTATTGCCTCGATCTTTTCCTTTGGGGAACTAAGTCTCTGCAATTATTTCTTAGTGTACCAGGTGGCTTCCGGCCTTCCAGGCATCGAAAGACCTTTAGCTGATAACCGGTGACGTGTGAGTGCCTTCTTTGGCACCGTTTCAGCTCAGCTCTTCTTGCCGCTGCAAATTCTGTGTTGTGAAACATCCTCTTTGACAAGAAGCCTCAAAGAGCGGCTTTGGTTTCTCTGCTCGGCAGATATTTTTGATACCTGGAACTGTTATTCTGGCTTCTCTTTGAGATCTCTCTGGTGACGTCCTAAAATAATGAAAACAAAACCAGTTACCAACAGGACTGCAAACACCGCACATCACCACAGCAGTCCTCTACCCCTTTCTTGTATCACAGGATGTTTTCATTCAGTTCAGCAGCAAAAAAGCTGGGCAATACAGAAAAACTGAAGAGCTTTATGAGCATGGTTATTGCCCAAGAGTGGCAGAGAAGGGTTTCAGTACAACAGTAATGTCCCCTGGCTTTTCATTTTGCTGTTCTTAAAGCAATTTCTCCTGGTCATGAGTCTGAGGGAGAAGTTTTTTTCTGTATCTGTTGGGCCCATTAATTTCAGCGTGAGGAGTTATTCATCATGAAAAGAATTAATTAACCTACAAATTGCATCATCATTTGCTGACTTTTTTGATGGGAGAAGCAATACCTCCGTTACAGCCATTGTTTGTAAAAGTCACGCCTGACAGACTCACGTTTTTATTTTCAGTTAGCAAAGCTCAAATTCGTTTTTTGTATAGATTTATTATCTGGTTGTTTTCAGAACTGTCCTGCTTTCAAATTCTGCTGTTTTGTTTAATTCATCCTGCTACCACTCCACTTAATGTACTTCTTTTTTTTTCTCACTTCTCTCACAGCAAATGAAACTTGCGGCTGAGTCACTGAAGGAGTAAACACGAAGAAACGAAGATGACTACAGCAGTCACATGGAAATGTGGGCACGTTGTGAGCATTTGTTTATGATGATCGCAGTGTGCACTCCACCATATATTCAGTAGGTGGCACCTGCTTGTATGATACGTGGTAAATATTCACTGCTTGATACTGTAAAAAAAAGGTAATTTACCCTGTTCTCTTTGTTCCTTACATACAAGGGTTCGTGAAGCTAACACTAAATAAAGCACTCCAGCTTATGCAAGGTCTGGCTGGAATCTGCCAGACTCGCCATACTTGAAGTGATTGAAAACAGATCTTGTGAATAAGCATCCAAAAGCTAACTAGGGTTTTCAACTGTAACTTTGTAAAAGAAAACAGAAATAAAGAGGTAGGCTAGTACTGTCCCTCGGGCTTGTTGCCCCTTTCGTTCCTTTATTATGATAGCTAATCCTCTCCTTTTTCAAAGGCTGCTTATTAGCTATTCTTTTGCACATGGCAAACTAATTTAAATGTTTTATACACTACATAATGAAATACATGATTATTCCTTATAGGACCTGAGAAATATTAGCACATAAATATTATAAAGTATGCTTTATACAGTCCTGCGTGCTAGTTACCTAAGTAAACCTGACAAAATCTCAAAAGCTGGGTAAAAAGCATTCAGTAGGATACAGATTGCTGATCAGCGATTTATGAAGATGAAGAGGCAGATTACTGCATATTTATTAATTAATTTACATTAGCTTTTGATGTCACTACCTTGGGCCTTGAACTATGGCATTGTATTAATGGGTCTTCTGGTTAAATGAACTAACAGAGCAATTAAACTTGATACACTAGTACTCATGTATGTAGTGAGTAGCTGAGGTTTTTTTTTTTTTCCCTTGCGTTCCACACACACACAAAAAAGGTAATTTTCCTAATATTTCATTGTTTTCTGGCAGTAATAGGACCAAAATCCCCTCAGCCTCGGACAGTTTATGTTCTCCAGCTGTGACCTTCATCTGTGGTAGATGTAACTTAAGTTTATATGATACTTGCTGGAATGGTGTGTGGAAAAATCTGTCATTACAATTAAGGTATTTGCCTGCTTGGCACACTTCAGATTTCTGCCACAGGGCCCCCACAAAGGAATAATCCAACTAAGCCAAAATAATGTATTTTGTCTGGAGTTTGAAATTAGCATTTATCAAACTCTGCAAGTGTGACCCAGTAAGAAACGACTCTGTTCCCTTGGGGAGAGGAGCAGAAAAGTGCTACAGCTGCTGTCCCTGTACTTGGTTCTCCTATTGTGCACCCCCCACGCTGCTGCTATTTCAGGGCAAGCTCTGGGGCTGCTGCTCTTCCACAGCCTGTGCCTGAAGCTGTAGCAGGGCTGCAGCAGCACCCAGGGAAGCTCTGCCCTAGGCAGCCAGCAGGGATTTCTGAGGGGTGCACAGCTCCCCACAGCACTGTAGAGATCCACCAAAAAAGCTTTTTTTGAGGAGGGCATATTCTCCAGGAAAGCTCCCTGGCTTTGCAGTTTGTTGCCCACTTTAATCTCAAGTAGCTCAAGTTTGTTGAAGTTTCACTCATGCTGCGTAGTCAGTGTGTTTGAGCGTGTTCAGGAGAAGAAGCTGTGGGATGGGTTCCTGTTGGAATACGCTCTGGTGGGCTTGTGACAGCTGTTTTGATGGGATTCTGCTGGGCTGTTAATTTGTGCTGGATTAGAAGTGTAAAGTGGGCACGTTTTGGTGGTAGTGACTGTTTCAGGTATCTGGAATAACTTTCCAGGATGGGTTGGAAAAGGAATCAAGTCGTGTCTTAACTGTAATCACGTGAAAAAGAAATGACTTGTACAAACTGACGTTCTGGTTGCCTGTCTGTGTGGTCGTTCCATTCTTCCTGTTTCCTGCAGACTTGTAGGAAAATCCATAGTAAGGTTTAGTACCTGGTGGTGTAAGTGACATGAGCTGTTGTCCTTCCTTGCGCACTGCCGCTCTGTATCTATGAGTGCCGATACCGCTCTTCCTCAGGCGGATCCTCCACCTAAAGCTAAGTCTGGAGGAATTATGACCTTCCATAGTTTGCAGCATAGTTCCCCTCTTTTAGCATCACAGCTACTATACAAACGTGGTAGAGCATTTCTGTCTTAAAGAGCCAACATTTAAGTTTGAGTAATATTACCTGTATAAGGCGAAGTAATCTTTTGTTACCAAACTGAAATTTAGCTCCTCTTCTTCTGCCTGGTCCTTTTACTGGGGATTTGTGTGTTTCAGAGTGTCCGATACAGGTGTGTTTTTTTTTTTTTCCCATTCATGATGCCAAGTTTTCATTTCTCATGTGAAAGGAAAAATGTTTGTCTACACTTCTGAATGTGTCTGTGTTATTTTCTTTCTCTGCGCTGGAGATGCAGTTGTAAAAATTGTGGAAAAAATGGTAGAGATGAAAATTGCTGACAAAAATCTGCTCTCAAATGAAAATACCAGAAAGAATAAATAAGATATTTACCAGTGACTGCCGTCTGCAAGCTGTGTAATCTGTGTGTCTGTTCCTAGTCTGGGTAACTGCATGGCCAAGGCACATGGCAGTGGAGACTTCATTTTGCTGTTGTGCTCAAGTCCCCTGGTGCAGCTGATGGGCGAGTCCACGGGCCTGAGGGTGGTGCCCCACAGCCGCCTTTTTTCCACAGACACTGGAGAAGGGCACAGGGGACAGCGGGGAAAAGGGGAATGTGCAGTGAGGCAAGAGGAAACAAAACCATGTAGACCAGAGGTGGCTGGTGCCCATTGTCTTCTGCCTTCTTCCTTAAGGTCACCAAGCAGGTTGTTCATGGCTGTAGCTGCATCTCGGGCCCCTCAGGCAAATGAACAGCAGTGGGTTCATGCAGGGGGTGCAATGCATGAATGGGTGCTGACCACCAGCCACAGGCTGCACACTTGAGGGCAGTAGAAGAGGAAAACACTGAAATCGGTATGTGAGGGAAGGTTCCTATTCAAGCAGGCAAGCAATTCTGGGTGTTTTAACCTACCTTGATCTGAAGGAATAAAGTTGTAAAGCTCATTCAGGAGCTCCTGCACCAACTGAGAACTCACTTCTTCCTCAAGTAAGCGAAGCCAGTGGAACCACTCCTGCCCACACCACACGCTCAGGACAGGCTCTCCGTGCCTCCCTGTCCGAGAGCTGGAGGCCCGGAGCTGGCAGAGCCCGATACCTCACTTGTCGGCCTTGAAGACCGATGGCTCTCTGCACCCCGCTGCTCGATATAAAACATGTCTGTCATCAGAGGCGTGATGAGGGTGAGCCCAGGCATGGTGCAAGAGCTTGTCAGCCCTTCCTCTTAGCTCCCAGGGCTTCAGCTGAACCTCTCCCAGGCCTTGGGCACTCAAGCTGAGTGTGCATGGAGAGGAAAACAGATCCATCTCACCTCCTCCAGCCCCACATTTCTCAAGACAGACTACTGAGAGGGAAGAAACGGGAAGATGTTACACAAGGGCTTGCTGAAATTAACTGCTATGGAGAGCTGACATGACCTGCCTCAGAGCCTAGCAAAGTCCCTACAAAAGCCCCCTGCTTTTCACAGCCTCTAAAGTGCCAAATATACATGCATTTTTTTTCACAGAACAATTCTTCCCCCATCTGGGAAAGTAAATAGGAGCGTTGTGTTTTTGTTTGGTGTTCTCTTCTAGTATAACAGACTTTACTCTGTCACTAATTCAGGGCTCTTGACTCCTAGAAACTGATATTTCCAATACATGCAAATAGGCCAGAGTTAACTTGTAATAAGCTGTAACAATTTCATACTTAAAAGAGATAATCATAGTCTGTGTGTTAAGAACAGGAAGGGTAAAACATCTCCAAAAACCTCTTCCCAAGGAGGGTACCTGGCCATCCCTCAGGACGACGTACCGCGATGACTGCCGAGGGATCCTGCTGGCTAGATCAGCAGGCAGCTGAACAAGTGAGTCACAGTTGTGCTTCCCCAAGTATGGTCACATCAAGATGTTGTTACTCAAACACTTTTACTGAAAGCAAGTCATAATCTGCAATTAGTGACAGACAGCGCTGCTCTGATTCATCCATGTAAACTGACTTAACCATTGGAAGGGCTCTCACGGTGGCTCAGCTGTCTTACCTTTTCCAGCCTGAGACATTCCATTTTGCCTCTCTTCTCTTTTTATTGCCAGCCAGCCAAGGCAGATATTCACCATAACAGGCTAGCATGTTTGTTTGCTTATAAAAAAAAATCTGGTCAGCATGTACCAGTTAATAAGATGCTTTATTTAGCCTTGTCTTAAAAACAGGAGGGTGGTGAGAGCTCTCTGTTGCACATTTCCTTGCTGAGGCATGGGTCCCTGGCTGCTCCTTGCCCACCCCCACCAGTTCAGCTGTTCCCCAGCAAGGTAAGGTCTCAGCTACAAAAGCCAGTGGGTACATCATCACACAGGTAGCTGATCATAAAGCAATAAAACATTAATTGCATATAATTACATAGCCCGTTGAATGCCGTTAACCCCCTACTAATGTGTTCAACACCACGTGGCCATACTGTCTCTGGTGATGATGTACGTTACAGGAGCAGGTAAGGCCCAGGCTCTGACCTGCTCCAGCTCTAGGGCCCTCGCCGAGCCTGGGCTGGGAGCTAGCACTTACTGGTTCATCCTGCAGACCAGGCACGGTTCTGAAACCGGGGCTGCAGAAGTCCTCGTCCAGCACTGGCTGAGCCTGTCACGCTGGGGCATCTGGCCTCCCAGGAGGTAGCACTTGCACAGCTCTTCCCTGCATCACTCAACCGCAGCTGGTTAAGGGCAGGGTGGTTACGTGCATGAAAACGTCAGAAATCAGGTGCTCTCAGGCAGGCCAGTGTGTCTTACTAGGATGCCCGCTGTGTGGGGCAAAATTGGCAGAGCATTTCGGAAGCACTGGCTAGCTCTGCTGCTTACTGGCTCAGCTACCCCCTCCTCACCTTGAAATGGTTTTCGCTGTACCTTGAAAGCAAACAAACAAAATGTTAATCTACTAGCTAGATGTTAGGGCACAGATGTTTTCAAGTGATGTCAGTGACAGCCCATGCCTGTATTTGAGCTTAGGTATTTCAGTTGTTTTCCCAGCTCTGTACTGACACACTTAATTTTAGCCCAAGCGTTCAGGAGCAGATGTTTTCCAGCACATGGCAGCCTAAACACTGCAATGTGGGCCTCGGCTGCACAACGTACACTGTGAAGCAGTTGCAGTAAATAAGGGGAATTAACTCCTGGCATACTGCTACATTTGACAGCAGAAACCAAGCAGGAGTTTATGTTCGGAGAGTGCTACGTCTTACGGCATGGGTTTGTATCTTACGTGTTTTGGGTGCCAACAGCTTTGTCTTTAAGGTGCCTGCCTTTTGTGCGCAGCGCCAGCATGCCCTGCCAGTTACCTCTGACATGATCCAGTGCTGATGTTAACACCTGCTTTTTTACTATTACCATTTTATGTTACAGAGAACAACAGTACTGGTCGAGGTTTGGATTAAAAGCACGTTCTCTGCACTGGTGAAACATCAAATCCCATACTTTGTTACAAGAAAATCAGTTTACACACCACCTACGCACATGTGGCAAACTGGTATACAACCGTTTTGGCTAACAAGACAAACCTGAGACAAGTACAGCACCTTATTTGTCCCAGGTTACAGCAGCAGGGTGGGTGAGGTGTCCCTCCCATGACTTATGGACGTGTGCATGGCTAAGGCTGCTCTCGCTCACTTAGACAAACATGCAGCAAGGTATTTTAACTGAGATGTTGAAACCCATTGTATTGTAAACTCCAGAGCTGCCAGACACGAGACAGAGAAGTAGCAGCTAGCTGACCTAGGCTTGCTGAGATGGGAAGTTGGACAAGTTCATCGTAAATGTTCTCTAGGTGAACAGTAGCTCATAGAGTTTACTAATCATTCAACCATTTAAATCCTTTTGAAGTTCTGCCTAAGAAATAGCTACCTTAACCTTTACACAAAAAGCTAGTTTAGCAGATGCGAATCAAGACACCCTTTAAGCACAAATTAACAATTTTTAACTCATCTTTTAAGCCCAAATTAACAATTTTTAACTACGCGAGAGAATAGTACCAGGTTAACTGAAAGTTTACAAATAAACATGCAACCACACACAAAGTTGTATTTTTTCCAAAGCAACTGAGCTTCCCTTCCTACTGTTCTCTGTTTCAATGTATCGTTACGTGAGGAACGGCTCAGTTGTGTTCAACTGACATTCAGTGTCCGCAGCCTCAAGAACTCATTCCCAGCAAACGCGTCTCCGGAGGTCCGTCCTCCGGTGCACTCCACCGTGCCCACCAGGAGTAACAAACCGCATGGACATGCAAACCGTAGGTTATGCGTCAATCAAGGTATTACTTTTATTAACTGGATTTTCCATTTCTGTCACACATCATGAGTTTTTATACAATGAAAAGCCAAACACTGCTGGAAGCAATAAGATCAGCTGCTATTTCTGTACCCTCTTAACACACACACGCACACACGGATTCTTTCTTGGTGAGAAATGTTTATATTTCTGTTCATTAATTCTGCTTATTTATACTGCTACTCTTAAAATTCTGTGTCAAGATTGTCACATCTTAAATACAGATGAAGTTGCTAGAGGTACATTTTTATATATATATATACACACATACAGAAAAATACAAGACTAATTGTTTTTCCACAATATTTAATTTATACACTACTGTAACTATATGCAACTTTTGAAGACACGTTAAGGGGTACAAGAAACTTGTTTACTTGCTCTAAATAATAGTTTGGTCCAATATTATCTTACTGTAGTGGTTATTCTCGCCCTTCCTTTTACAGGACAACGTAATACAACGTACACCACATGCACAGTCATTCACCTATCAACAAATGGATAAAGGACACCACTCAGACTAACATTTGTACACCCAAAGGTTCAACCAACCATACACAACTAATAAGGCTATGATACAACTATGCAGCATAAATGGTCAACACTGCTGTTCTAAAGTGAGCACCATATATACATTTGTATATAAAAACATTGGAAACAAAATACACCTGGGGTTAGTTAAAAGGTGCCATTCCAAGGCTGTACATATTATCAGGAAAGAGTATTTACAATACTTGGAAAAAAAGCTGCAACAAATAAGTTTATTGCCAATGCCCTTTATAAACTTTTCTCCTACTTCGATGTTACGCTCACTGTCCGTGAACCACACATCTTATTTCTGGCCCTTTATAAGATCCCTGCTCAAAAAATTTCAAGCAAATATGTTCTATGGCTTCACCCACACGTCTATTCTTGCAGTTTTTGATTTATAAATATCACACTGACTAAACTGCAACTATCTCCTAAAACTAAAAGTAAAATGCTTATCATTTGCCTTGTTTAGGATGCAGAATGTGAAATCCCTGGCTAGGCTAGCCAGTAAGAATACCCCATGCGATTTAGACTCTCTTTTTTATTATTATTATTTGTTACTAATCAAGGAGAGCTGTCATGAACTGTAGAAATTAAGACCAAGCGTAACGCAGTTCTTTGGTGCTCTACTCACTCTACAGTGGACGTGAAATGCATCGTCTGTGACCATTCTGCAACGTGACAAGATGCTCAACAGTGTAAACTTCTCTCAGACATCCGATGTCTGGCCAGGGCGCTGCTACATAATACCACCAGTTTTACTAGCATTGCTCAGAAGACCCAGTGCACAGCATGAAAAAATAAAACATTCTTGCCCTTCCCAAAACTAGGAATCTGCAATATATTTTATTCTAGATAATAAAATTCCACAAGTTAATTTATCTGGTCAAAAGTATCCATTTGTACACAAATACTCTAAATCAAGACCTTGTCATGGCAATGGGAAATCCAACAGAAAGGCAAATAGCTGTAAAATAAATGCTCTATGCTATTTTTACTGACTTTATGAAAAAGCATGATTACTGAGGGAAAATAACTGGTGCACGTATGGGGAAACAGCAGTATTTTAAGAGTTAGACTTAATAATATGAAAAACGTAAATGGCAATAAACTTGAATCCAATTACTTAAAGGTTTTCCATCCCTTATTGCCTTTTGAAATCTCAGGGAGGCAGGGAGAGAGAGGGAGGAAGGCTTCCAAGGTAAAAAACTAAAATACTAAGTGTCGTGATATACTAATAACAAAAGTAATTCATACAAATACTTTATTTTCAGTTAGCATGTAAAAACTCAGAAGTAGGCTTAATAATTTACCTTTGTTATATTAAAAAAGAAGATTGTCTGCTTGTAATATTAACATATTTCTATGGGAAAAAGCTGCCTTACAAATCTACTTGCTTTTTTTTCTTAAAAGCAAAAAACAAAAAAACAAACCCAAACAACCAAACACAACTGCCTCTAGCAAAACAAGACCTTTTCAGTTTGATTTTTGAGCCACAACTTTATCCATATTATAGGTTAAGACAAATAGGTGTGGGTTTAAAATCATATTTCAAGATCACTAATTTTCAGTGCATCTTTGCTTTGTACAAGCCTTGGAACATCTGAAAGCTCCCAGAAGAGTTTTCAGCATCAAAACATTATTGCTTTGGTTCTGTTTCAGACACATAGAAGTATGCCACATATCACGTATTTTAGATATCACAGAAGGTCAGAACAAGAATTAACATTTCACAAGCAAACAAAAGCTTCTCTCTCTAGTTTAAGTGCAGAACATGAAACTTCTAAGTGCTCCATTTACATTAGGATCCAGATAGTCATTTAAATTTAATCCAGATCTTCCATAGTAAAATTATAAATGTAAAAATTACACAATAAAATATTCTGTTTTGTTGAAAAAGAAAAAACATATTGGCTAGCAGCATGCAAAGACCATGCATTGTCATACCATCAAGCAAACACAAAATTAAAGTGTAATAAATAACTGCTCAAAGCCCACTTAAAAATCTTAAGACAACAAAAGGGGGTTTGGTGACAAGGTGTTCACAGCTCTGAACAGGAAGAATGATGCTGTCAAGTAGATCGAGCTATCAAAGTCAGGCCGCTGTCAAATGACATGACAACAGCTGGTTTGACTGGAGGTACACAGCAGTCCCTCCTTTGGGTTCCGCTGAATATTCACAGATATCGTCTTTTCACAGAGAGGTAGTTGTAGCACGTTATTTTTCAAGTTCCTGTTCTTTATCCGTTCCAATTCGTTTGCCGTGTCTGACATTTGGTCAGAAAAAAACTTTAGGCTGCCCAACGATGAAGCTGGGTTTGCACTTCCGCTGGAACTTATACACATTTTCCACGTTGATTTCTCCTGTACTTTTACACTGGAAAAGGACAGAGTGTTTTGAGGATCAATAATGTATTTAGTGGTGCTGTGAATCTGTGAGCCTAGGCAAAGGCTCATTAGCTTCAGGCTTTCAACCAGATCCCCTGCACTTCTAGATGATAACTGCATCGAGTTGCCAGATCCAGCACATCTGCGAGTGGAACCCGAAGTGTTGTTGGTGCTGCCGCTGGAGCTGCTGGAGGGACTTCCCCCACCTTTGTTGTTATCCCCTGGGCTCGTTTTGTCTACTCCTCCGTTTCCATTGCTTGGTTTGCTTTGTCCACCGCCATCTCCTTGGCTGCCTGGCGGCCCTTCGCTACTATCCCGTCTGTGCCAGGAGTAAGTAAAGCCACTATCTTTGTCTAGGCGTCTCCTACTTTCTGAGTCATCATCGCTTGTTTCTGAGCTGCTGCAACTAGAGCCCCGTCCCTGGCTTTTCCTCCTGTGGTAGCGCTTATGCACTGTGCTAGGCGAAGCAATATTCATTTTTAACCTGCTGAGCTTTGGGGGTAAGTTCTCATCCATGTCAAATTCATCATCTGACTCGCCCTCCTCAAAGATCTGGTTGAGGACTGGTGCACTCTTCCTTGAAGTAAGACGGTTTGTAACTGAAGGCTTACGGCGCAGAACAACTTGAGTAGAAAGAGAAATAGGTTTCTTATCTTCTTCATCCTCCTCTTCATCTTCTTCTACTCTGAACAAGCACTTCCGGCCACTTGTAGTGGGTTTTAAGCTCACTGGTGGCACCACTGAAATTGCCGGTCCGGCTAACTCAGGGATGTCTTCTTTTTTTGCTGAGTCACCAAGGGCCTTGCTTCTGTGGCCATTGAGGACATTTTCCGCCGTGCGAGCTGGAGACTGAGGAACAGTCGCATGGGAGAGAGGCGAAGCTGTAAGGTCATCCTCCAGATCCTGGGGTACGTCGATTTTCGTTGGCCATGACTGCCTACATAAACAAGTACAAAGGATAAAAGCAAAGTCAGATCACTGTGAGCATTTAAGAACATGTAAGAAGATTCAAGTTCTATACAAGAAAAGCACAAGCACTGCCACACTGATTGGCCTGCTGAGTTGAGTGTTTGTAAGGAGCAATACTGAGTAACTGAGAAGGAAACGTGCTCAAAGAACGTGCATTCCTCTAGAAATGCTGCTATTTGAAAAGAACGTCGTAAGCAAGGTTTAGGAATTCTGTTGGTTACTGTCAAATGAAATCTTTAAAAAAATCACTGTTCAGAAAATGAATTAAGCAATAGAGAGCTTTACATAATTTCATTTTCAAGAAAATAATCTGAAGCAGGTATAGAAACACCAGTGCCCTAGAGGAAGATACAAGGTGATTAATGCCCAGGTTGAATAAAAGTAGTTTACAACTCTACTACAGTCTGAAGTTTTTGTTATTTTTCCCCCCAGTATTTTTAATATAAAGATCAGGTTAGAGTTAACACAAGTGAAGTCATAAGAAATATGTAAGTCAGAAGAAACATTCCTCTACTTTCAGTAAATTTCATTCAGACAAAGCTCTGTTCTGCAAAACCACCTTTAATTTCAAACACATGAATTGAGATCAAACATTTATTTGACCCTAACTCAGCAACTGGAGTCGTACATTTGCATGAATTCAGATCTTAAAGTGCTTAAGACCATGACACTTGAATAAACACAGTTCAAAATGTATGACTGTGTACTGAGCGTTAGCCTCAAATCAAAATCATAGAACATCCTGAGTTGGAAGGGACCCACAAGCATCATGGATCCAACTCCTGGCTCCACACAGGACCACCCAAAAAATCAGACCATGTGTCTAAGAGTGCTGTCCAAACACTCCTCAAACTCCAGCAGGCTCAGTGCCCTGACCACTTCCTGGGCAGCCTGTTCCAGTGCCTGACCACCCTCCATGTGAAAAACCTTTCCCTGACATCCAACCTGAACCTCCCCTTTTGGAGCTTCATGCCATTCCCTCAGGTGTTAGTAATGAATGTAATGAAAGAGGTGACACTCGAGAGTAAATCAGTTTTACAGTTAGCAGCAGCTGTCCTTTATCTTCAGTATCTAAGCCAGTATCTAATGATTTATATTTTGCTTTAAAACCTGAAATATATTGGAATTTTCACATCATACAGAATAAAGAACAGAGACTGACAGTCTTTCCTCTCTAGCTGTATTTTGAAAGCCTAGTCCAAAAGACCAACACCTAGAGACCAGCACCTTTACACAGAATAATTCAATTGCTTCATTCTGTGTAAGCTCCACATTTCTTGTTGAGAACGAGAATTTTTTAGTAACCACTTAAGAGTTATCTTTTTTTAAAAAAAGTTTGCCAATCACATGACTTTACATAACTAAAACAATTCAGCACAATGCATGAAAAGCTGCAGCAGGAGACTTCTCTTTACACATGGGTAGCATACTACAAGACATTCCCAAGGCTGCATCTTTAACTGCTAGATAGAAAAAAATCCTGAAGTGTGAGATGCCCGTCCACACAGGTGCCAAAATTCTGGGGTACAAAAATCCACCAGGGCACCTGTAACAACAGGGCCAGGAGTTGCTGGTGCCCTCCCACCAATTTACCCCAGGGAGGCTTGGCCCTGAGGGAGGCCACCCAGCTGGCACCTCTGACCCGAGCTGTCCGGCACAAAGTGGAGCCTCAGCTTGGGGTGCTCCTAGGTTTGAGAGGTTGGCACCCTTCCTCAGGCCCCAGCTGGCTCCAGAAACGCTGGAAACCACTGGCCTGGGTTTCTGAAGACTTGTGCTATGGTGGGCATTTTAAACACAAACAACTGTCAGTGATTAACAAACAGGACTTAAGTAAATGAGAAGCGTAACTACAGAAGTGACAAAAAATGAAGAACTAAATGTTTCAAGCACGTACAGTGCTTTAAGAACAGACTGGTTTGTCAGCAAAAAGGCAGAGAGTTCTGTGGCTGTCACAATAAAGAGTAAATATAGCATCTAAGAGTACTGCAGTTTCCAGGCAATAAACCTCCTCACTACAATATGTTTATCACACAGCAGTCCATGTTTGCCTCCCTGCTTTCCCCCACTGTTGTTCCCAGTAGGTCTAAGGGGAGAGCAGGCCAGAGGAAAGAAAGCTCCAGGTTGCAAGTCAATTATTTGCGTTGGTTTTGTTTTTTCTTTTAAACTCTCAAAATAAAAGAAATGCATTACCTTGTTATCTTTCCCATGAGGTCATTCTAGAAAAACACTTTGAATTTAGAACCATCCTGAAGACAAGGAGTAGCCTGAATGCTACCTGGGACTACTAACAGCAAGAGTTCCCTCATTTTTTGGGTGTGTGCTTGTCATGAAAAGAAAATTCATACTTGGGAGGCAGGCTTTAACCACTCCATTCAATGTTACAAATTCATCCCAAGATTCAGATTCAACAGACTTATTTGTCCTAGTTCCTGATGTAACTGCAGTGGCTGTTTTACCGAAATAATGAAACTGATGCAGGAAAAAAAATATTAAAAAAATTTAGAAGCAAACTTCACAGATTTAGAACCCATTTGTAACAAGAGTTCATTTTTTATAGATTAAAGATAATTGTACCTTTTATCAATTGGGCCAAATAAAACATGGATGTGCACCAGAAGGGAACCACAGCATTTATGTCCCTTCTATCATTCCTATTATATGACTTCACTGTGATATTGCATGAAAGCTGCACAAAGAAATTTTGAGATGGATGAGCCATCTTGTCTTTTTCTCTGCTACAGTAACAACACTGAAGGTAGGCAGCAACTCTAAACATCAGCACAAGCACTTAATATCCTCTCATTAAGAGATTAGCTGACAATGACCGTTATTATTGCTAATAACAGTTAACAATAATATTTCAACAAAGCCTAAAAAGCAGCTTTTTGAAGAGACTGGAGGTTAAAAATTAATGGAAATGTCTCAGTACCACTTCCATCTTCACTGGAAAGACTGTAAAGACAGGCCAACGAAGATCCTTCTCAGCACCAGCAGATTCCTGGGTATAGTCTAATACTTACTCAGCAAATGAAAAACAAAGTATTTAAGAAAAATAAGTGTTCAAAACCTGCCATCCCCAGTATCTGTGTGCAAAGTAACTATTCACCTTGTGAGATTTTTTGTTTTGCTTTCAAGCATACGCTTCTGTAACTGAAAATGTGTGATGCTTTGATGAGTTGAACAGCAAATGGACTGGTTGAACATACCTATCACCAACTACATGGCAGAATCCCTCTCTCCCCACTTTTGCTTTACTGTTTGTCATAAGCTGAGGCTTTGAAAATTTCAGGGAACTTTTAAGTGTTTTAAACAATCCTTTTGTCAAACTAAAAATTCTATGGCAATATCTTTAAATGGATGATTAAAGCAATTATTTCAATGATTTTCCTTAGATTAGAAGTGTACCAAACTAGATTAAAAATAAAATAACATAACCTGAAGGTGTTTGCTCTAAGCTCGATTTAGGAAGCGTTCAAGTCCATTAAGAGCAAAGCTAACAACTAAACCTAACATCAAGTTCAGCATGATTTCTCATCTATTCCTAATTCCTCTTTAACACATTTAGGAATTATGCAACTGACTTTTTCCAGGAAAATTACACACACAATTTCTATGAGGAACTGAAGGTCAATGAACATGCCTCTTCCTAGCAGGTGTGAAAACTTACTACCTCAGATACAGACTTCAAATTCAAATTCTTTAGTCATATCCTGAAAATGGTAGAAATTCAAAATATTGGTAGCTGATTTCAAAGCAAATTCTGAAGCACACAGAGCACTCTGAACACACTTAAAATTGGCAATGAATAAGCATGTTGCAGTTTTTTAAGTATTAGTGCTTGTGCAATTCAATAACAAACCAGCTTTAAAAAAAAACAAAACAAACCCACCACCACCACCAAAAAACCATCATCACCAACACAGAAAAACACATTTAGATTCCTAAATTCTTACCTGAACTGAGCTTTGATGTTGCTAGGGCTTGCAGATCTGGTCTGAATTTCTTTCTCTTGTTTTTCTCGCAGGATCCTTTCAGCTAGTAAGAAGTAAGTAGCAGTGATGTGATTGTATTTGTTAGTTTCCAGTGCCCTAGGGAAAGTACAAAACATGAAATAAACCATACATCAATGGCTTGCTGAAAACTGGACATGCAAGCTCACATATCACTGTACTTCTCAGAGCAGGAACAGCACCTGAAAACAGAACTGTGCATTTTTGATGTTTTGACAAGAGTGTCTTGGTCTTACTAAAAATAAAGAGCCAACAAGTCTATTAATTTCACTGTGGCTGAATGGTGATATTTTTAGGTTATCATTCAAAAAAAATCTTCCTCTATTGAACACTTTTTATGATAAAATTGTATTTCATTAATGTTATGCACCAGTAGTAGGCTTTCCCATTGGCACATGCAACCAAAGTAGTAATATTTACGTAACTGGATGAAAAACCTAGGTTGTTTTAGGGTTGTCACATTAACTTTACAATAGAATTAAGTTCGTAAGTCAAGTTAAACATGAACAAATAGAAAAAAAAAAAACAATTACATCCTCTTTCAACCTACAGAATATTTTAGGGTTTTGAGGGTTTTAATGTATTAGAGGAAACTATACAGCTTTCTAGCAAGCTCACTCAGTGACGATGACAATTTTGCAATATCCAGATAAAAGAAACAGTATTTTAAATTACAAAGATTCAGGCATACTAGACGAGTACTAAGGGAAAAAATGCTAGAATTTATCACCTCTAAATATGCATGAGAACAGACATAACTAACTGGTACAGAAAAGAAGCACAAGTCAAAGAATGGATTTCAATGCAGTCAGGTTTGCTCGAGATTGCACACTACTGCGGGAATCAAGCACTGTTCCAACAGATTTTCTTGAAATTTTGCCTAAGGGCAAATTGGGTCTACTTAAGTATTTCTCATCCCAGAAGGAGCAAGATAGTAATACTTTGTTAACTGAATGGCTTGATATTTTAACACTGAAACACCCAGGTTCTAATGAAATTCTTTAATCAAATGCAATGACAGATGCACAAAATAAACCATAGAAGATTAAGAACTTACTCCACTATTGTATCTCTGTCTGCTATGTCACCAAGAACCATGCGCTGTATTATACTGTTGTGTTCCTCCTCAGACAGATTTTTGTATGACACTAGAGGAATATTGTACTTTGTTGCTGGAGAAGGATCAACTCCTTGGAGCCACGCATGGTTTTCAATCTCTTCCAAAGATGCCCTTCGCTTCGGATCTCTCTGCAACATCCGTGTAATCAGACTGTGAATAAAAAATAAATCTAAACAAAATGCACTCATGTGTTTAAAAAGTAGCCACTGTAAGAGCAATATTATGAAGAAATTTTCTACTGCCAGTCCAGAAAGATCCTTAGAAATCTCTATAGTAAACAATGGGAGGAGAACTTGTTTATTCTCAAAGACATTCCAAGTATTGCTGAGCTGAAACTATCTATTTATTGAAAACTATAAATATCATAAACACTATAGTTTTCATTTACTATGCTTAGATTCTTCTGATTATTTTTTAATAGGTTTATATGGCAACTGTGACAGATGGCCTACAGGCTGGTCTGTACAATAATAGAAATATAATTTTCTATTATTGCTGCTGTCAACAAGAATATAGAATGGCAAGATAAGTAGAAATATTTTGTTTTGAAATAGCTATCAGACATTTGATTCTTCAGTATCTGTGAAAGGACAGGGATTTGTTCTACACTTAGAGAAAAAAACACTTATCTGGGATGATGAAGTGACAAACTAATGGGTTGATACCGAGTGTTTACAAGTGTGGGTAGGGAAATGCATACATTCCAGAAATAAACAGAGAAAGAAGACGTGATTAGCACTACTTGGTCACTGTATGTAAAGTTTTAGTGTATATCATGAAAAAAAAGTTTTGGGGAGGTATTTCTGGCTTTGAACAATAAACAGAACATGTATATATCAGTTTCGATGCCAAGGTTTTGCTGGAACTTCATTGCTTCAAAACACAGAATGAAAGTTCAGCAGTTCTTACATATGGCTTTAGTTACTCCACTGACTATATTATACCATGCAACTTCAAAACTGCAAGGCCACACGAATTGCAAGGGTAATTGCAATTTTATTTTGGTGTGAGATGTAGGAAATGAAAAATGGAGGTTAATATAAACTTCTTAAAACTTTATTGTAAAAAAGGAACATCACATATACACTTAGTATCTGTGGTCTCGGCCTTTACCAGAAGGAAAGGCCAGGTGAGACAGGGGAGCCTGTTTCCTTCAGTTTTATTAATATTGCAAGAGATAGAAAGCAAATTATGCACTTCTTTAAACTACACCTGTACTAAAACACCTGTAGTTAAGTGCACCACAAATGTACCAGATGTGCCTCCTGCTTTAAGCTTGTTTATGCACCCCAGAACACCACAAATGTTTTCACACAAAGCAGTAAGGTTAGGCAGTCTGAGAGTCATTTCCCTACAAGAGCCTAACCCATCAAACACTTTGGCCACTGGCAGTAATTGCTGATGTGCCACATGTGGGGAGCAGATCTACTCAGGCCTTTAAGGAAATTAATGTTAGCCAGTGTATTAAGCAAAAGGATACAAAACCCCAGTAATTTCTTGACTCCAGCACCATATGCAGCATCTCAAGAGATTTGATAGAATTCACTAATAAGAGCTTTTAAAACCTCTTCCTGTATTGTACTTTAAACCTATCCCTTTATGTAAACCTCCTCAAGCTGTTGAGAGCACTAATAGCAGCTTTTCCCTACTACCAGAAATGCTAGACACTACAAGACATGAAAGCCAGCTATGGCATCATGCTATGCATTAGATTCCTGGACCACACAGATAACAGGTGGAGAGGAATGGTCATTATGATAGTTCTAACAGACATTTCCTTCCATGTCAACTAACAGAATCCTAGGTGCTGCTCTAGTCTTTTGATTGGACAGAGATGCAGCTGGGATATATATTAAAAGGACTAACGACCTCATTAACCCATCTTCATCATATAGAACATATCAATACAGGAACATATAAAAAAAAAGCTGCAGTAAACACTGCAGAAAAACATCGTATCAAAATGAGTCATGATTCCCAAGTGGCATATGGTATTTGCAGACATTATTTTTCCCAGTGACTGCCTAGAATGTTGATTTGGAGTTGCAATTTCAGTAGGAGATGTGCAAAACTTGCTGTGATATTCTTGGGTTTTGACAACTTGTATTTTGAACAGAAACCTACAGGAATCATCAACTTTGTCACCTCTGCCACAAAATTCTCCAAGCAACACCTTGTAATTTGTCCAGCAAGAATGGTGGCCAAAGCCTGTCAGTGGTGAGTACCTTCTCTAATTGTTTATAAAACAGATGACAACTGAGACACATGAAAGAAAGATACATTGCATAAAATCAAAATGAAGTTTCACAAAAGTGTGGAAAGAACCTACTTGCACTAAGTGTCATGAGATTAACCTTTAGTAAGAACAGATACAGGAAATAAAAGAAGCTATACTGATGCCCAAGAAACTACTCAATTGATGTGAAGAAATACAAACAACGAAGCAAAAGCAGTAGGTACTGTATATTATTAATGAACAAGGAGTAATCCCACACTGATAAAATTGTATGGGGACTCTCAAAGATAATGAAAATCCACTCCTATGAATGCTTAAATTCTTTAGCACTCTACTTACTCTTTACATTCTTTGGACACATGAGGTGGCACTGTGTATTTGCAGTCCATTATCATAGTCAAAGTTTCACTGTCGTTTGCTTCTTGAAATGGTGGTTGTCCACACACCAACATAAAGAGGATGACCCCCAAACTCCATATATCTGTAAATATATAATTTAAAATAATTGTTGAGAAAGCAGACATAATTGCCATCAAAACTGTGAAGTATTATTAAGATGTATATTGGGTTTACTACTCTACTCTTGATTATCAGCATTACTTATGGAACTTGCAATTCCACTAAACTACAAAACACAGTAGTTCCTCTAGCTTGGCAGTTTTTATAGTCTGAAGGGAAAGAAGAAAAAAGAAAAAAAAAAACACACAACAGAATTCAAGACTTCAAAGATGCATAACAGTTTGAAATACATCACATCTTTGATAGCAAAGTGTTAGTGAAAGCTGAAGGTTACCACTCTGGTCACTCAGAAGATGAGATTTTACCTTTCCTTCACAGATAGACAGATTATTAAGATAGATTTGTATTCAAAGCTTTTTCCTTTCTGAAAGACTAATATAAACTGTTCTAGGTATTATTTATTTGTTACCCTATGCAACAAGAAATTCTTTAAAAAAAAAGTCACTTTAATGTGATATTTGTTTTTCCTTCAGAAATGCGTCTTTAAAAACACTTGTTAATGCTAATGGCTAAGTGATGAATTAAATCATTTATGTAAAGCTATTTTCTTACACGTTAAGGGCCAATCATTAAAAGTGCGTGTTTTGGTCACTGTTTTTGTTGTTGTCATTGTCTGCTTTTAGAAATCCATCAAGTCTTTAATAAAATTAACGGTGATCTCTACTAGACTCTAGGATTCTTCTTTTTTCCTCCTAATTCCTGCTTTTGTAAAATAAAAAACATTTAACAGCTTCCTTGGTCCCCACTGAAATGACATACCAAAGGATGAAAAAGAAGCACTGCTGGGCACAAAGCAAGTTGGTTTCTACTCGTTGTAAAAGCTAACATTTAATTCAAATTTTTATTAAAAGTTTGCCTAGAAGAAAATATTTCAGAAGTCTCTCTGCATTCAATACAGGAAGCTTAGATGTTGTTGTCTAAAATTTAATTAAAAAAAAAATCTATACTATATTTACCATGCTCTTAAATTTCAGATACAACTCAATGCTACGGAAATTTCAGCAGCAACTTTGAGTCTTAAAACCTAGCACTTCGTAGATCTGTACATGTGAAACCAAACAGCTGAAGTAAGATAAATAAAAAGGCAGAAACCTCCTGAGGGAAGGGCGGTGGCGGCTGGCAGTGGTCACAGGACACAGAGCACACCAGTTCTGTCCTGCAAGTAGCTCAAGGGTGAACCGCACTGCTGGCCACCCAACTGCATCTTGCTTTCTGGGGCCTGCTCAAAATACTTGATGTGCATTTAAAGCCAAAGGATGGCTACAGCTTTATTTAACAATGTAAATCACACACATGCATCTACACACTTACTCATTTTGTTAGTTACAACCCATACTGACTATGGTTTAGCTGAGAGAGAAACAGGAACACTACCGGGTAATTTCCTTTACAGCTTTAATTTGTACTAAGCGTACACTATTAACTCAAACAATTATTGCATTTCTGTTATGCTACTTTAGGACCTCAATCCTCTATGTACCAAGCATTTTGAGGCCAGCAGACTACCAAACCATGTAGGCTTGCAAATTCAACATGACTATTCACGGTTAAAAATCACAAAGTGCTTTAATACTTTAATAGTCTGATGCCAGAAAGCAGAATGCTTTGGAATTCTAGGATTAAAAAGAAAAAGCCTCACAAGACAGAGAGGCAATTTTACCCCAAGGTACCCCTTTGCTTTTGTAGAGGTGCTTAAATCCTTCTCCTGCTGTGTAGCTTGAAAGCAGCCAAAAAGTTTTGGTGCATTATCTCTCACCATGTAACAGCTAACAAAACCTAGAATGTGCTAATTGGTGCATTTCTATAAAGTCATCTTTTGTACATCAACGCCCTTCCTAGATTTTTATCTTTCTCTAAGAAACCTATGCTGTGGTACAGCCTACCCCACGTTCTAGCATTCTGTTCGATACTCCCCCCACACTAAAACACTTCATGTTGCCTTTCTGCAGGAAGTATTTTAGGAGACTCCACAGAGCATTCGTAATTACAGACAAATTATGTTTGCTATAATAAAAGTACATTAGCTAAATTTAAGTCGAGAGAAAAATACTGGGGAGGGAAGCAAAATAATTAAAGTATAAATTAAAAGTCAGCATATAAAAAGTTCAAACAGAAGGAAGAACGGAACAGTCAAAGGAATCAGCTTAAAATATCGCAAGAGTCCCAAGAAAAGGACAAGAATCGCAGTAAAACAACTACATTTCCATAAAATCGCCATATATAGGAAAATCTAGCAGGCCCTGAAGTGTTTCAGCCTCGCTGAGGAGGTACCAAACATCCCTGTGCATGTTCTTCTAGCTGGCAGCATCCATTCAATGTTCTGGTTTGCACACAGAACAGTGACACAGCGTACTACACACCAGCTGTGTGGTTGGCTTTTCTTGGATATACACACACTTGGAGATTTCACTTCGGAAGGATCTGTGATGACAGATACTGCTTAAATAACTTTGGGAGAACTAAAACATGTATGTACAGTTACTGTGTAAAGAAACAAAACTTTGCAGAAGCAGAATCCAACTCATCCTCTATACGAAAAGAAGTAACTGTACTTTGCCCTAATGCAACATACAGGTAGCTATCAAACTATTTCCTTTGACAAATAAAAGGAGTAGTTACTGATCGTGCGGCACACAACGAAGAATTCTGCATATTTTTCTTTCATTAGTTGCTATATTTTGCACTTCATATCCATAGGTCTTTCCAGAGAAGAGGACCTGCTAATGGTGAAACATCCTACTATTTTTAACATCACTGTATGAAAAATACAGATTCATCATCGTGAAATATCAATCCTGCAAAAAACTGCTGTTTCATTGCATGATGCATTGTGTGTTACTAAAAAGACATCACGTGTATGCAGAGAAACATTTTGTTAGAAACTAAAACTCCAGGCAAAATTCACTATTACACTTTTTCCTAACAAAAATGTATTTTGTTAGCCTGAGAGCATAGCAGGCATTTTTCTGATGTGGCCAAGGAGTAGTACCGTGCAGAACCAATTACATGGGTTTTATTTACACCCTATTTTTACAGCTGTGGCTAAAGGTCTTCAGCCTCACGGCATCTGTGCTCACGGCTACTAAAATGACTCTGCTAAGGGTGTCACAGAGAGTTTAGAAGTCTAAGCAGACCTGAAGTATACTAATAGGAAGCGAGATTGCAATGAAACAACGTGCCTAAGTCAGTCTAGTCTACATGTGAAAACTGAAGAAAAAAGTCACTGGAAGACTTAACATGTTCCCTCCTTATTTTAGTGCAGACTGTACGAAGTCGCAACAGATGTCATCTTGGAGTCATCCTCACAAGCCCTCCAGAATCGCATTATGGCAAGTCTCTCCTCACATATAGAAGCCAAGCTAAGTGCTTGGATGGCTGCAGGTATATTAAGAGGACACATTCAAGATGTCTGTCCTGTCCCCTCAAATCAAGGGACATCCTGACCTATTCTCTGTACCAGTGTAACTAGACCCAATCACTTCTTTGAAACTCCACATGCAACTAAGCCATACCAAACCCAACAACCCCTCTGAAGAATAAGGCAGCATCTTCAATGAGGTTCTCTTTCTGGTGAACTGCAAGTTGTCACCTTGTTAGAGATGCAATGGGAAGTACACAGCTGCTTTCATCCCACATAGAAATGAGCTGAGATTAGCCTACAGATCTTGAGATTGCAGAAATTTATTTGATACTCTTTTCTGAGTGGTGGTAGTATTAGTGCTGTGTCTGGCTGTAGGCTCCCTGGTATGATGAAGGGACTGGAGCACCTCTCCTATGAGGAGAGGCTGAGAGAGCAGTGAAACCTTAGTGTTTTTAAGTACCTGAAGGAAGGTACAAAGACGACAGAGCCAGGTTCTTTTCAGCGGTGCCCAGTGACAGGACAAAAGGCAATTGACACAAACTGAAAGAGGAGGTTCTGTCTGAACACCAAGAAGCACTTTAGGCATCCCTGCCTGAGCAGGGGGGTTGGACCAAGTGGCCTCCAGAGCTCCCTTCGAAGTTGAGCTATCCTGAGACTCTGTGATTTCCAGAAGTCCAGACTGCTGCCTTCTGTAATGTATATGTTCAGGCCCAAAGTACCTCATTGCACTATTCAGCATCAACAGGAAAATGGAGCTAGCTTCTTTCTGCCCATCACAACCAGCACATTTGCAGGTGTTTCAGAAAACGGAAGGGTGAGGCAGCACAGGAAGCACCAAAATAGTGTCTATAATATGAACGCACGACTTGAATGAACCATTTAAAACAGCATGGGGGTAATTTTACTCAGCTATAAAAATCACAATTATTTTTTACTCCTCATACCGAACAGTGTAAAAAGGATGGCTCTGAGTGTAAAGGAAGTAGTTAAAAAAACTGAAAGGAAACATTAAGCAAGTTTTCAAAGTAAGTTGACTTAAAACAGACAAAACCTGCAAGGACAATGGAAAAACAGAACTGGTTTATAAAAACTGCATTGTTCACTGGTATTTCTATCACAATTATTCAGACAGCTACATGCAATCTTGAAGATGTTGGTTTGCAAATTTCCAGCATCAAAATCCAAGGTTTAGATGCTGAAACCTTCAGAGCATATATTCCAAAATAGGACGTAATACTCACATATCATTTTGAAAGACTTAACAAACCAACAATGAAATTACTATACAGTATATATATGAAATGTTAATGTTTATACCTGATTTATTAGTCTTAAGTCATTCTATACAAGTAAAAAAATCAATTCTGTCTCTATGCTTTCCACTTTCCTCCACCAGAGAGCCATAAATATGTATTTTTCAAACAACTTCAGAAAATACACAGCAAAAAAGTTTGGAGAAAAAAGAAAGCACATTCTTCCAATAAAGACATGGGGTTTTGTTCTCCCTTTAATATAATAACATTACATTTTGAAAGACTCATGGTTTCCAGAATAGCACCATTTGGCGAAGACAGAGGCAAAATTCAAGGTCTTGAAGAATAGCTGTCTTTGAGACATTAGAAAGAGTTGAGTCTGAGATTATTTTTTTATGGTGCTTAATTACAAAATGTTAGTATTTCCCCAAACAATGTACAAAGTCACACGGGAATGTTCTTTACCATACCGTTTTGTGCTCCTGTAATAGGAGCTGCTCTATTATTCATTTCTATTAATTACAAGAAAAGTATGTTCTCTGAATCCCAAGGAACCTAGAGAAGATGGAAGTTGTTTGAATACAACTGATTAAGTGCTATGATCAACAGTTAGTTACTACATGCTGTCCATTCTTGTCCTGGTACCCTGCTATTGTGAATTCCTGTTCACATAGTAGGTAGGGCAAAAGAAGAATAGGTCCTTCTTCTGCTGGAGAGACCACTTTCACCAGCAGAACAGGCAACCTTGATCTTTTATTTCTAAATCCCAAAAAGTGCTCTTGCACTGCTACAGAGGGGAAAAAAACAATATCAATGAAAGTGAAAGTGTCAGTCAAGACCTACTGCTCTGATTTTGTCAAAAGCATCAACTTTGCCAAGACAGTTGTGCATACAGATCAGAAAGATGTTGGGGCAGCAGCAAATTAAGAGTCTGACATCTCATCAAAGCAAGATTTCCAGAAAGAACATCTGTTATTAGATCAGCTAATAACTGGGGAAAGAAGAAAAATAACTCAAAGTTTTTAGGTATAGAAGCTTTTCTTTAGATCTCCACATACTTTCAAAAACATACTTTAAGGGTGGTCTTCACTTAAAGAAGAAAAACGTTCTTAATTTTATATAACTTGGCTCAACTCAGAGGAAAAATCCCAGCTAAGACAGGTTACTGTTTGCACATTATTAGAAGCTGCAGAAATACATTTAAAAGCAGAGAAGAAAACACATCTCTAGGTAGAATGGCACTAGTTCACCAAGGGGTCGCACAAGCAGAGATAAAAAAAAAACAAAGGAGAGGACAGAACTACATGAGAAGGATCTGCATGTAAAGCAACACTATTTTTGAGACCTATTACATGAGTTATACCAGTAAAATAAAATCCACCTTCGGTTCAATGTAAATATAGTTTTATATGTAGTATGCACAGTAAAGAACTCCGCAGAGATTTGTCTCTCCTCCACCTTTGCGCCTCTGGTGCATCATTTTAAGATATGTTAGCTGTGGTACTATCACAGTGCTCCAAAAATCAGATTTTGGACAGAACTTTTAGATATTGCAATAAGTTTATTAATGGGTAACTTAACTAGATAACGGAACAGGGTTTTTTTTTGTTGTTGTTTGTTTGGTTTGTTTTTTTTGTTTGTTTTTTTTGGAAGGACAACTCCTTGGTTTTGGCTAAGTCAACAACATCTGTAACTTACATTCCTTTATCCTCCCAAAGGTCAGCTAATTTACTCTCTCCAGAAAATGGATGCAAAAATAGAATTTATGCCTGAGGTGTTGCATGCCTTTAGCATATTTATATGTAAAACTTCAAGTGAGGGTGCTGAAGGAAGAAACATGACTCTTGTGTACTGTAGCTGCCAAAATCAGGGTCTCTTCCAAAAGCACAGTGAAGATCTTCAGATGTGAATTAGCCTTTAAAAACCAGGCACTAGTAACTAGAAATCACCATTGCTATGTCCTGAATGAAATGAGAGACCAGACTTTAAAAGAATTAGCTAGCTAACTGCACTGGAGGATATTTGATTGTTTTGAAAGCCGTTAAATAATGCTGATCAGGAAGGGGCTGTTGAAGCAGGATTCCCAGAACCATGACAACCAGGGCTGTGTATACGCAACTTCCTTACATAACATGAAGTCACTGCCATGGAAACCAAACCACGTCACCAGCTGCCTGTGCTACGCCTGTCCTCAACACTGGGCAGACAGACATCTGCTATGTCCGAGCTTGTACATGGCACGAAGCATAGCCACGCTCATCTGCTTAGCCACCGAGCTGGGCTTGGACATTTCAGACATGTATTGCTTTCTGAAGTTCATGATTTAATCCTAAAAACAGCACTACAGATTTCAGAAAGTTACAGTTGACAGAGTATCCTTACAGCTTCAGTCAGATGCTTGTCACATTTTATATATGCCTTGTGAATTTGTGATCTTCAGAAGCTAAAAATCCATGCTCCTTTTGGAAGAGGCATATTTGCATTTAGCTACATGAATCGAGTCCACTTAATAAAGTTGTTTATTTCAGACCTGTAGTGGAACAACTATTTTTTCCAGTTTACACAGCACATATTGTTCAGTTGCTAAAACAGACCTTTCTACAGAAGCCTGCTTCTTCAGAAATATGGAACACGGAGCAATTTAGTTGGCTTTTACAGTAAACACTCCTGTGACAGCTGAACATCATAGTTATCTTCCATGAGAAACCACTCCATTCAGTAAATAAAAAAAATCTCAAAAATCAGCTTTTATGGAGATGATACGAAAGCGTACATGTTTATTTTACCACTGCAAAGGTATCTACAGTCTGTGGATAAATGAAGGCTGGAAATGGGCTCAAGTGCCAGCATCAGGGACAGTTCCTGGTGACATTAATGTCCTCACCACTGCTGCTACAACCTCTTCAAAGGAGATTTGTGGGAGAAAGCTCAACCCATGGAGACCTGTTGAAGATAAGCCTTGAATGCAGATAAATAAATTGAGGCTCTTTCAGTATCATTTTTTTTTCTGTGCAGAGCTAAACGTGAAAATCTAATGTAAAAACCACACACATCATTGCACTCTAGGCATCTTCAGGATTAGACAGCAACTGGGCAATTTCTGAAGCCTGTTGTTTTCAATGTAGACGCAAACCCTCATCCTCAACTACTTTATTTGGATTGGAATCTAGGAATGGAACTTCCAGTGTGCTCAGGAATAGGTCTAGACTAATAATTCACAAGGATAACAGGGGTAAGCATGCTTGCTACAAACTGAAATTTAAGATTTTCATGGCATAGGTTATGGAAAACAGAACTGAAACTCAAATTCGTTACAACTTCACATAATTGTCTGAAAAGCCAAAATGTAGCTTAAGAGCAAAAATTCACAACGAACACTGCAGATAGATTTTTATATGCTTAGTGATAAATAACTACATACTATAATAAAAAGGATAAAACTTGGTATCATAATGCTAACTGGTTGAATGGTGCCTGTTATGTTGGTGATATTTTTGTGCTCCAAAAGGATAAGAAAAGTATTTCCAGCCTATGACAAAAAGTTTAGAAGATTTGCAACACATGCATAAAAAGTCAGCAGGAAAACAGTACAGAATAATACTGTTAGCAATATCAACATTTCTGTGCACCACAACTACTTTTACACTACTATATGCACAGGCAAATCTGGAAGATGATCGGACTGGACAAAATGTAAATTTGAGGAGTATGGGTAAGGAACAAAGATTATATTTTTTGAGGATATTCAATTTTCAGTGCTTTAAGTATTCTCCCATTCTTTAACTTTTCATGAAAAAGACTGTGAATAAGCTTGCATACTGACCTCTCCAGCTTCCACAGATGAAACTGTCTGTGGCATCATCACAGTATTTAGCTTTTTTTTTTTTTTAGTCTTTGTAAAATGGGATTTATTTCTCTCTTGCAAAAGATTGAGGCAGAGATCATCTGCAATCAATGCCAACATTTCCAAAATTTACAGGCAGAACCGTGTACTCTCCCTGTCTTAAAGCACTACAAATCCAATTAGAACTATTAGAGCACAGAGCAGACAAGAGAATCAAGAGAAATCTTTTCCTTCCCCTATCCCTCAAAAAAAAGCATAAATACCAAATTGCATTTAGCAAATTATTTTCATAATTAGCTCATCTGTCTGATGAAACAGTCTGTTCTATATGTTATTTTATTTGACTAAGACATAATCATCAGTAACTGGTCTTATCTTTGGAAATGATTTCTATTTTCATCCAGTTTGGCAACTATTGCTTATTTTTTCACCTCAAAATAATCGCCTGTGTTTTGCCAGTTGCATGAAACTACTGAAGACAAACTGTTGAGTTCTTCATTAACAAACCAAAGAAACCCACACTACCAGTAAAAGGTTTTACCGAACACACGTCACTGCCTTTACTCCAAAATAGCCTGTTTTACTGATTCATCAGTTCTGCATTTAGAAATGCATCTTCTCCTTTGGTTTCTGTTGCTTAGCCACACTTCAGAAGTTACTGAAACTACAATAAAAGAATTAAAAACAAAATCCACTCAAACTTTCTAATACTACCACTCCAGGAGAAAGCTAGCCAGGATAAAAAAACCACAAGCATAAATAGTTAAGTCTATACTGGAGTCTACATAGCACATACAACTTATACACACATTTCACTGTGATGCTTTAGTACTTATACATTAAAAAAATACACAGACAATTCACCTATGATATCTAAGATATCCTTTGTATTTTCTGGTCAACTGTATAGTCTTTTCCTCAAGGTTTTAGCTGTACATTGCATAATTTATGCTTTATTTACAAAAATGAACATCTTAGTACAGCTCTGCACATGAATGATTAAACAAGCAAAACTTTAGCATCTGGTTTGTAACTAAGTAGTACAGCACTGATTTAGGTCCCACCAGATCCGTGCTGCCAAATTAGTCAGTTATGGGCTGAACATAAGTAATCTGAATCTTTGTTTGCAAGATATATGAAATGAAGCTTCCAATCCTGTGGAGATAGTATTTATCATAATGAATTCCTTCTCCACAACAGCAGTTTGAATATTGTGAAAACAGTCCTCCTGTGAACACAGGGAGATGACTAAGAAGCATCTCTTTACTCAAGTTGCAGTTTAGCCGAGGTGAGTATCCAAAGTCTATCTTGACAGCTTCTCTATACTTTCACTTGACTAAGTTATTCTTTGCTTCACCCAGCAATGTATTTGAGAATGCATTAAAATGTACATTAAGTAATCCAGAATGGAATACAAAATTTATTTCATAAATATTGGGCAGCATAAATTTACCTTAAATCACATACATTTACTGAGAAGTTATCATAACCACAGACTTGCACCCTTTATAATAGCTCTGTCACATCGTAACTTCACTTCTGAATACAAAGCTCCTCTACCTGTAGCATAACCCTCTGAATAATTTGAGGCACTAAAGTCATTTGCTTGTCAATAAAGCAATTAGACTGAGGAAAAAAGCAGAATCAAAGTTAGCATATCACCTAAAAATTGGACTCCCCTTTCACTAAAAATAAAGGTTACTAGCTGCATGCTAGCATGGAACAAAAATATATTCTTTGTTAACACAGCATGAGTTTCCTAAAGATTTAAGCTTTCTAAACACATGCTACAACCATTTCTCTAAATTTGCCCCTTCTAAGAAGTACAAAAAGCTCATTTCTGCTCATTTTTCAAATTTGACTAATTTCTTCAGCAGTGCAGCACGAGGAGCACAGCACAGCAAGCAGGGAGGAGGTAGATAAGCCCTGGCCACTAGCACAAGAAAAGCACAAAAAGCAGCACTGAAACACACAAGGTACTCGCATCAAGTCCTGTTTTGCTCCAAAAAGCATTTCAGCCTGAACAGTTAGAGCATGTTATTTTCAAAAAAAAAAAAAAAATGGCAATACTGCTTGATGAATGACCCTCATTTTCAGTCAAATGAGTTTCTCTTGCCTGAAATGGGAAGATAAATGAGCTAGGCTGAGCTGATCTAACCTCAACTTGCTTCACACTAAAAAGGGGCAGGTCCTATCACCTTCCCCCAGAACTCTGATGTGAGCTGCACACTCCCATCGCTTCCTTTGCACCAGCACTTCCACCCAGAACACTAAGTGAACAAACTGCTCCTATCGCTAACCTGGCAGAAGTTAAGCCTTTAGAAAAATGTGTAGCCTTCTGCCAAATTAGCTAACCAAATCAGCTCGAATGGTCAGCAACGCAACAGAGCGCAGCACATGAGGGGCAGCTCTGCACTGATGCAAGCAAAACCAAAGGGGAAGCCCTCCTATGCTGGAAGCAGCTACATACTATGGTATTTTAGCTTTCTGCACCCTCAAACCTTCAAGCTCACTGTGTAATGTATCCAACTACCAAAACACTTTGCATTGTAACATTAAAAAGGGGGGGAAGGGGGGTTCAAAACAAAATCAGTCAAAACGAATTTTTGCTGCTTATTTCTGTCAAGTTTGGCTATGATCCAGTTTTGAATATACTAAAATTCCAAAAAGCTGTCAAGTAGGTGAAGTGATTCAATACCACATACAGTTTACAAACCTCTTACCACTTTTTTCCCCCCTTGAGTCAAGTCTGTCAAATCTTATATTCAGCATTTTTATAGGGTAAGAGGTCACTGTACATAGCCACTGGGCATTATGCCTACATCAGCCATTCAGTTAGTGAATAAAGTGCTATATACATGCAAAAACACCAAAACTAGCTCCATGCAGGCCAGATAAGGTCATCAGGACTAATTAGCAATGATCAAGCACCAGGTAAACCTGGCTAGAGCTCTGAAAGACCAGACACACTCCAGCAGCACTACATGCAAATAAAAAGCCCCTGCAAATCCCTGATGAGAGAAAGAAAAAGAAGTCTGAGATCCTTCCAACAGTAACAAAATGGGTCTAAATACAGCATCATCCACCTCAGGAAAGGTGTGTGTGACAAGTCCTCTATTTCCCCTAACAGAAAATGTATGACTAGATAATGAATACATACATACATTGTCTTAGCACGTTGTGAGAATATACTCATCAGGCCTGAGCATCGAACACTAAAGCAATTAATCTCTCATCCCAGTGGTTGGCCCCTGCAACCTGAAAGAAGGCAGCAAAGCAGTTTTGGACTAGAAAGTCAAATAGCACTGAGTCAGAGTAACTATGGTATTGATAGCCACATTTTTTAATGAAGAACTTCTCCCCCCATCCTCTTCGCATTGCCGTGAGGACAGGACAGCCTGCAGCACTAGAGGCACCATCATCAATTATTCAATGTTATTTGTGTACTGCAGCACCATTTTAGAGGCCTGTGCTCAACTATGCTAAATAAGCAGTCCCAATCCTACCATCTGATTTTGCACATTTCTCATCCCCAGAAGGCTGAATTTACTTTGCAAATGTTTCCATGCATCTACGAAATGAATACCTGACTACAACAAAATACTGCCAGAAGCCTCAGTGCCTTCCAGAATTACTGTAGCCTACACAGCACTTACCATTCGTTGAGAGTCCAGGCAGTTAAAGCAGATCTTGCTCTCCTCTGAAAGAACCAACTAAACTGAAAAGCTAATTAAACTACCACATGCAAAAGAGTCGATTTCTACTTATTTAATGATCCAATCTTTGCTGATGCTGGTAGAGAAATGAAGTAGGAGTATTACCAGAAGCATGCCCTATTCTTCCTCATCTGTAGCTACTTTTCAATACTGCTATGGTTTGCTGGATTACACCACTGCCCTAGACAGAACGGCAGTCTGATCTGAAGTAATACGTCTATTTGATTTATCAGATTAACTTTAGGTGTAACACAAGTCTTCTCACTTTTCTCTCTGACTAGGACAAATTTTAACTAAGTGTGAGAACAACATGAGAAACTACAAGCAACAGAACTTCTCAATATCTAACTGAGCTTTTTGGAAAGCCCTGCGAACATATGATCATTACCTAATTCTCTTCTTGCATCACTTTAACTGCAGCCTTAAACACAAAAGGAAATGACAGACCTAAATTACCTAGGCTCTTTTTCAAGTGTGAAAGCTTTTAAGTAGCATCACAAAGGGGAGATTAATCGCTAAACTAGCTGAAACAGTTACTTTTCATGAAGCAAGCTTCTCCATAATATAAAGTGTATAGCTTAATAAAAAGCTTGCCCTGAATATTTCAGCTCTGTGTAGCAACAAAGTGTAAACAGTTTTTTATAGTCATTCTAATATTATCCATGAGACATGAAAAAAGCCATTTTTATCACAGAAGTCTCTCACAAAAAAACTACATCTTGACTATTTTTTCTTGATACTTTTTTTAATGACAATTTCACATAAATGCAAGTGTTTTTTCTTTTTTTTTAAATGATTATCATGAATGGAAACATACCCTAAAATGAACAGAGTATAAGCAGAACATTTTTTTTTTATTACTTCGGCATTTAGTAAATTGAGTTTGTTATCAAGTGTCCAGATGCTTATAAAGAGGCAGGATCATTCGGTCACACTGAGAAAGCATGACCTCCTTTCTCATCAGCAGCTAGTTTTAGATTGGTCCACCTATAATGTAATTTCATTCTAACTGGCAAAATATCTTTGCTATTGTCAGTCATTATTCTTGAAATATTAATAGCCCAACAGCTGAATGAGTTCATGGCACTTTGACACTATTTCAAGCCATATAAACACACCTTGCAAACTACTAGGTCAATAGCTTGTAACTGATGTAACTTCTTTTAAAAATGTCTAGTTCTGAATTTATACATACTTGTAGTCCTCTAGCAATGACCTCATCTTAGCATTAAAGTTTAGCTTTAAAGGTTAAAATAAAAGTCTGCACAAATTTATTTCTCAGTTGCCTGACTAGTAATAAATTCCCCAAACACATATTCTTGTAAGATTCTCCAACTCCAACTCTATTTGAGGGAGAAGAGGAGGGGTTTAAAATTTGTTTTCATTTTTTCCACAATGTTTGCATTAAAAATATGCAAATAAGTCATATTTAGAAACTTTATATGGTGTGTCTTACCTCGTCTCCCACTGTTAGAGGGGAATATTCAGACTGTTCAAGGTCATTATCTTACTGGCAAATCAGAGTAAAAATATGAACTATCAAAGTTTACTGTAAATACTACCCGACAACCCTTTTGTAGTGTATTACAAAGCAGTGAAAACTGCCACTAAAAAAGTTAGAAGTACTGCAATCTGCTGACAAGGATATTATCTAGTAACTGGGAATGTACACTGAAGGAACAAAAACTGCCCAATGCTACGCATTTAAATATTCTGGGAATTAGAGCTTAACTAGCATTACTAAACATAAGCTAGAAGAAATTCGTTTCCAGTTAACTTCTACTGTTCATATCAATCCACCATCTATAAAACAGACTGGTAGATGGATCCACCTCTATCAACTGACTGAAATCATTGTCTTCTAGTACTATCGCTTAGAAGTTTACCTATCTAATTGCTTACAGATTCCTCTAAGAAACATTTTGTGTGATGTCACCATTCTCACACTTAGCATTAAGAGGTCCAAAGCGTGCTTTATTAACTACAGAATTCAATTTGGACCATCTGGTCAAAGCTTTTAGGCTCAAGGCAGATTTAAACTCTTCAATTTAGCTTTCCAAGATAAGTAGAGAATCTCTCAAAGCAAAGTATCAAAAAGATAGCTCTTTCAGACAAACCCTAATGTTTCTGTATTTCAAGTAAGAATACAGAACTGAATAGAGAGATTACACTACCATTTATTTCTAAAAGTAACCCTCATAAATGTTACATTTGCATTGCAGTTACCATTTATTCACTACTAACAACTTTTCCAAGTTTCATAAAACTGTGGTAGGACAACAGATAATTTATCATCATGGAATATGAAATGCAGCATCAAAAGCTATAAAACCTGAAATAAAATCAGAAGATGACCACTTAAAGGTGGCATCCCAAGTTCCCATGTCTTGTTCAGACCTTCAAAAAACCACAAACCTATTCTAAGCTCCTTTTCCTCCCAAGTCCCCATCCTCAGTGGATTAACTGTTCTCACCTACTGGCTACATAGTTTTAAGGAGAAAGGATAAAGTAACCTATGCATACCCAATTCTTCCAAATACCCCCACCCCCCCCAAATCCCCATACACCCTTTTTCTTCCAAGCATTTTCAGTCGGGCAGTAATACCAAAAATTCAAGTTTGGGCTCATCTTCTGAAATTTGACTGCTACATTTTTCAAGAAATAATCCATAGAATTATAGAATATATAGAACAGAGGATCTAAGAAATGTGTTTTCCCCATCTAGTTTCAGAGGCCACTGTAATCAGTTAAAAATCACACTTCAGAAAATTCTTAAAAAGACCTAAGAACGCAGGAAGACTCAGGAATTGGGATTTCCATTTTGCTACTGATAAAACCAGAACCAACTCTTCTAAAACATTCAACTTTAAGTAAAAATAATTTTCAACTGTAGCATCAACACAGATTTGCAAAACCACGAACAAAGACATATCACATTCCTAATTAGAGCACATTTGAGAAAGTACTTTCAATTCCAGAAATCCCACAGTAAAATATCTATTCAAAATTAGAAGCCATGAAATGGCATTCAAACATTCAAGCAACAACAGTAAGATCTAATAACTAAAAAATTAAGTGTAAGGCAAGAATGTTAGTTCAATAGTGTGCAGGAACACCTTGTCAGCATATAAAATTATCTGACCCTTTATCATGTATTTATCATGTAACTTAACAAAAAAAATGGACATGCTGAAAGTCAGTCTCAAATATTTAAACCATTGATTTCTACAGTCACTACTATAACCGTAGCAAAATATAGGCACAGTTCTGCACAGAGTCCCAACGGGTGGTATTAAGAGAGTATAAAGGTATCTGATAAGAGGCACGCAAGCACAGGAGACATTCTGACAACAATAAGCTATTTCTGAATCATCACTTGAAATTACATGTACCTGAATGCATTGTTATGCAAGTGTAAGTGAATGCTACCTTCACTAACAGGTCTGAGCAAGCTGTATGACTACAGGACGGTATTTAGTGACCACTACCAATGTTTACAGCTATTTAAATAAACAGCTGAGTTACTTCTAATAGCATATGCAATAGACCTAAAAAGTTAGAGAATTAACTGTATTAGTCTGTATAGCACACTCCACTTTCCAGGTAAATATGATAACTAACCTACACAGACTACTACTCTTTCCTTTTAAAGAACTGGGAAAGCAACTGGAACTCACTCAGTATTTTCAGTTCTCAAAGAAAAGGGTAGAGACGGAATCGGGTGTTAAAGCTCTTGTTAGTTTAGTTAGTCTCCTCATTTGAAAGCTAAGTCCATACTTACTACAAATGGATTCCTGGCACCTTAAAGCACAATATGTTAACAGTCAGAACTTCATTCTTACATGGCTCACCTCAACAACAAACCTGGTCTGGGAGGATTTAAAAAAAAAAAAAAAACACTTTCCAGAAAAGGAGATATGTTCTCTGACAACGGAAGTACAAACATACGCATTGCATTCACCTTGCTATAGAAGTCATTTCCAACAAATGCAATTGCATCAGTCCCTATAAAAAGAACTTCAAGCATTTTTTGAGAATTTTTGAGTATCTCCTCTAAATAAAGATACTCCAACACTAAGTCATCTGTAATTTGAGCGATAAAATATTAATTCTTGGCAATTAGCTGGCTTCCACATATGGCATTCTCTTGGAACAGGAAACAGAGTGGTACAGCATCATGGTACTTAAATTTAGATTAACAGCTGAATTCAAACAGGACATACCCACTGCTGGTGCGTCATACTCATCCCCAAGTAAAATTTCAGGAGCAGAATATGCAAGAGATCCACAGCTCGTGGTGAGCTTCTTTCCAGGCTGAAACTTGTTGCTGAAGCCAAAATCAGTTAATTTCACAAGTCCTTGTTTTTCAAAGAAGACCACATTCTCCGGTTTTAAGTCTCTATGAACTACATGCAGTTTGTGGCAGTACGATATAGCATGAACTATTTGAGCAAAGTACTTTTTTGCCAGATCCTCATTCAGACCTTCTTCGTGTTTCATGATGTAATCAAACATATCTCCTCCATCGCCTAGCTCTAAGATAAGATAAAGCTTTGTCTGGGTGTCAATCACTTCATACAGCCGTACAATATTGGGATGCTGCACTAGTTTCATGCATCTAACTTCTTGGAAGAGATGTCCAGTAGCTAGAGTATCCAGCTTGGTCTTGTCAATTACTTTTACTGCTACTTTTTCACCTGTAAAGACATGCCGAGCAAGTTTGACCACAGCAAAATGGCCTCTGCCCAAAGTTTTATCCAAGTCATACAGCCCTGCAATTTTTCCATCATATCCCCGTTTGAAGCCCGCCATTCTGTTTCAGAAGATGAAATAAACTTTAAGCTCTTTGGAACTGTGATCTTTTCATATAAGAGTATCTGATGCAAATAAATAGTCCATTGCCACTGCCAAGCACACCTGTAAAAAGAGAGACAAGATTATGAACTGGTATGAAAATAAGCAAGATTGTTATTCTGTAATTCTCTTAAAGTTACACTGGCACATTATTATAATTATTGTAGATTACTTACAAAATTCTTCAGGAGTTTCTTCGAAGGGTTTGATAAGCCACACTGTGGTGACCAATAGATTTCTGAAGCTGTATTATCAGTATGTTTGAAGAAAGTGAGTTTCAACAGCACAACAATGAAAATTTCACCAAAGCTGGATGGCATTCATGTTCTTGAGCTAGAAACCTTGCAAGCAACACTTAAAATCAGCACTACAAAGACTGCTAAAATTGACGGAGCCAAAACCTACAACTTTTCTGGCTACTTTAGAAATCAGCTGGGCAGCACAGAATATTGACCAGAACATGCTTGATTTATCTTAGATTTTGGCATAGATTTTGTGTTGCAGCATGAAACAATTCTCTTCAGTAGAATGTTCTGAGGGCATGACTTTGGACTTTTACCTTTTCCCTTTTAAACAACTTTCTGTTTAACAAAGCTCACACTGACATACAAGAGTAACGGAATGAAATCTTGAAAGTTTAAGCACTAACAATTGATACCATAATTACTGCAAATGAACAAAGCTGAAATGAAACATTTGGGTTAGATATACTTTTACTGCAAAATATACGTATTTAATATTTTGACTAGAATTATAAAAAATGGTGATAAAGTTCTATGTAGGCTGCCTATGTTCACCAGTCCTGGGAATGAATCAGGACAAGAAGAAGAACAGGAAGGAAGGAGAGAAAAAGTCACAAACTGAGTTTGTGCTGAACTCCTGCTTACTACTTAATCTGGCATTTAAACAAGCAAGGTCCAATTTTCAAAACATTCACATTCAGACCTGTTTTAGAAGGTCTTATGCCTCACTGTCATTTTATTTCACACAAACCTTCCCAAAAACTTTTCTTGCATCTTTAACTTAAAGTTTAACAATCTGTAGTTATCAAAAAGCTAACCATTCATCCCACATTGAGTACAAAGCAGCTCGAAATTTGAAAATTAGATGGCTTATTGCCAACTCAATAAAACACAGAAAACACAGCTCTTTATATTTTTTTCATTAGAATACATTTTCTGAGTTTCAAAATGGAACTTCAAAAAGAAAAGCTCTGAAAAGGAAGCTGGCAAGCAAACAGCCCCTGACATTAGCTATTCTCAAGTCAAAAATGTAAGCACTAGATTAAAAACACTCCTTGCTAAACAAGTTATTTCACAGGCAGTAAACTAATGAAACTGGTTTCATATGGATTCAATTATAAGGGGGTCCTGTGAGGATTCTCTGATGTTTAACAAGCTCACCTTACTGCGTCTCTCAGCTGGAGTCATGGTATAACCTCTTCTCTATCCAGCTGTCTATTTCCACAAAGTCCGTGGGAATTCAGTTCAGCACCTCCACCCCTGTAAAATTTGAATGAAATCAATCAACTTCTAAAACCTTACAACTGAAGCAAAGAACAGAGCAAGTGCAGCTATTACATAAACATTGCTGGTGGTTTGGTGTTTTTGTTTTTGTTTTTTGGGGGTGGGGGGAGGGAGGTGCAGGCGAAGGGGAGAATACTAATTAAACTTTAAAAAGAAAAAAACTTCACTAGCTTTTGGCTTCGCAAGGTACATATAGGCAATATTCATCCATAAAACTAGAATGAAAGTGTCCAAAACTTAAGAGCAATAGTAAAAAAAAAAAAAAAAAAAAAAAGAAGAGCTTCCTAGTACACTTGGGACACAGTCATTCAAATCTAGAGCCTCCCACTGGAAAATGAAAACAAAAGTCTATTTTTCAAGTTATGCACCAAACATTGTCTCTAAGACGCACCGAGTGTATACTCTCGAACACAAAGTAAACCTATCCTTATTCATGCAGAAAGGTGAAGCACTGCTTTGACACATACCACATATTGCAGCACATACTGCATTGGTGAGTAATTAGAACCAAACCCCATACTACATTTGATAAGCATGCCTAAAGAACTCTCCTCAAAAATATTAAGCTTCCCACAACTGCTAACAAACACAGGCTTCTTCTCAGTCTACCTTATGACCACTGTTAGATCAATGGGAAGGTAGAAAGGAAGCAAATGTAACCCAGAGGAAGAAAAACACTCCAGAAATACCTCAGAGGAGACTGAAGAGAAGAAATAAAGGGGGGTGGACGGGATGGGAGGGGGACAGACACGGGAGTTGTTTTGTTTTAAAGCTAATGCTCCAAACAACTCCTGCTCAATACCAAGGGAACCTCCACACAGGTGCTGTCCTAACACAGTGAAAGAATAATTGCACAGAATAGCCCCCACTGGTTGGGCAGTTGTGTATCAGGGTGAGATTGAGTCGGGAAGCTTGATTCTGTACTCTTTCAGAGAAAAACAACCTTTGTATTTTAGTAACTGCCCTTCATGGTATTAAAATCACACACCAAGGGGTTGCTCTACACCCAAGAGCTTTAAAGGATTGAACCTCCAGTATTGTTGGGATATCTGCTTCCCAATATATCCCACATCACTTGTCTTACAGAATTTCCCCTACCCCTACCAACTGAACCATATTATACCATCCCATTTTTATTCCAGAAAGTACGAAGCTAGATGAAAATGTGCTACATTAGACCAAACATTGAACAGTTTTCTACCTGTGAAGTAACCGTTAGAGAACGCATAGGACAACAGCAAACGTAACAATGAATAATGAATCCCGACTTATCTTCATCAGATTCAAAAAACTTATTTACAGATGTTAATAATGCCTGATGGATTCCACCCCCACGCATACAGTGAAACCAAGCAGGTGCTTTATTAAAGTATGCAATTTCTTAGCATCAAGAACATCCTGCAACAAGTTGTTTAATAACTTAACTATGGGCTTTGAGAAGAACCACTTCCTCTTGTTTGTTTTCAGTCTCCTGATAATTTGTGCATCTTCTCATTAACCGTCTGTCCCCAAACCAGAACTATCATACCCTTATTTACCTTGCCTGAAGCAACTCACAGGTTTAGCTTCCTTCCTAGCTTCAGTTCACCCTTGTCAAGTCCTAGCTTGTCATTCCTTCTACAGAGGTCATTCCATAGGGTTTAGTGTTCTTCTCACCTTCCTCTAAACATTTTCTCTTTTGTTCTATACTCCTTTCTTAAAATTTCTTGGGTTGTTGGGGGTTTTGGTTTGGACTACTGCTGAGTACTCACAATGTTTTCATGCATAATTTTTTATTATAATTCTATAATATTCCATCATACTGACCTGACCCTCAAAACACAGGCTGAAAAAAAAAAAAAACAGTCCACGAACACACGTTAACATCCTAACTTTAACCTGTATGGAGCTACAGGAAAACTGTGCCTCATCCTACTGGATGACTCCAGAGTCTCAATCCTAAACAGACTAAGTATTTTCAAAAAAGTAAAACTAAAATAAATGTAAGAACCATCTCCAATCACTGTTTATAGATTAAAGAAAATTAAAAAAATAAAAAATAAAATTACAGAGACTCTTAACTACCACTAGGACATCACCCATCCCCACACAAAGCTGTGTTTGCCCATAATGAATCCTATACTCAATTCTTTATGCTTAACTACTTAACAGTTTTAGAACCCTTAAATTAAAAAAGTAAAAGCTGTTATAGTACAATAAACAGCCACTTGCTATGTAATAGAAGCTACCAACACCAGTGCTCAATTTATTACAGATTATTTCTTTCCAAATATTAAGTCAAGCCTCAGGACTTAAGTCTTCATTCACAAGAATTCATCACATTCTACAAATCTGACTCAGGTCAGAAGTGGAGACGTGGCTTTAAGAGAGATCTCTTAAGCCTCAAATTTGCAAACAACACATGCATATTTATATGCAAACAAGACAAGGCTTTCTTAGTGCATGGCAAAACCCAAATTTCAGTACTAGAAGAGGTATGGCTGACTAAGGTTAAAAGGTCTCCCTTCATTTTAAATGATCTTTTCACCCAATTCAAGAAGATTGCATGCTTGGCAGATGGAAGGGGATAGAGCAAATTCAGCCAGATGTCACAGAAGTTAACTTGTCTGAATGTAAGTATCTACAACACTCAGCTGTAAGGAAAAAATCCTTACATAATTACTTTGTTCACTTGGCACATTTTCAACAATGTTTGTACAAACTCAACATGCAATCTCTAAATGACAGAATACACATAAACATTAACCTGACAACAAAATCCCAGCAAAAAATCAGTTAAGTTTAAGCCACAGAGAAATGTTCAGACAGTAATCAATAGAATAAAAGCTTACAGAAATGGAAGCTAAAATGCACTTATTAATGTTGCAGTCCCATTAGTTGAAATTAACGCAGATTCATTAGTAGTTTAACAAAAAGACTCAGTGACAGACCTACTAACTCTTAGTTCTGTGGTTTTAAAATAAATCTTCAGACATAAAACTCCCACAGATGACCATAAGGATGCCAGACAGGCAGTTTGAAGTAAACATACCAAAAGTAAAAATTTTTTCAGTAGGAAGTGGGTACAAACTAATGGATATAGTGCATATACACACAAACCTTGATTACAATTTAAATATGCTAATTAAAAGATTGCACTTCTTGTATCAATACTTTTTGGAGCACTGACTGTTGAAACTTCAATTTTCCTTTTAGCAGTACCATTACGTGCCAGAGAAGTGATTTATTTCTTTCAATTTCTCACTATGGTTAGAAAGCAGAATTTTGATGGTACTTAAGGATCAACTAATGGTCCAGTTACCCAAGCTACCAGATTTAAAACTGAAGCCAGCTTCTCTTAGCCTTTTTTTTTTTCTTGCAGTTGTCTCCTTAGTTACACCAGTAAAATTCTGGAGGCTACATATAAATTCAACCACCCAAAGCTTCCAGATTTAACACATCTGCTACCATCACACTCCGAAAGAGGGTTAGTTTAATTACAGATCATTTCAGTGATCCAGTTTACAACGTGACCTCTTGCACACTTTTACCAGCACAACTGAGTAAGCTGCAAACTGCAGCAGCTGATAGAAGGAAAACTTCAACCAGACATGCTTTGCCAGCAAGCCAATGCACAGCTTGAGGAGAAACATTTAAGAGCCAATTATATCACAGAAAATATTTGCCCAGGTTTCTTTTAATTCACATTATCTCATATTTTTTTTTTTATAAGTTCTTCTGTCAGCATTAGCATTTGGGTGTTCTAGTTGGTGAACTTACTAACCATTAGCAGCATTTAATCCAGGTGGCTAGTGATGTTTTCAAAATGCAGCTTTCCCTAACTCCGCCAGCATTCATCTACACCCCTGATGCTCATTTCACGCCATACAGACATGTACTAGGTAACAGATGCAGAACTGATCTGTCCTTCCACAGATGTTCACAAGTTGCTGGCAGAAACAGACCTGAGGGTGCTGTCTGACAGCCAGCTGAACACGAGCCAGCAGTGTGCCTGGGTGGCCAAGAAGGCCAATGCCATCCTGGCCTGAATAAGAAATTGTGTGGCCAGCAGGACCAGGGAAGCGAATGTCCCGTTGTACTCAGTGCTGGTGAGACCGAACCTTGAGCACTGTGTGCAGTTTTAGGCCCCTTGTGACAAGGACAGTGCCTTGCTCGAGCATGTGCAGAGAAGAGCAATGAAGCTGGTGAAGGGACTAGAAAGCATGTGACATGAGGTGTGACTGAGGTAACTGGGGTTGTTCAGCCTGGAGAAGAGAAGGCTCAGCAGAGACCTCATTGCTCTCTACAACTGCCTGAAAGGAGGCTGCAGTGAGAAGGGTGCCTCTTTTTTCAAGTCACAAGTGACAGGGCACGAGGCAATAGCCTCAAGTTGCAGCACAGGAGGTCAAGATTGGGTATCAGGAAGAATTTCTCCACAGGAAAGGCAGTCAGGCACTGGCACAGGCTGCCCAGGGAGGTGGTGGAGTCCCCACCCCAGGGATATCTAAGAGAGCAGCGCGGATGCAGCGCTTAGGGACGTGGCTTAGTGGTGGACTTGGCAGCGTTAGGTGAGAGTTGGACTCGATGGACCTTTCCCAACCTAAGTGATTCTGTATATCCTACCTCACAAAGTACTGCAGTTTCTGTAACAGAGATTTGCAGAAGCAGCTTTGTAATATCACGTGCATCTTATTAAGAGACTTAACAACAGTACTGTGATTCAACCATCGCTAAAAGTGTATGAATAGATCTAATAGATCTGTTTAGAAAAAAAACACCACTATGTTTCAGAGACATTAGCTCTTCTTTAAGCAATTCATCCTGTCCATAAAGTTTCCATTACATTATACATTACAGGCAGGACCAGCCTAGTTCATCTTACCTTAATGTCTATATTAGCTTCTGACTTCAGAAAACGAAGATTCAAGGCTCCATTTCAACAAAATGTTATAATATTATCAAAGCAAAAATTTCCCTCCATTATCAGGCTAAATGACATGAAATCCAAAGTAATCTTGACTGGCGCTCATCTCTCCAGTGAGAGACCTGTCCCCCTTCACGGGGAATGGAGATTCTGCCAACACAGATAGGAGTCTGTGATAAAACAAATTGCACCCTAAAGCAGATAGCTAAATAAAACAAATGAATCATTTCTTAAGAGCACACATTTTCATTTTCTGTAACAGGAGTTTAGGATGAGTAGTTCCGTGGATGTATACATTATACACATCCACCAGACAGATTAAATAAATTTCACCGTCTGTTCCCCCTTTTGGTCTCTTCTGTCTCAGATAACTAAATAACTGGTATAATGCTGTTATTCACTAAATAACTATATGTTGAGAATAAGTCTTAGATTGCTATTCTAACTAGAAACTATAAATCAATATTTGGCACAAGTTGCTCACAGAGATCTAGAAACAATTTTTGACTCGGAAATCAACTTATTCTAATTGTTAGAACCTGAGAGTATATCACAGGAAACATCTACTCGGTATACAAACTGGGCAAGTTTAGTTTTTCATGTTATTTCACCATTTCCTGCCAACATTAATCTGCCATCCTATGGTAAGAAGCCTTCAGAGCCTAATCTATGAGCCTCTGAAAGCAGTCCATCTTTGTGACAGTGTGATCCACTGCTTAAGTGTGAGGAGAGTACAGTGTGCCAATGGCCTTTCCTCACAGGGCTCGCCTTTCCTTTTATACAAGGGAAAGTCAACACACTCCAAACAGGAGTGAAGTGCCGCGTGCGTGGACTGTGAAGAACACATATGCTTCGTGCATGTCACATGATGTGAAAACTGGTCATAATTAATTTCTTCCACAGTATTTGAGACTTTTTAAACCTCGCTCTACTAGATGTCTCTTGACTATGAAAGGCACACTATGGGACTTGCGATCTGGAGCACCTGTAATCTGCCTTTGTTTCCACACAGGGGTTTCACGGCCCAGCAAAGCCCTTCCTCCCCAGCTTTCCTGTCTCCTGAGCCTTCCCAAATACCAAAGGTATTCAAAGAGATGGCAGCAATCTATGCCTGCCCTACAGCCAAACACTGCAGATACAGCAAAGGCTAGGTTTTACAACTGAGCCTTAATACCTAACACTTGATTTTCCATGTGGCATGACTGCACCACAGCATACAAGCATATCCTCCCCTTCACTGATGACAAACCCCATAAACTCTCCCGCTCCTGACAAGTTCCTCAATACAACACTACAGCAGATTTCTCGAAGGTGTACATGCCTTTATTTTGTTTTCATATTAGGCCTCATCATCAGCTCCCACAGCAGCAGCATTCATCTCACAGAGCTATTACTAAAATGTCAAGACAGATCAGCAAATCCCTCTACCATTCAGCATGGCTACACCTAAGATGATGAACAAAGGTAAGAGTTATCAAGTAGCTCTATGATCCAAATATAAGAAGAAGTCTTAACCTGCATTAATTTAATGGTATACACTAGTTTTAAATAGTTTTCAGAATTTTGCTCTGAAAAGGTATGAGAATTGCCAGCTGTTAATTAAGTTTTGTCATTAAGCACTTATGAAGCCTTTAGTAAAAAGTTAATGCTTTATTATTTTAGAATGCATTACAGGAACCAGAGCTACTGAAGCCTCTCTAACTCTTCTTAGACCTTACACTAGAAATAAAAAAAACAGAAGGCTAACAAATATGCTTCAAATCTAAGGTCCATTATTCAGTGAACAGCCAGATGTGGTTGGCAGGCCAACAAGCTTAATAAAAAAAAAATTGCTCCTGGACCTATAAATGGAAGTCTTTTGGGCGGATATCATGCATGGGCGGTGTGTTAGTGTTACAGATTTGGGAGATACATGAAGCCTACTAGTTTATTATTTTGTAACAGAATTACCAGAACTGCACAACCTGAGAACTGAGAGCAAGACTCTGATTCTCCTCCTCTCTTCCACTCTTGTGATACCCCACCTGGAATGCTGCATTCAGCTCTGGGACCCCCAGCACAAGAAGGACGTGGACCTGTTGTAGAGAGTCCAGAGGAGGCCACGAGAACGCTCAGTGGGCTGGAGCACCTCTCCTGTGAAGACAGGCTGAGGGAGTTGGGTTTGTTCAGCCTAGAGAAGAGAAGGCTCCAGGGAGATCTTAGTGCAGCCTTCCAGTGCCTAAAAGATGCTACAGGAAAGCTGGGGAGGGACTCTTTGTCAGGGGGTGGTGTGATAGGACAAGGGGTAATGGATTTAAACTAGAAGAGGGTAGGTTTACATTAAATATAAGGTAAAAATTCTTCACTCAGAGGGTAGCGAGGCACAGGTTGCTCAGAGAAGCTGTGGATGCCTCATCCCTGGAGGTGTTCAAGGCCAGGCTGGATGGGGCTTTGGGCAGCCTGGTCTGGTGGGAGGTGTCCCTGCCCATGGCAGGGGGCTTGGAATGAGGTGATCCTTAAAGGTCCTTTCCAACCCAAAACATTCTCTGATTCTATGATTTGAGGCAGCTCCAATACACAAAAATAAATAAATAAATAAATAAAAATAATATGATGCAAGATAAAAATTTGTTCTTTGATGGATGATCTCATTCTTAGGTGAGATATTCCCAAAGTTTTAGATCTACAAATTGCCATCAACCCTCCTATTTTCCTGAAGATAAGTACAGTCACATCAAACATGGTAAGTTTTAGCTTTCTTCTTGCACATGGGCTTACAAATGAGTGGTAAATGGTTTGCAGAACACCAGGAAACAAAGACTTTACAACTGTGCTGTAGAAACTCCACAATACAGTTGATCTTTGTAAGAATCATTTTCCATACAGTCAAGTGAAAAAAGCTACTGGATCTAAGTTAGTCTTTCAAGGCACCCAATTTAAAAATCAGGACCGTCTGTTTCTTTTTCTTTCACAAAAAGGAGGCAGGCAAGAAAAGAAATGCAGACAACAGTGAAGTAGGTACATATTGGAAAGCAACGGCAAGATAACAACAGTGAGAGCATGACTGTGACCAAAGGATAGATGCCAAAGCTATTAAGGGGACAGCTGTGCTAAGAGTGATCAAACTAGGACCCACAGACAAACCATCATTAGTAACCACTGGCAGTGGTCCCAACTGCCTCTAGTTGTGAAATGTTTTAAAAGCCCAAGATACTTTCATAACCATGCTGATAACAGCTACAGTTCACAAGGCACTTTCTGTTTCTAAAAGGAGGTAATACACAAGACAAATGCAATCTGCCCTATGGATTTGAGAACTCAGCAATAGATTTACAGCATTTAAAGTCTTCACACCAGCCACAGCTGCAAAAGCAGCTAATTTCACAGTGCCTGTTCTCCTCCTGTGCCTACTCTCAATGTCCAGTATGAGGCTAAACAAACAGAAAAGCAGTCCAAGAAACGCCTACCACCACCTCGTTCACAAATCAGGTCCTTCAGCAAGACAGGCCACTTAAGATCTAAAGCCACTCTTAAAGTATTATTGCAGAAGAGAATACCAGACCTTCCCAAATGATCATCTTCCCTGAACTACCTTCTGCAAAGTAGCATGCAAAAACATCTTTAAAAGGACTTGCTCCAAATTTCCTGTCAGCTAGTACTTTTTTTTTTTAATCTTTAAAATCAGTTATGAAACTTTGTTCCAAAAGCGTGACATCAGGTTATATAATAAATTAGTTTCCAACTAAGTTATCCCTTTTTGCAGTAACTGTTGAAAGAGAAAATTCTCAGCTATAGGAAACTAACATGAACATCTTAGTTACGGATATTCATAAACCTTTCCAATCAAGACGTGGTATCAAAGAAGCCTGCAGATCACAGAAACCAACAAGCTTTTCAACTATCTTCCAAGCAACAGAAGAAAGTCGTGACAGGTAGCTGGACTCCCGAGCCCAAGAAGCCAGCTCACCAACTTTGATAAGCAGCACCCATTTAGCTTCTCAAAGGCTCATCATGTTTCCCTTCTCTTGTCTTTTTTTTTTTCCAAAATTAACGAGGAACATGAAACTGATTAAGAAATTCTTTGCGTATCAGACAGAAGTCATTATTGTGATTCATGATGGTATCACTACCTTTAGACAGGACTTTTTTTTTTTAAATCATCATTTCCAGAAAACCTACTGCTGGAAGCTTCTTTAAAAAAAAAAAAAAAAATAAAAAAAAAAAAAACCAACAGCCAAGTCAAATTTCTGTCTCAGCAATCTGGACTCTTGAGAAAGATCACCTCCACTACTCTGTTCTCAGGAACTCTCAGAATTGTTTCACTCTTTTCAAGTATCTCTGTATTAATGTTACCAAACCATTTTCTCATGCTAGACAATATAACAAAAAACATGAACAAGAGCTCTAAATATTCTATCATTCATCAATGAGTAATTAAAACATTACGTCGTTTCTGAAGTTACAATTGATTAAACAACTAGTATCAACTTTGTTGTTTGAATTCGGAATCACAAGTTGTGATTTTTATTCTGTATCAGAGAGGAGAAAGCATCAAACACTAGCTCAAATGTTAAGTATTCAGATGCAAATACATGTGTATTGTTAGCATCAAGTATAGGCAATAATTTCCATTAAATTTCTTAAGAACCATCTCTGAATTCAAATTCCAGATAGGTGCTTTTGTTTAGCATTATATCTGATAACATAAATATTAAGTACTTCAATTGACTTAATGCTGGCCTTTTCCAACCAGGACACAAACTACTTGAACTGTAAAAAACAGCACCTATCCCAACCTATAGTCACCCAGTTTCAATGCTTTATCCTCATTTATAGCATCCTATATTTACTAGGCACTGGCAGACACCATGCTTCAATGTGAACTAAAGCTACGAAAATTAAGCTACCATCTTATCTCTCAAGTAAAGTTGGTTTGAGTACAGTTAGCAACTAGATAAGAGACTGCTACAGAAAGCACAGAGTGATACATGAAGCAAAGAGTAAAAAAAACAGCCTGCCAAATTCAGGCCAACACACATTCCCCAATACAGTTGCAGAGGATCACTGTACACCAGAGAGATTGGTCGTCTCAGAAAGTGATCCCACACTATTTCATATTGTGCAGGCACGAGAACTGCACAGCCCTTTTTCCTCATTAAGTTCTTAACATTGGTGACTTAATCAACTTTTGTACTAGAATTCTGCCACGGTAAGTTATCCTAGAATTGTATGTGAATACAGTTTTTCAAATCCTCTTACAGCTCTTACATAATGTTGTTATGTGTATTAAAAACCAGCTACCTTACATTATTACAGAAGCCACAGCATTCTGGTTAACTGCTGGAAAGTACTGTGGTAAGGAAGATGTGCACGACTTCATGTGTTACTACAGTTAACAGCTTATGCAATTTAATATTAGTATATTCATCATAAGCTGCAGTTCATTGCTGTATCCAGGAGGCAGTGTCCCTGATCTGAACCATGTTTCACTGTTATGTTTTATATATATATATATATATATGTATATTTTAAGACATAATTAAAAAAAACTCTACCAAGTAAAAATGGACAGAAGTTCATTAAGAAGTTTTACAGACAAACATTTCAGTGGATTTTTAAAAGCAGATGAAATCCAAGAAAATAACTGCTTTGTTTTGTGAGAGATTCTGAGGGGAAAAAACAAGCTAGCTACACCAGGATACTGTGCCCTTGAAAGCAGGACAGGCAACAAAGCAAGACAAAGGCACTAGTTTGGCATTACTGTTCCTAGTAGAATAAAAAGAACAGTGATATACTGAAGGTATAGACTGCAAAATTACTCAAATACTATATTAAAGGCAGAGCAGTTGAGCCTGAGAGGAGACCAGGTTGTGCAGAACACTGCACAAGGAAGCTGACTACTGCAAGTAGACGGGTATCTGCAAAAGCATATTAACATGCAGTCTTAACGTGCTATTTAAAATAATCTGAAAGCAGACTATGCATCTACAGTGCAACAGGGAACAGTGACTGTGCCACACCACCCACACTGCATGGGAATATTAGTTCTTGTAGCAAGACAATTCAGGGAACATCAGTAACCTGTGCAGAAATTTCAGTATCCAAAAATACACACAGAGGAAGGCTCAATCTGTACCTTCCTACTTCCCAAGTGTATTAAAAAAAAAAGTTTATCCCTAAGTTCACTTAAGATATCATTTCCCCCTTTCCCTATCTTTGTTAGAAGCCTCAGGCACGAACCACCAAATTCACTCAAGGCAGTCAGACAAACGCACAGTCAGACACCTTGTTTACCAAACACTTCCCCAGCATTCAAGTTAGCTTCTCTTCCCAGTCACCTGAAACACTGCACCACCATTCTACCACTTTTCTGGTCATTTAGAATATTCAGGAAAAAAGTGAGACGAGACTGGACTTTCTTCCCCTTAGCTGCAACTGTTAAGTCCTCAGATCTGGATTTTTCATCCACCAGAAGTAAAAAAGGCAAGAATTAGTCTATCTAAATTAACATTTCAATGTTTGGCAAGGTAAAATTTGATTGCATTAGTTAGCAATGACCGTTAATGCTTGTAAGCTTGTTTCACATTCCTTCTTTCTAAGGGTAAGCAACTGTACAAAAATAATCATCTGAATTCCCACTTTCTGAGATGTACTTAAAGGTATTTAAAAAAAGAAACACTCATTAACCCAATTCTTAATGGTGCATGCCTTGCAAAAACTGCCTAATTCTACCATAGTAATCATGTGCTTGTAAACACTTCCATATAGATTTTATTTTGCTGAGATTCATTAAACTGGTCCTTCCCCAGAGCCCGGAGATCTAAATATACTCATCATAAACAACTCCAAAAAGCAGCCTATATGACTAAGTAGTGACTGCACTACAGAGGGCAGGAGTAAGCAGATTTGCATGCAATTCATTCATGCTAGATGGCTCTAAGTCATACAATACAATTCAGCTGTTCCAGGAACTGCAAGGGTACCATTGAGGAAACCACTTCTTTGCATATCTCCTCTTAACTAGCACTTGAAAGCAAGATGGTCAGTAGGAAACTACCTATGCATAAGCAAAAGCCCAAAGCTTTTTGGATTTCCATATCCCATGTAAAGCTTTTCTCCTTCACAGGTGTTCCAGCACCACTTACCAATAAAAATATCCAACGTGAAAATAGGTCACATATGTCCCCAACCATCCCCAGGCCAACACTGGCTTTTTCCCTAGTGGATGCTCTCCAATACTTTATTCAGCCTACTTACAAAAAACAAACATACCACACACATCTGTCCTTTAGCCATTCCTGAGCCTCTAAGTCAACCGCAAACATCTTCAAAAGTCATCTTCCGTGAATTTAACCAGCGGAGCACCATCTGGATGCTAAAACCCACCTGGCAGGAAGCACAAAGACCTCTCCGGGACTTACCTACTTATCCAGCCCCTGCCTACAGTAACCTAAAGGCGGCTCAATGCAATAACCGTATTGACAGGACGAGTACTGACAAAGAACAAGGGGACGCTTGTGTCAGAGGCACCCTCCGAGCAGAAAAGCCACCAGCCCGCATCCTCTACAAACCTGTTGGCTTAGCACCTGACTCCAGAGGGGCGAGATGCACCGTCATCCCCCACAACACCCCCACCCCCGGGGCGACCCTTTAACCGGGGGGAGCTTTATTTTTCATTTCCCCTTAAAACGACAAAAAAAACGAGGCGGAGATGAAGGGAGGAGGGATGGGAAGACACACACACCCCAGCCCAAACTGCTTTCCCGGGGTGACCCCACCACAGGAGGGTGCCACCACAGGGGGGGTGACCCCACCACAGGGGGTGTCGCCGTCCCCACGATGGGGGGACCTCCTCCCTACCGCAACCAATCCCTCTGTCCTCCGCCGCAGCGACCTTCGAGGAGCGGCCCTCGCCGCCCCCCTCGGGCCGGGGCCCAGCCGCTATGGGCTCGGGGAGCTGAAGGGAAAGGGATGAAGGGTCCTGCCCCCCCCAACCCCCCAACTTACTGCCTCCGCCGGCGGCGGCGTCTCCTCGGGCCGCCGCGCCCCGCGCCGCCCCCCTCATGGGCAGCGCCCCTCGGGCCCGCCCGCGGGAGCGGCCGGGAGGCTGGGGACCGGCTCCGGCACGCCGCAGGGGGGAGCCTCGGCGGCTCGGGGAGGACTGGAGGGCGGGAGGACGGACGGAAAGACGGAGCGGCGGACGGGGCCCGGCGCTGCGGCGGCTCCGAAGCGCAACTGACAACAACGGCCGCGGGGAGCCGTTGGGGGGGTGGGGGGGGGGAAGGGGCGGGGAGGGGAGGGGCGACGGGCGGCCGCGCGAGCCCGCGAGGACGGGGGCGGTGCGCATGCGCGGGGGGAGGCGGTGCTACGGGAGGGGAGGGGAAGGGAAGGGAAGGGAAGGGAAGGGAAGGGAAGGGAAGGGAAGGGGCTCGTTCCTCTTCCTGCCTGCTCCTGGGCTCCCACTTAGAATCATAGAACATCCCAAGTTGGAAGGCACCCATAAAGATCATGGAGTCCAACTCCTGGCGCCACACAGATCTACCCAGAAGTTCAGACCATCTGACTCAGTGCACAGTCCAGTCTCTCCTTAAATTCAGACAGGTTCAGTGCAGTGACTGCTTGCCTGGGGAGCCTGTTCCACTGTGCAACCACCCTCTCGGTGAAGAACATCCTCCTGATGTCCAGCCTAAACCTCCCCTGCCTCAGCTTGACACTGTTCCCGCGGGTCCTATCACTGGTCACTAGAGAGAACAGATCGGTGCCTGCCCCTCCACTCCCCCTCGCGAGGAAGCTGTAGACCACAATGAGGTCTCCCCTCAGTCTCGTCTTCTCCAGGCTGAAAAGGCCCAGTGACCTCAATCGCTCCTCATACATCTTTCCCTCCAGGTCCTTCACCCTCCTCTGGACACTCTCCAACAGTTTCACATCCTTTTTGTACTGTGGTGCCCAGAACTGCACACAGTACTCGAGGTGAGGCTGCACCAGCGCAGAGTAGAGCAGGACAATCCCTCCCCTCGACCGACTAGCAATGCCATGCTTGATGCACCCCAGGATACGATTGGCCCTCCTGGCTGCCAGGGCACACTGCTGGCTCATATTCAACTTGCTGTCAACCACAGCCCCCAGATCCCTCTCTATGGGGCTGCACTCCAGCATCTCATCCCCCAGTCTGTGTGTACAGCCAGGGTTGCCCCCTCCCAGGTGCAGGACTTGCTTTTGTTAAACTTCATGTGGTTGGTGATCGCCCAGCTCTCCAACCTGTCCAGATCTCTCTGCAAGGTCTTCGCAGCACCAGCCGAGTCTACAACTCCTCCAAGTTTGGTGTCATCAGCAAATTTGCTCAAAACACCTTCTAGTCCTACACCCAAATCGTTTATAAAAACATTGAAGAAGACTGGCCCTAAAATGGAGCCTTGGGGGACACCACTGGTGACTGGCCACCAGACTGATGTGGCCCCATTTACCACAACCCTTTGAGCCCTGCCCGTCAGCCAATTCTCACCCATTGTATGATGTTTTTGTTTAGCTGTATGCTGGACATTTTGTCCAGTAGGATCCTACTATAGGCCAGGGAGGAAGCCTGGCACGTGTGTCAGAGGGAAATGGCTGTACATTTAATGTAACGAAGGGCAGGGGAAAACCTTCAGCAACTGCGCTACAGAAGTGCTCAGGCTCCTCAGTGCTAAAGGATATGTGCAAAGCAATCACTTGGTATCAGGAATAATGCAAGACTTTCCTCCAAAGATCAAGAGGAAAAAAAAATCTTTGAATAGCCAGGGAAAGGAGAGACTTTTAAGTGGTACATTGCGGAGTGTCCCTTTCTTCAAATAGAAATGGCTAATCAAGGTATATGGAGAGAGACAGAATACAAGACATCATTACACTGAAGCCCAGTGTTAAGCAAATCTTTGGCAATTGCCATTCTGTTTTTCCCCATGCTTTGACAAATTTAAGGTGTCATTCCTTCATGAATGGCCAACGTTACGCTGCATAGCAGGGGCTATTGAATTAACCTGGAATTTCTTGGGTTGAAACCAACCATTTGTGAATAAACTAAACCTGCAAATATGGTTTAGAAAGCTAAACTGAAATAGTGTGGTCATATGTAATGCAAAGGGCCTCATGATTTCATATTTTAAGCTTTAAAAATAGAAATAAAGTTATAGATCAATATACTGTGTTATGTTGATTCCATCAGTGCTTCCTAACAAGAACTTTTTCACTTTGTCATCACTTACACCATTCAGTAGGCCTGATTCTTCCCTCTTACACCAATTTTACACCAATAACACACAGTTCATTGCTGAATTTACAACACAGATCTGATGAAAGAAATTGCAATAGCCTGCCCATCATCTCTGGCTCCCTGGTCACCACTGGTTTCTCAAGTCTGTACGGGTGTGCAACATGCACCACTTGGATTTCTGAGCCTGCCACAGCCAGGTGAAGCCTAATGTTTACTGTTCTGTGAAAGTTACATCTAGATTCTTTCTCACACTTTCTATTTTAAAAAGCTATTATTTCCACTTGTTCTTCTGTATGTTTCACTAGCATTTTGGAGAAGGCACGTTCTTACAGAGAAGGCACGTTCTTACAAAGACTGTATACATATGAAAGTTATAATGATTCTTTAGTAGAGTGCTACTAACTCTCTTTTTTCCAAAATATTTTGGCCTACAGGGCTTGTGTTTGTTAGAAATCATGTTATCTGTTGAGCTGCCACATGGGGTATCATGCTCAGATGTACTCAGCTTCTAAACCACCCGGTGCCTTTGTGTGTTTGCTTATGAGGGAGAACGGGTAGAAAAGGATACGTTTGCAGAAAATGTGACTATTCTCACCTGTGATACTGCTGATGTGAGTTACTGTAATTTGGGTCACTACTATATAGTGCAATGGACTCTCCTTCTCTAGAGATATTCAAAACCCACCTGGATGCCATCCTGTGCAACGTGCTCTAGGTGACCCTGCTCGGCAGGGGGGTTGGACTAGATCATCTCCACAGATCCCTCCCAGCCTTGGCCATTCTGTGATTCTGTGAATGAGTCTTTGTAGCTGTGCATGTGTGAGTCTAAAAAGAATGAGGAGGCCAAGGATAACACTTAAGGGGAGACAACAGGGACTGGAAGGAGTCTAGCAGTTGCCATAGGCTGAAATTCAGCACGGGCTAGTTTGCCTTTTTCCAAGCAGGTTGTTTGCTGCTGGGGTGAGACCAACATAATTCCTCCAACAGGCTAACATAAATCTCCTGTCACATATAAAGCCACTTATACTGGGCTTTGTTTTCAGTGGCACAACCTTGTTTTGTTTTTGTGAGTGTTTTTCGCAGTAAAAACTTCATTAATGTGATAGCGACATGGCTGTGAAGCCAGACAAGCTGCAGTTAGACTGCCAGGGGAGGTCAAGACCATACCTCTGCTTTTGTTTGGCCTCACCTGGTTTACCTCACAATAAAAGTGCAGTGTCTTGTCTCCACAATGAGATAGCTAATATGCATTACTTGTGCCACAGTAGAAACACACTTCATCCATCAGTCATAGCCTGCATGTATTTATCTAGGCAAGGCGACAGCAACAGCCTCGAGTATCTGAGAGGTTGCTCATGGTGTGTATGCATCCAAATCAGACCAGACAACATTCCTCTTTGCTAAATCCAAGCTTAGTCTGCTGTAGAAAGAAAGTGGTGGATGATAGTTGTTTTTATAGAAGTCTTCCTGGCTCACACTAGAAGGAACCTTATTTTATGTAGGGTACTAAAGGTGTAAGTCACCTGGGAAAAGCATGGAGTATATAAACACATATGAAGTTGTTAGTCTACTCTACAATATGTGAAGAGGGATGTGTTTTTCAAAAGATGAATCATGACAGTTCCCCTGTTTCAAAAACTAGGCTAATATTTGATGTAAATTATTTTGCACCTCTCCAATGAGATGTTTGAAATGCAAAGCAGTGGAAATTTTGAGGATGTCTCAGTGTGAGTGAGGCTTACGGAATGACTTTGGACCCATCTTTGTCAATCTGTCTGTTCTCCCTAATAACTCCTGAACCCACTGGTTGAATCTGAATTAAAGTGGTAGATATCTCCAGAATTACCTGTTTTCTTAAGTGTCATGAAACCAAGGCTAGGTACTGGGGAGTAACCCTACCTGTACTCCCTGTAAAGCAAAAGCTGCATTGTGAGCTCACCCTTTATTAGTCATAGGAGAATCCGCATGGATAAGAGTGGCTTTTTCCCCTCAGGGTGGAAAAAAGCTTCAGTCAAAATTCACACTTCATTAGACACTGGATAATCTGAGCATGAGGCTCAAATCCATAGGCCTCATTAGCTCCTTTTCATTATTAAATTATTAACAGTTTCCCTGACAAAGCAGAACAAAGCAGCTGACTTTGGACAGATACAGAAGAGTACGATTTAAACTGAAAGTTATGGAGGACATTCAGATATTACATTTTTTAATAGTCTCAGTGCTTGCATTTGAAAGTGTAGTACGTTCCTATCATCAGAGTAGCTAACTCAGGTTTCTGAGGTGAAGCAGAAAACGGCTACAAATGTCCAGAGGAGTCACATGCAGTCTCTTTTCTGAGATCAAAGCTCAGCTAGAGTTGGGATTTGCAAGGGATCTCAAGGGCAAGAAGAAGAACTTCTGCCACAACTTCAGCAGTTAGAGACCGAGAAAGGAAAATGTGTGCCAATTCCTGAACAGGGCAAATGATATGGTAACAATGGAAACAGATATGGCTGTGGTGCTCAAAGCCATCTTTGCCTCAGACACACTGACAGGGTCTCCTAGGTCTACACGCTTAGGATTCAAGGAGAACTGCCAGGAATCGATGAGGATCAAGTCAATGATTACCTGGGAGAACTCAACTCATAAACATCCATAGGATCAACTGAGCTGCATCCAGGGGTGCTGAGGGAGCTGCCTGATGTCCCTGCGGGGCTGCACTTACCTTTGAAAGATCATGGAGACTGAGTGAGGTCCCCACTGACTCCAGAAAGGCAAGATGTACCCATCTGGAAAAACAGCCCAAAGGGAAGCTGTTGGCTGGCAGCCTCACTGCAGTCCACGTGGAAAGCCATGTCCTCCTGGGGCACGTCTGTTGGCACAGGGAGGAGAAGGTGTTGGGGAACAGCCAGTGTTCCTTTACCAAGGGTGAATCACTCCTCACCAACCTGATTGCCTTCTATAATAAAATGACTGGATTTGTGGATGAGGGGAGAGCAGTAGATATCATTTGCCCTGGCTTTAGCAAGGCTTTGGACATCGCCTCCCTCAATTTTGTATCCAAATTCGGACATTATGGACTGGACAACCACATGGATAAAACCCTGGTTGATGATGGGGCTCAGAGGGCAGTGGTTCAGGGGCTGTACCCAGTCTGGAGGCCTGTAACAAGATGGGGGGAAGCAATTGCCATCTCCTGCTTGGTGCTCAGACCACAACCAGAATACTGCGTTCTTCCACCATCACACGGTTGCTCCATCATGCTATAGGTCTTTCCAAAAGGTCTCTCCTCCCTCTGGGAAGGGGAGAGGGGCTCAAACACAGCCTGCGCTGGGTGAGGAGAGGCACAGAGCAAGGCCAGGGGTGCTTCAGGGCTGTGGAGGAAGGAGGTGCGTGCTTCCTGCTGTGGGTGGAGAACACCAATTCTTGCTGGTGCCAAGGTCGATTAGAGAGTTGCTGCCCATTGTGAAGGAAGGACGTATTGTGTCCCCTCGTGCCTTGCTTGCTTTTTAGCAAAGCAAGCAAGCCAGCTGGTGGCACAGATAGCACAGGCAAGGATGGAGGAGAAAGAGGTTGGGGGCCTTTGTAGTGAGAGGAAAGTTGGATGTGGCACTACCTGACTTACTCTGGGCAAGGGGGACAAAAACGTTAGACTGAGACCCAGCGTGAAGCTTCTCTGAGTCCTGGTGAGCACAGAAGTAGTGCAGAAACTTTCCTCTGATACCTTCCCTTCCTGCCTTTCCTCTGATACCTTTGTCCCACATCTAGCCCTCGTGAGCTGACGACACAGTTCACAAGCTCCCGCTCCACTCAGGAAGGAACAGGACATCCATAGAAAATCGGGCCTGGGAATGGTGAATGAAGTCAGCTCTGGTGTGGCCTCATAATGCCTCAGCTGGAACGGATAAAAATGTATGAGTCTGGAGGGAAGGTAGAAACACAAGGTCTGCAGACATGCCATTAGTGTTTTAGGTGATAAACTAATTAAACATAGTAAAGTTAGGAGTGGTTCTAAGGTTGGTGACTTGCATTCCATTTCACTTATGGTTTTGGGCTTGGCCCAAGTTATTTAGGGATTCCCAGTAACATTTCAAGGAGAGCCAGAGTGGGAAAAAGTGAGTCAGTCCCAGAAAAATAAATAAATAAATAAATGTCCTTAGTGCTAACATGTACCTTTATAGTAGTCAGAAGCGGTTTTTCTTCTGTTCTGGAAAAAAGGTCAGGAGGCCTTTGTGTGGGACAAAGTACCAGGTTTCTTCATGCAGGTGTCACACTGGCTGGTGAAGTCTTTACACAAACTGGATTCTCAAAATTTCCTATCCACCTTGCCAGAGTAGAAAAATAAAGAATGTGGCATGGACCTTGGAAGAGCTAGGGAAGGCAGAGCTTAGAAAAGTTGTCCTTAGACTTCTGGGGAACAAATCCATGGCAACTTTCTGAAAATAAATGGCAGAAAGGATTCTTTTAATTTCTTCATCAAGTATCGGTTTTGAATAGTAGGACATGCAGAAAAGCAGCCATATGTTTGCTGCTACAAGAAAAAGGTACAAAACTAATTTGTGTTAAAATCAAAATTAGAATTCTGATCACGTGACAAATTACTCAACCCCAACGTTTACTACTGAAGCATAAGTGCTAATGGCTAGGATATGACCTATATTCCACAGTGCCACTCTAACAGATGACATAAGACCAAAAAAAAACAAACATATGTCTAAAAGCTTTTTTACAGTGTTATCATTGTTACTTATTTTTAAGTCTGGTCAAATATGCATTACCTACTAAAGTGTTCTTAGGAATACATATCCCCGATTTAACAGCACTAGTTCCTTCCACACAGTTATAGGAATAATTAATTACATGCAGTGCCCTGTAGAAAATAACGCGACATAATGTGGAGACCTGTAGCCGAAGACCTGTAAAGCCACATCTCAACAGCGTAATGCCACAGATTTAAAAATAAGCAATTTCTTGGAGGGAAAGCTTGAGAATTGCACCTTTGAGGACAATTGTAGTCATGGAACAGCAGTAATCATGTTTTACACAGCAAAATGTGTTTCCATGGAATAACTGATGTTCACCTAAAAGGCCAGTGTTGCAATTTTCACAAGTACAACATCTTAATTTTGAAATGTTTCATTTCAAAAATTCACATCAACAAATGTTTTGGCGACATGTCGGTTCCTTTGTTTTTCTGTGGGTTGTTGGTTTTTTTTTTTTTTGAGGGGGTGCTGGTATTCTGATGAATGCTGTACTCAATACATACACATCGTTTGTAGTCCTGAAGGAAATGCAGTCAAAATGACCTCTACCAGTGCAGTAAAAACAAACGGTTAAAGCAGCGTGGTTAAATTCACCCCATGGACTGAAATGGGAAGGGCATAGCCGCTTTCCGGTGTTAGCAGATTTTAAGCTACACATTCAAAAGAATTCACAGCTCCAGCTCTGGCCTGCGCTTCCCTATGAGCACTACGGAAATTGTATCCGCCTACATCTCATCTTCAATCTGGCCTGTGTCTTAAAACCCGGGAGACAGTCCTATTTTTATTTATTTATTTATTTGTTTGTTTTCCTTTTGCTCAGGCTTCCTTTCTGTATTCAGCCTTCCTTTACTTTAGGTAGACTGGGAAGAATGCTATGCATTTCATTTATCAGGCTTCTGATTTTCAAAGTTGCTAGCAGATGTATAGAATTTCTCAATTCAGGCTGGAAAGGAAAACAAACAAAAACCCCCACTTTTCTTATACGGACTTTGCTTTTGACACTAAGTAGGTGTGCAAGAAACTGAGGTCTCTGTGAGAGATAAAGAAAGGAAAGAACCATTTTCTCAGCAAATGTATCTTAGTAGAAGGAAAGCAAAAAAATAGAAATGAGATTTCAGAAACCTCTGGTTTATAAGATCTGTCATATAATAAAGCAGTTGGAAACTCAAACAATGTAAAATAACTATGCTCGTACAATGCATGATTATTTGAACAACCAAGTTTACTGTGTTTTAGATGATCTTCATACTGTTACTGGCAGCTTGGATATGTTCTTTAACATTCTTCCCATTTAACAAAGAGAAACAATATTAGAGCCATATTTTTTCAAAATCTCCAGGTTTAACTCAAAATGAAAGGCAAACCCCAACATAATTGAATGCAGAACTTTAAATTCCATTTCCATGTTTAAACAATGACATTCTCTTGCTCAACCACTGGTAAATAACATTTGTTGTCCATTTACAACTAGAGTATTAAAAAAAAAAGAAATAGGATGTCGTGGTTCCTAATTAGAACATTCATTTGAAAGCATTGCCAGTCTTCAAGATAAATGCATGGATTTCTCTGTTTTCCTACAGTAACTATTTTATAGCTGAGATGGATGTGTCACTGACATCTGTGAAACCACGTCGACATTTACTTGAAGTCATACCGAGCCCTTTCTTGCAAACAGTCCAGCTGAGGATCAAAGGAGACGGATTACTTGAGGACTGAAACTAAGCAAGTTATATCAAGAAGCTGCTGTTCTGCTTGTTCTCTGTTCCAGAGAAGGACTACAATTAGTCTTTCTTTAGACTCAAACCAGGAGAAATTTCAACTCCCTTCACTCTACCAGTTGCGAGACTGGAAACTCACAGGAAAAAAAAAATCCCTTATTTTTTAGTTTTGAATTTTGTTTCTCTCTGATAACTGCCTGCAAAGCAGTATTTGTGCCAAGGCATTATGACCACATTCATTTTAGAAATATTTTAGAAAATGGTTGAGACTATTTATTTAGTAGTGCTATAATGTATAAGTGAGCCTATATTACTCACAGTGAGTATATGCTTTGCTGTGTTTAATCCTCATGTCAGTGCAACCCCATTATTATAAATCAAACCGAGGATTTGACAGACTGCTTCAGTCACATCTTGCTCACTGCTCCCATTGTTTGCTGGAACATCTACAATGTGCCGTCTGTAAAATGAACAAATCCCAACAGATTATTTTACTTCATTTAACAGCTGAGCGCATCCCAGTGCAACATCAAAGATGTTTTACCTTTTTTGTTTTCACTAATGAACTTACTATCATATGCAATATCTGTGAAATTATAGTGGATCATTAGAAATGTATTTAAAACATTTATAATTCACTAATATGTAAGCTCTTCAAAAGGAACTGTACAATCTTATCTGCAAGAACTAAATACTCTACTTAAGAGGCACATTCCTTATCTGCCGTTTGAACTAAGAAAGGGTGGGGACATTTCTCAACCAATCACCCAGTTAAAATGTTTCCAGATGGAATCACACCTGATGGTTTTACACTGCAAAGTATAAATTACTGCAGTGAAATCTATTTCATAATGGAGCAAAACGAAAGCAAACCTAAACGTACACCAATTTGACCAGTAATACATTCTGTCATGATATCTTTTCTTTCACACGTCCAGGAACTGCAATGGGGGCTCGGCTTGGAAAAGGTTTCTTAAAGACACCATTTTCTCAACATTTGTTTTAAATTACTCATTGCATGTTTTATTTTTTTACTGCTTGTTTTAAAATTACTAGTCTGTTTGTTTTATCATGTCTCAAGGAAACACAAGCATGTACATGTAATAAAACTGTTATGTTACTTGTTTGTGCACTTTGCATGCTAGCTGACTAGGCAGGTAATTATGCTAATCTAACTGCTGAACGTATTTATGACGTGCTGGAGTTACAGCCACACCTGTCTCATGACAAGAAAACAAAGTTTAGGAACAACAGCGCTGCTTAAATCCGTGCAAAACTTCATAGGAAAGTTCATACCTGGCAGACCCTTTCCACTCCGAACACCCCACTCCCCAAATGTTTGATCTTTGGGATGTCTGATCCAGAAATCACTGGGAAGGACTCACTGCTGAGTCACAGCCAGTATTTTGAATATTGCTTTGACTACTTTGCTGTCTTTGGGTGATCCAAGAGCTTGTTCTAAGAAGGGAATTTCAGGGAAATGCAACTGGAAAGTTCAGTCATGTCACGCCTCCTATACTTTTATGGGAAAATCCGCTGTTCTGCCCTTTCTAAAAGGGTCTTCATTTCTTGTGGTAAGAGATAAAGGATCTGAAAAGGGTGGGGAATCATGCTGCCAAGGAGAGCAAAAGTAATGGATTTCTTATCTTTATATTTTTTGTGAAGAAAGGCAGAGAGAGTTGGGCTTATCCAGCCTGGAGAAAAGAAGGCCTGGGGAGACCTTCCAGTATCTAAAGGGAAAGCTGGAGAAGGACTTTTTACAAAGGCATGCAGTGATAGGACAAGGGGTGATGGCTTTAAGGTAAGAGAGGGTAGCTTTAGATTAAATATAAGGAAGAAATTCTTCACTCAGAGGTTGGTGAGGCACTGGCACAGGCTGCCCAGAGAAGCTGTGGATGCCCCATCCCTGGAGGTGCTCAAGGCCAGGCTGGATGGGGCTTTGGGCAACCTGGTCTGGTGGGAGGTGTCCCTGCCCATGGCAGGGGGTTGGAACAAAGTGATCCTTAAGGGTCCCTTCTAACCCAAGCCATTCTGTGATTCTATAATTTTCTATTCTGTACCCAGGTCAGAGGCACAGTCCTGGCACTTTCCTGAGCAAAACACCTGAGCATAGGGCTTGGAGGTGCTGGGATACAGAAAAAGAGCAAGTTTTAGGGGTGCTGGTAAATTATATCTCCCAAGAGATGCTAGACTGGTTACCTTGCCTAAATGTCAGAGGAAGCAGGAGAAGTGTTGCGTCTGTAGGCATCTTCTTTTGTAAGCACCTTGGACACACAGTCTTGCCCTCATGCCCGGTTACCTCGGGGCTAAACTCCACATAAATCTGGCTGCTCGGTGCCAACCACAGGCAGACACAAGTGCCTCTGTGCTCAGTGCCCTGCACAGACCCTTGGAATAATTGCTCAGCAGCTTTGGGGTGTCAGCCAATGGGAAACAGTAGGCACAGGGATTTAGGTGGAATTTAGGCCAGCAGAATCTGGGACTAAGATCAATATTTAGATTAATTGAAGGTGTTACTCACCCCTCTCTCTCCCCCATTTCGGATAAAATAGCAATCAGTCTTTTCTTCCTTCTAGGGCTCCGAACATTTATGTAACCGGGAACAAAGATATCCCAACCCCCTTTAGGCTTCCCACAATCAGTCCTACCAGCTACCCTCTGGACCTGAATCGCGTACGGCCTAGCAGCGATGCTCAGGGCACAGCTGAGTGTCTGTCAGCTGGCCAAGCTCGCACATGCCTCGGAGTGCATCTCTGGTTTCCTAGGGAACCTCTCCCGGGTCCTCTTGCGATGTTCCAAGGCACCCAGGAGACATTTCATTGCCGCCACTGTTCATGGCTTGGTGCACCCCTGAGTAATCAGCACATCAAAGGGGCATTTGCATTTTTTTATTCTTAAGTTTCTAAAGCGGTAAAATGAATTGCTGGCCGTACAAAGCCAATTCTTCTTCTAGCTGTAAAACTCAAGAGCCTTGCTCAGAAGCCTTGAAATTGTACCTTATTCCTCTCACCTACACTGCCAGTAAGGGCTGCTGACTGGTACGGCTGATTTCCATCTTATTATGTTGACTGGCAGGCCACCATTCACCCGAGAAGCTACCCGTGATCCAATTTATTTATCTGCTGCTGTTCAAAACTAATTATTCCTCAAAGATCCAGGTCTCTCACAGCCCGTATTTCTTGTCGTCCTGCAGCTGTAACCGCTTACCTCTTACTTTCTGTGGTAGGCCAGCAGGCTGAACTTTCTCCAGGGAGTCTTTAATGTATACACAGCATCTTTGCTCAAGAATAGGCTTTTATTTCTCAGAAGAAAAAGAGGGGGAAAAAAAAAAAAAAAAGAGAGAGAGAGATCATCAGTTTTTGGCTTAAATCTTCTTGGTAAGCTTTTCTTTCAAAACAAAATATTTGGTAGAGAGCACGTACTTTTAGGAAAGCAAAGGTTTAATTAGGAAATCTTCAGTCAGTCTTCGTATGTGTTCACTCATCTGTCTCTAGAGACTCCGAGCCCCCTGTCACAGATGTGGGCTTGATATGCACCTTATCTTGTCTTCTCTACACACGCTGGTCACAGATGTCTGAATACTGCATTTTCCATGGCAGGCTGAGGCTTTAATGCTTTCCCCCGGAGGCGAGATAAGAGCCAGAACATGTGTAGAATGCATTACAGTTTCATTTGCAATCAGTGATGTGTAAAGTTTCTAAAAGTTGTCGACACTCTTATGATATATTCTATCTCCATTAGTGGGAGAGTGGACAGGGATCCGTGGTCAGATACGATTTTGTTTGTAAAGAACTTCTTTTACCAAGCCAGGACCGTTCTCTGTCACTTCTGTCTCCTGTAATGAAATACACAGCCTTATCATTTTCCAGTCTTATTCTACTTTCTTATCATTCATATTTAATGTATTTCTACCTTCTATTTTGTGGCCATTTACATTGATTCCCAGGCTCAGTTTACAAGTCAGTGATTTATTATCTTTCACTTCTAGTTGTGAGAACAGAGAAACATCCCTATTTTTCAACTTCAGATTTAGTGGGAGGCAAACATATTTGTGACTGAAAATGTTAAGGTGTGCATTTAAGGAATGCTAATTGTTCTTATGCAGAGTTTTAGAAAAAGAGAGCAGGAAATTCATGGTTAGGGGTGACACCCCAAGAAAAAGAGGCTCAATAAAGTTGGTATTGGTGTATTAGCCATCACTGCTTAGAGGGCTGTGCAATGTCTAACATAAAAGAGGACATCAAGGATTCAGGCCAGATTTTGGAAACATAGGTGCCAGAAGGTGAGCACCCAGGATTTTTTATCTGGGGATGAATTTAAGAGCCTCTGAGCTCAAAAATAGCATGCAATGGCATCTGTACACAGAAATACAACTTTTTAATTAACTTTCCCTTGCAGCTGAGTTGCCGCAACAAGCTGCTCTTGGGGCTACACCTCCGGTCGATCCAGGAGCTGCAGGCCGCTACCCTCTTGCTCAGCAGTATTTTACTGCAAGCAGCGATCTTAGGAGATCAGCTGTCGGTTCCGTCTTGAACAGCTTGCACAGGATTTGCTTACCACATCCCTTTTCCGCTGTCAGAGTAAAAGACAGCACACAGGTTGGGGCTCAAAGCAGTGGAAGGACACTCGCCGAGGAGCTCTCAGCCTCGGCACTCACTCGAGGCAGTTTTGGGGCTGCAGGGAGGGGGTGCTGATGTTCAGGACAGGCTGTGCGTCTGTTTTATTTTTCCCCGGGTTTCAGAAAGGATGAGGGTGACAACCTGACAACATTCCCTGTCGTGTTTGAAAGGACTTCTATGCCTGGGCCCCACAGCACTGGGTCCACCGCCTCTGAGTACACTGCAGCGCTTGCCTTTTTCTCAGCCTCCCTCACACGTTCCTCAGCCACAGGCTCTGTCTCTGCCCTAGAAGAAGTGTGACTTTGTATAGAAATCCTATGTCCAAGGCCCACAGCTGGCTGACACCCTCTTCTGTGTCCTTCCCTCTGCTGGCCCAGCAGCTAAACCAAATCTCTCTGCTCTTCCTCTTTCCTGTCAAGTTCCCCTGCACCTCTCTAAATCTCTCTAAGTCTCTCCAGCTTTGCAGTGTTTAGGATCCCAGGTTAATACCTAATCTCTTTGCCCTGCTTCTAGTGAAAGTCTCCTCTTCCAAGCATCCTCCCTGCAAACCAGCTAGGCAGGGATATTTTCCCCACGTCTCACTGCGCCGTCGTCCAGCATGGTGGCTATATCGATGGAAGCAAATCCGCAGGCGGATGAACCGTCACCGAACCTGACCCAGAAATCTTAAAATTTACTGCCACAGTAAGTGGGGCCTGCGTGCCCATTTGTTCAGGCCTTCTTGGATAGCAGGAAAAAAGTGGATTTTTGGGTTATGCAGGGAAAAAAGGGAGATGATTCCTTAGGGTACCTCAAGAAGGGGAAAACAATAATAATAATAATAAGAAGAAGAATAAAAAAATAAATTCAAGGCACTGCTGCTCTGTTGTCATATGAGGTCACACTTCACTATGCATGTGGATAAAAGACAACACAGCTTCCCACTTCCCATTCCTGTTCTGCACTGCCAGGTTAATTGTTGTCATTGTATTCCCCACAAGAGAAGCCTCAGCAGTGGTGCCAAATAAACCAGATTAGTGTTCAGGGGCATTTGCTGGAAGTGATGCCAAATCCATTCTGGATCCTAATTATATGAAATATGCTCCAATAATTTTCCACAAGGTGAATAAAAATAATGCCAGAACTGCTGCTTTCACTGAAGCTCAATTAGGAGGCATTCACTAATCCCAAGGCATGTCATAGCTCCTTCTCTGCAATTATATTCTGCTTTTCATAAACTGATGTTTACCTAGCAAAGATGAATATCCTTACTCCTGGCACCGAATGAGAGTGATATCGGGAGAGAGAGAAAAACATAGACAAGACCTGGCCCGCATCCTGAAGTTAGGCGAGCTGACCTTTGGCTTCGTTCTCCACAGAAAAGCTGTTGTGTCTTGACAGTTCCAAGCAGCACAGACATGAGATACACTCTCGAATACAATGTTCATTCCCGAATCTAAAAGAAGAAATGAAAAGCCACTTAACTTAGAAAATAAAATCAGATTAAACCAATTATCCTTTGTTGGCCGTGGAACATTTCCCGTAGTGTACAATGCTATGTTCTGCAATGAATTTCCGATTTCATAATGACAGATTTGCTGCAACTGACAAAAAAAAAAAATGTTTCAGTCATTCACTACCAGCAGTTGCAAATTCAGAGTTTTGTTCAAACTATTGAAACTTCATTGTAAAATTGAGGGGCATTCTGCTGGCATATAAGCATAATGAAAAATGTTTTGATTGCGTTTGAAAAAAAAAAATAAAAATCTGTACAGCTGACTTGGAAGAGTATGGACAAACACATTTACCAAACCAATGTGATAACAAATTATATTCAGTCTGTAGTTGGCTTAGGGAATGGTGTCATCTTGCAGGATGTCTGAAGCACAGAACATTTTTTCCCTTTTACAATAAAACTCCAGCTTTCTCCGTTTTAAGAATATGTGACTTTCCCGTTCTTTCTTCATGCCTTCACTTTTGGGGAAAGTCCTCCAACACCAGAGCTATGGAAATGAACATTATGTTTCATGTCTTCATTTACCCTCTTCCCATTTCTGAAGTTTCTTCCACCTCTAGAAGTGTTGGGGAGGCTGTATTTGTTGGTTATCTGGTATGTTTGCTAGCCCAAGCTCTGATTTTTGGGATCATGTAATGGCTAGTGTACGACAGAGTGAAACCTGACACTTAAAGACAACAACAAAATTGTTCAGGTGAGTTAGTGGCTTCATGGTGAAAGCATTCTTATGTTCATGGTGTGCTCTCCAGCTGCCAGAATCGATCTCTAAACTTCAGCTGGTAGTCGCACTGGTATCTCCATCCTCCCCAGTGGGATAACAGAGCACACGTGGATAAGGAAAAAAAAGACCCACTTCTCTCTCCTCCCCACAAATGCTGGATTCTGGTTGCATCCACCCACCCCCAGCACTCCGGCAGGATTTGGGTAAGCAGATTACACACAATAGCTTGCACCCGTTCAAACTGAAGCGCTCAAACAGGCTATTGTTTTTCCCTTGACAAAAGTCCAAAGTCCAAGAAAGATTTATAATAGTTTTTTTGTTGTTGTTGTTGTTTTTTGATCAGGAGTAGGGACAGGAAATGGTTGCTTCTCTGCTTGGAGACTGGTCCCTAAAATCCCATGCGACATACAAACCCTTATAAATGCACCACAGAGGTTTACAGCTGCGGCGTCTCCTGGTATCAAAAGTGTCAAGGCTTTCTGGGTTGCTCCTGTTGTACGGCACGCTGTGTTTTGTTCCGCTGACCACATTATCTCCTAATGCAAACCAGTGCCTTGTGTTTCCAGGAGCTGCAGCGCTGGAAAGTTGCCAGCAGCTGGGCAGAGCTGGGGAGGTGATAAAAGAGCTGCTTAAAAGGTCTCCTGGGGCAAGCCTGAAGGAGATGCACGGGAAGGCCTGAGCATGAGGGGGTTGGACTGGGCTTTGTATCAAGGGATGCAGATGTCCCTTGGACTGCTTGTCTGCCTTCCTTGCCACCAGTGGATGCCCAGGGACTTCTAAAGAAGAGCAGCGTTAGACCCAGGGAAGCTTCATTTAACAAGGACTTGGGGCTTGGGGAGTGTTTTTGTTTGGTTGGTTTTAATGAGTCGTTTTAGGACCACATAAAATCTAGCCCTGTCTCGGTATTTCCTCAGATCTCTCACAAAATGTTAACTGGAACGTGGGAGATGGGGGATATTTATAATCTATGGGCTGAGCCTGAGGAATCAATACTGGATCTTGATGGAAATGCAGGTTTCAGGGAGGAAGCTGAGAGAGAGGGGATTTGGGGAGAGGCTGTGTGATCAGCGGACCACCCCTCGCTAATCTTCAGGGGCTTGTGACACCGGGGCATTCACTGCTGCGACCCCTGGTTTATAGGAATCCAGCGCATGTCTGAGACAGGTACACTCCTATTTGCTACCCCAGTCCTTTTTATAACTGGATGGATGGATCAGTGTACAGAAAAAGGTCAGTGGTGGGAAACAGCTCCGTGCCAATCCAACCTGGGGGACAGGCCCATGGCAACCCAGCAGTGAGTTGCACGCGTTGAGAAATGCTCGCTGTGGGTTAAATCTTGCATCTCATCAATATTCTGCTTATTTAGTTAGCTAATGGTGGTTGAGTGAGGCTGTTCCTGGGATCTGGAATTCTTGCATGCACAAAAAGCAGTATCAATACGCTGCGGGATGATGCTTGAGGAGCTGGCCAAGTGGCGTTGTGTGCCTCTGCGAACTGCAAGATGCAACTTGCCTGCGCTCAGCTTCCTGCAGGCTGTGCTAGAATCAGGGTGAGAAAATGTATGCAGGCATGAGATGAAGCAGTTGCAGTAAGCATGTTTTCCATTGGAGCAAATGCAGGTGATTAATAGAGCTGTAAAATGGCCTGGGACGAGCAGGCTGCTGTCTCTTCCCAGTGCCAGGAATTAACACTTTCTGCTTGCCGAGATGGAGTGTGTATGTCAATTAATTACCATTTTTCACTTAATTGTAGCTGCGACGTACCTTTCCCTGAAGAAATTATTGTGCAATACAACCAGAACTCAAACTGGATCTGTCACTGCTGAGAGTGTAACATTTGCAGTTCCTCCTTACCTGGTGTCCCATGTTTCTTCAGGTAATGGACAGAAGCACACAAAGGGTAACTCGAGATAGATGTCTCTGTCCCCAGACCTCATCGACTGGCACTCTGCTTGGTTCTTATTTTGTCAGGTTTGCTCGGTGTGATGCTGATGGTTTCGTTAGCCAGGCACCTCAGTGGAGCTTGAAGAAACCTGGATGTTTGCACGGGCCGCGCGCTTTCAGTGTGATGGGAACTAATGGAGGCTGTCTTTGCGGAGACTTCAGCGGTCACTGGCTGTGATTAAAACACTCCTAATGAGGAGCTCTTGCAGACCCATTAAAGAAATGGCCCGCCAAGAGAAAGCCACTTTTTCATGTTGCAATCACCGTGTTCATTTTCCTGCCCAGAAAGCAGGGCTCTATTTCTCCCTTCAGCAGATGAGGCCTCAGATTGTATGTTCTGTCACAGAAATGCATTATTATTCATTTCTGTAAGGACACTTTCTCCCTGAAACTTTTTGAGCTGCAAATGCACTCCGTGGGCCAAAATTGCTCTCTCTTATTGTGCCATGTCCTATATACTCAGTGCCAGAATTTAGCTTTCTCTCCCTAATTCTATTTACCTGAGCACCCGTCTAAAGAGTGGGAACAAATAACTAATAGTCTGATGTTCCCTGCAAGATACCTGGTGGAAATAACATTTGCCTCCTTTCTAATAAGCAGCAAAAGTTGTTGGAAGAAAATTAAAGCCTGGAGCACTCTCGGTTTGGTTGTTGCTGTTTCGAACTATTTTTGAATCTCCGCTAACCTTGGAAGACTTCTCAGAGGAACAATTGCCTAAATTAGAATATCTATTTCACATGAAACATTGGGAAAGGAGAGGAAGGGTTATATTAGCTCTTTCATTAGCGCTCACTCCCAGGGTCTGTATCCCAGCCTGCAGCAGAAATGTCAAGAGGAGCAGCTGCTGCAGCACACGAGCCAGCAGAATATTTCCATCGCTGAACGAGGCGAGGGGGGGCACGGGGGAAGCTGAGCGAATTGCATAAGACACAGACACTGCGAAGTAGCAGCGGAGGGCTGTGTGTCAGCGGAGATTGAGCCGAACCCTTTATCTGTCCGTTTCCAGAGATTAAGCACTGTTTTCTCCATGAAACGTGCTGACGGGATGTTGCTTTGGTGCCAAACGAGCAAACCTCTTACCCTGTTATGCTGCTTAGTGTTACCAAACAAGTCCCAAAAAGTAGAGCAAATTCACAGCAAGGAACAGAGGATGGTCTTCTACGTGACATTTCCTACACTTTGGTTTCAGCTGTTCCCAAGCTAGGTGGGCCATCAGTAATGTTATTAGGATTTATCTTTTCTGTCGTGTATTTCTGTGGCTGCACGAGGACAGAATCCAGGTCTTCCCGGGAACTGTTTTGCCTAGTATTTCTTCAAATATTGCTTAACAGTAACACATTGTACTCGTAAAGTATGTGAAAGGGCGGGGTTGTTGCTATGCCTTTTTAGTCGATGTCAGCACGTTGGACTGGTGTCTCACTGTAAAGCTGTCATGGTAATATGCCAGGCTTTGAAAAAAAAGTAATATTAAGAAGAAAAACACTGGCACTTAAAAGGACATGCAAAGCACATAGCAAATCTCTGTGCATGCTCACTGCCGGTACAGGCTTTGTTCCATTCCCTGGTCCTTCCCCCTGACTGGTACGAGGATTCATTAATAAACAACCTCCAAAGTGGAAAAAGCAGGCCAGTATGTGGCCTTGGGTATATTCGCAGGCTTTCATGTGACTGAGACGCTGCTTTTGGACAAACCAGATTGTGGGTGCATGCCTACTTTTGGCCAGCTTAGGAGGCCACCGCCTGGAGCTCCCTGTTAGCTCCCCACATCTCCTCTACCCAGCCTGGTCTGATGGCTGATGAGGAGTAGGTTGCCTGAGCATTTCCTAACACCCATGGGGGGTTGAGACGAGTCCCTTTGGCAGGAGAGCTTGGCAAGCATTTACCCAAGCACCACGAACTCCAGCAGGGAGGCTGGGGCAGAGCTGGGGCTGGTAAGTTTTTCTTTCACCTCAGCCACTGTAGGAAGATCTCCTGGACAGCAGCAGTTGTGAGGCAGAACATCAGTAAAGGGACACAACTGTCAGGGACTAAAACCATTACAGCCTATCCCGTGGTGACTTATTTACGATCAGATGATTTTGCTTACTGTTTTTAATTTCCTATTGGGTCTTGGACTTCTTTCTAGGCACATTGACCCCTCCCTGTCTATTCCATGTGCATTAAATATCCTTACTGAGCTGCCAGGAGTCCAGTGTTACCCATCCTAATGTGCAGGAGCAGCATCTAGCAGGAACTTTTCAGTTTGCAGAGTGAATTTGCTTGGACTAAGAATTCCTTATCACAATTCAGGCTTGCTGCACCATATCCAGTGTTACAGAGTCTTCACTGCAGCACGTTGCTATCTCTCTGTGTAAAGTCCTGGTGATTCATCACTGGATGAATGTAGAAGGGCTTCTATTTATTTATTTATTTTTATCTAAGCTGGATATATCTGTGATATATCTTCGCTGACCAATAAACGAATTACTTTATATTCAATATGAATGCAGACCTGGGAGGGACAACTGAGCCTTTCAACTGTGGTTCCACGCAGTCTCGAGCAACTGGGTGATAGACGTTTATGGTCCACAAAGGTCCATAGAGCATTCATTTTCCCCACGCATTATCTGTCTTTTGTATAGATTAAGTTGTTTGTTACTGTAGAATGACTACCTAAATAGATATTAAGGCTTAGAGATGACAATCATTTAGCCCGACTTCCTCATAATGCTCATCCTAATGCTCATTCCTGCAGTGGAGGAAATTAATCTTTGCTATTAATATTGTGTATTACAGCTAGAACCCAGATTGGTCCATTTGCAGTCCTTATTAAATAAGGACCCCTGCTGGTCCTTATTAGATAGATGAAGGACCAGACTGAAGTTCCTTGTTACTTAAATGAAACACCATGTTTAGCAAAGCTGTTAAATCACAGCTGAAGGCAGACATCTTGATGAATAAATCAGCATTCATGAATAAATAATTGACAAGAGTGCTAAAATGGGATTCTCGTCTTCATGCTGTCTCTGTCCTTGGCCAAAAATTGAGACCGCCTGTGTCAGCTGCAGTGGTGGCCATGTAGGGTCAGGTCTCCAAAGGTCCAGACAGGACTCTAGTAGGACCAACAGAAGCATCTCAGTCTGTGAGGGGCTCCAGTGCTCTTGTTTACAAAGTCTCTGATGAGTTAAGGAGCTGGAATGAACCTTCACTAGCATGTTTCCCATAGGACATCTAATAACGTGAATCAGTATGGCTGTGGGACACATTCGCACTTTGATCTAATAGTTAAAGGCTCAGTGTCCCATTACCAGTTCGTTCCAGGCGGCCGCCTTCCCCTGTAATCGTGCTGGTTATTCACACCAGCGGAGCTTTCATCAGGCAGCCACTTCCCAGGACAATTATTTCCCAATTTGCATTATGAACCTGAAGTAGGTTATGAATATGGCAGCGTTTTTGTGTAGATGAAAAGTTTTAAGAAGAGTGACGCTTGTTGAAGACTCTTTGTGGTTTAGGGAGCATAAGATGTGTGTCCTACCCGAGAGCAGAGAGGAAAGGCTTCCAGTGCTGATCTGCCATGGAGCTTGCTCTGGTGTTTTTTGTCTCCTGGCTAAGCGCTACCCATGACCCGTAAGAACCGCTCCAGCGTGCCATCTTATTTTGCTAAATATTTTAAATACCTGTGGTTATGGGGAAGCGCCAGCTCTGAAATCTGCCACTTCAATAGTACAAGTGGTTTTCAGATGCTGGGGATAAGGACGCAGCTGCTCCAGGAGCCCCGAGTGCTGGTATTCCTAAGAAGTGCAGCCAGCCACTTACAAGGCACTTGTGTCTCGAAGCCACAGCAAAGGGCAGGGGCCGCTGCCACCCGGGAATCAAAGGCTGCCAGCCGTGCCTGCGCAGAGCGGGCGGGCAGAGCCTCTGCAATACCCCCGGTATCAACACGGGGCTCTGATGGGACTAAAGCGCTGCCAAGCTCTTGTTATTGTTACTGTGTTTTTCTCCCACTAGCCTCGCAGAAGGCTTCCCGCAAACATCAGCGCCACTTGCTGCGTGTGCCGGGCCAGCACGTGGCATAACACGCGATCCTCTGGAAAGAGCCAGCAGTTCCCTAAAGAACGATGTGAGGGGTTCCCCATTCTGATTTTTCTGTGCTGAAAATGGTTAGGGGAAGCTCTGTTGCTCTTGTGTGGATGGAAATACGTACCTGAGGAACGTGAAACAGAGCTTGTGGTGCTTCTACATCTGCAGAGAGAAAAAAAGCAGGACGGTGTCTCACCGTAGGCTGCTCTGGGGTTATGCCTGCAGTCACAGGAGCTGGTGTAAGAGGGCCTGCCTCCATCTGAGTCAGCGGAGCCACGCGGATCCACACGCACGGGAGGTGTGCCCGGGATTTGTGCAGTGTACGGCTACTCTCAATTTTACTGGCCCATAACTTCGTAAGGTTGGGAAGAACAGAAAGCAAATATTTGTGTGCTATAAAACCAACAGGCACTTTGTGTATAGTCCTGGAAACAGAGACGTTCCTGGAGTTCAGGGCAGGCATCTGCCCAAGCATGTAGCAGGCCAACCACGTGAGGCACGTAAAAGCCACTTGCTAGTATCAAACTCCACAAAATGTAGATGTTAGATAGATGTTTTGTACCCTGGCGTGTGAAAGGAGCAAGTACACAGCACCAGCATCACGAGGAGGAAGAGAAGCTACATAAAAATTGTAGGGAAATTTCTAAAAATCCTGCATTTGGTGAGACAGGGAGCTAGGAATTTGGAGGCTGAACCAGCCTGACAAAGCTAGCAGTGGCCGTGCTCCACAGCCTCTGCCACCCTGCAGTCTCCTCCTCGTCACGACTGCTGCAGCAGAACTCCCCCCAACAGCTCCTGACTCCCCCACCAAATCTCTCTTGCCAAGTGTCCCTGCTTTATTTGGGGCATAAAGCACCTCCCCAGGACAGAACCTGTTACGTGCTAGCTACGGCATGTATCTAGGATGTACATATTTGTACTCTCTTAGGAGAGGAAATTGTGCCTGGGATTCCTGCGTTGCGGAGGAGCTTCTTGCTGTACAACTATTGCATGTGAGGGCTGGGGAAGCAGAGTGAGAATAAATCATTTTACCTGTCTCTGGCAGCAGACAAGCTACACCCAACAACATGGGCAGCATCCTGACAGGACGCAGGCAGTGCATCACCTCTGACCTTGCTCTTCCATCACAGAAGCACCTATAAATACTGGGGCATTTGGTGGCACAGATGCCGCGTGGTCAGCCCATGAGCCACCGTATCAGTGTCTTTTATATATCTTCAGCCATGGGTTTGCTGCAGATGACACTACGTGCACGTGAGGCCACTGGAAGACATTTGGCTTTGTCATGCTCTGTTCCTAAGTGATGCTAAAGCCGGCTCCAGGCTTGGCAGATCCCCTTAGCTTAGAGACCCACACCAGCTGTGCAAGCCTCAGCGGGATTGACTTAGACCTTCTTCAACCTTGAGAAGCCAGTTTTACTGCAGACATCTCAGGGAGCCCAGACTAACTAAAAATCCTCCCATTTAGCCTTTCAAAGGGATTTCAATACGTTTTTTCTCATGGGTATAAGTTGCTTATAAGGCTTCTTATAACTTACTTCAGTTCCTCCAGCATTATGAAGTTGTGGCATATATCTTTCCCTCCTCTATTTATTGCCCTGAGTTTGTGTGTGTGTGTGTGTGTGTTTTTTGCTTGTTTGTTTCCCCCCTTGATGGCACCTGCACCTCTGACCTACAGATCGGACATTCTGGACACTTCCATGCCACATTTCAAGGGTGAGAGGAAATCTGACACAAGCAGAAGAAGCTCAGGACACATCGACACTTTTGCCGTCACCCCAAAGAAAAGCCAATATTTTGCAGCGTAGTCCCAGAGGAAGGTTGCTCTCATCCAAAAATTCTGTCAGGAAACGCTATTGTTCCCTGCAAGCTTGAACAGGGAGAAAAATCCCACTGCTTTTATTAACGTGCACGCCACCCGTTTGGCAAGGGCAGATAACAAAGCTGCAGGGCAGTGTTTGTTTAACACAAAGGTAAGCTAAAGTGGGATTGGAGTTCACGGTAATCAGATATTCACAGCTCCCTCTGACCCAGCTCAGGGGCCGAGGAGCTCAAGGAGCGCCGGGCGCTGTGCACAGCAGGTAACACATCTTGCCCAAGTGATCTCCCTGCCCCGAGCAGTTTCTGGAGCGCACGTCCACAGCTGATTGTACAATCTGCTCCAGGAAGCCCATCACCAGCCAGGATTTTCCTTGAAATGTTTAAAAAATGTTTTTGATTTTTTTTTCTGGGGGGTACATATTCTAACATTTTAACATATTCTAGTCAAAACTGTGCTTTTCTAAAACATTTCCAAGGCTTTTTTCCAAGATTTCCATTGACTGCAGTAGGCTCTGGCACAGGCTCTAACTGTACCAAACCTAGGACTATAAATATAGATTCCCAAGGACTTGACTGGAGGGAGTGACAGATGTATAGCTTGACTCTGAGATCTTCCAGGGCAACGTTTTCCAGAAGGAAAAATGAGAATCAGCTGCGTTAAATTTATCCACACTTGGACTTCTTTGGTACGTGCAAGAGGAAGTCGCTGGGGAGCGGATGACTTTTTAATCTGCAAGTAGTGTAAAGTTTGTGTGCCGTCTTTGCAGTTTATTAAATTCCTTGGGTAAATTTTACCTCTGATGCAACGTATATAAAACATCTTCACAAGCTAGAAGGGAGGATCGATAGTGTATGGAGAGTCCTTCAGCGCCTGCTCAAAGCGTTGCAGTGTGCTCTTCTGACACAGTTTTGAGCTTGGATCCATATGGTCAGTCTTGCTTCTGATGATGGGTGCTCCCAGAGGACCTCATCTAACCCCCCTGAAATCGATGGAGAAGCTCCTCTTTGCTTCCAAGGCTTTGAAACCAGGCATAAATGCATTGATCTTCCACTGACACCGGGCTGCCTACCAGAAACCTTCTTGCTCTTGGTATGTGGGAGGACTTTTTTGTTTTCTCTGGCTAACAGTTTGAGAGCAGGGCTGTATTTTTCCCCATTTCTGGTGACATTTGGCGGTGGAAGAGCATTTCGGATGCAGGCTCTCGGGTAGCAGAGCGTTCTGCTGGCTCCTGCCGTGGCAGGCACGGAAATGCGTGTTTGGAGGGAAGTCCTGATTATGATCATCAAAGCGTTTCCTTTTTTCGACTCAAACGGTCCTGCACAATGCAAGCACCACGAGCCAAAAAGCACGATTCAATGCTTTAATCACCAGGAGAGGTGTTGGGCGTAGAAAGGAATCGCTCATTTTTCAATGCGTGCCAGGAGGGAGGATGCTCTGTGCCGGCCCCGTTGGCTTTACACCTTTTTATCAGCACCCACCCATGCCCAGACAGGATGCCGGGGAGGAAGGACATCGGCTTGGCCCCATACGGATGCTCTGGTGCTCGTGTCAGTGTCTCGTAGTGAGGAGCACTGGAGCCTTTGCTCTCTGCCACCGCTTCCTCCCCTGCCTGGTGGCTGATGAGAGGAGGCTCCAGCCGGCCGGTCCCGCAGGGCTTTGAAGATGAAAAGAGACAGCACTCACTGATTAAACTACAGGGCTGACACACCTTTGCAAAACCTGTACTTTAGTAGTTCCAGACGAGCCAGGGAAAGCGAACGCCTCTCCAAAGAGTCCAGGATGAATTCCCTCCTCCCCCAGCCCCAGACCAGCACCTTTCTCCCATAGGGAGGCAGCACTCGGGCTGCTCGGAGCTGGAGGAGCATCCCTCGGGGTCAGAGCATCCCTCAGGTCCTTGGGCCCTGCCGTGGTGCTGCAGGATGAAGATGCCAGGTGCTCGTCTGGCCGGGCAGGCATCAGGGCAGGAGGGAAACTCATTGCTGTGTTCCTGGGGCTGGCACCCAGAAATTGTTCTGCCGCAGCCTTGCTATGCGGTGTCAAACACATTATTTACTCTCTGAGCTTCCTCTGCCCATCTGCTTTGGCACAGGGGGGTGCAGGATGAGAAATCTGTTACCGAAAGGCCAGGCTCATGTTTTTCAGATACAAATGAAGTGATGATGAGTATGGAGTGGAGAAAGGAAGGAGGACTAACAGGGCTGCAGCTTTGTCCCTCCCAGTGCTGCACATGTCTGAGTCCCGTGACACCGTCATGGACATCTGGTTTGTGACAGTCCGGTCACAACCATGAGCACCCTGTTGGGGACTGTGAAGTTTCTGGCCAGAGAGATGAAAAGATGGGTTTAAGGAAAATGCCACAGCTCTTGGCAAAATACCCTGACCTTTCATAAGCAGTGCTGATGTGGGGAGTGAAGAGAGTGCTTTGCTGGAGAAATAGGAGCTTTAGGGAGGTGCTTAGGAGGGCTGTCAGAAGAAGCCAAAGACATGGACTAAAAAGAGGCCTTCCAGATCTGAAAGGCACAAAGAAGAGAGAGGGACACCACAGGAATGGGGTATCTGGGTAGAAGGTTTGGGAGGGCAAGGAGAGCTTGAGGCACTGGGGAGGTGGAGGAGCACAAATGAGTCCCTGATGGACGTGTTCAGACCCCACTCTAGTACTTCACATCATTTCGATATTCGTGTACCATGGGTGTTCAGCTGCTCAGGGAAAATAAGTGTGGTATAAATGTAAGATCATTGTTCACTCAGCATGTCAACTTGTTTAAATTTCCATGAGGAGAGGAAGTATATTATGGTGTTGTTATCCTATGCAGAGAGTTGCTCATTTTTAATTATAGTTCATGAAAAATACAGACTCTTACAATGTGTCATCTGCTCAAACAGATATATACATCTTAAGAAAAAATAATAGTGCCATGAAATATTGTTTTTACAGGGTGCCAGAACAAAGCTCATGTGCACATCTCCTCACACTCAGTGTTAAAATAAACGTAGGGACTAAACATAGAAATGTATTCCACAGATACGTCTAGCAGCTAACCATCAGTCAGCAGGACTGGGCTGTGCAAATCCCTCATGTGTCTGTACGTAAACAGATTCCCCCACACCCCAGGGCTGACATTCACGAACAAGGGCACGTCTCGTGTTTCCTGATTTGCTTCCTCCTTCAGCAATCAGCATCCCTACGTTTGGGAAAACACAACGGAGAGAGACACTGGGAGCCAAAAAGCCCAAGGTAACCCAGGGGGGCTCTTCCTGCCCACTGCAGGTGTTGTTCCCATCACCTCACTGCCGGCTGCAGAAAATGAAGCCTTGCCATTGCCCTTTGTCCTGCAGGCAGCAATTTTCTGCTTGTCTGTGGGAAATAATCCTCTTTTAATTTAATTATTCATTTTTCAATTATTTAAGGCGGTACTCTGGGAGAGCAGCAATGCTTTTGGTTAGCTTTCAGATTACTGCCACCTCAGACAGCAGAGCCCTGAGATCCAGCTCCCTGGGAGAAGGGATTCACTGCTTTCCTACGGTGAGCTCTTCCTCCTCCTTTCCCTGCCATACCCCTTGGGACATTCCCACATCTTCTGCCAACCTGCCTAGGTCCCATGGGGGCTTTACCCTGCCTGGCTGAGGCCAAAGGCTCTGGATAAGGATGGCAGAGCGGAGCCTGCCAGTGCTGAGCAGAGCCACTTCATCCCTTTCTAGCAAAGCAAAGTAGGAGGCACTTTATTATATACATATATATATAAAATAAATTGTCTCCACCTCCATGGAGACACTTTATATTTTTTTTTTTACACTTTTCATTCAGGCTGATTTTCCATTGAGATGCATTCATGTTCGCTCCTGAACAACATCAGCTGTGATTCGAGGGGCAGGAGTATAATTTCCATCAGTCCTAAAAGATTTCTGCATCAAGTAAATAAATAAAAAAAAGACATTTGTGCAGTATTGAATAGGAAGAAGTTTAGGAGAGAAGAGGCCATTTCTGCTGCCACTTGCACATTTTTGATAGATGCATCTCCATTCATTTCTCTGTAGCTAATTTTGTTTTATGCCTGCCTAAGTGAGAGCAGAGTCAGGCCTTCCTCCTGCAGCATATAGAGTGGGGAGAAAAAAAAATAAAAAAAAAATCTATTTTTAAAGCTGAAAGCCTTTCTTGCTTGTATTTATCATGTGTCAATTTGTTGGCAGAAGTGGTGTAAATGGCACATAAAAGCTAAATTAGCTATTTATGGCACTGCTTATGACCCTAATATCCGCCGTCACAACAGTGGCCGGGCATTGCTTGGGCAGCAGAACTAACAAAGCCTGGCTTCCTCTGCAAAGATAAGAGCTAATCCTATTCACCTTTTCCTCACTAAAGCCACTAAACAGGTCTCGTTCTTTACGGATGCCCATTTTTGCACTCCTCCTGGATGTTTAATATCTCTAAGCTCTCTAGACCTCTGTGAAATTTGGTCAACCCCAGGCAAAGAATCCAAGAGTTATTATAGGAGCAACAAGATAACAACAACAAAACATCCAAGTCTCCATCTCGGCATCAAACGCAGCTCAAAGGGGTACAAAATTCCCTGTACGTGGTGGCAGTGAGGCAGGTACCAGGTGGCAGAGGCTGCAGGGTGCATCCCCTGGGCCAGATATTGCTGTTTTCTTCCTCCAAGGGAGGCTTTTCTTAGCCTCATATGGTGACCTGGCTTCTCTGAATGTCACCTTAGCACTGCTAGAAGAGTCTCGTGTTATTTGTTCTCATTCACCTAAGCCCAATCTCCTCTTCCTTGCACCAGCAGCGATGCCCCTGCACAGCCAAGACATGGTTTCCACTTGTGAAGGTGAGGACAGGGCAAGGACAAATATGCAGCACAGAGCAGGCCTGCAGCTTACCCTTGCTCCTCAGGGTGATGGCAGGCTCCTCTGTTTGGGAATTTTCAGGAAGACAAGGTTATGCCTCTTCCCCCTCCATTGCAGTAAATCCATTGGTAAAGTGTCTCACAGAGACATCCTGTCCCCCATCACAGGAAGAAGTTTCCCTCCAGCTAGGAAATTTATTCACTGTAAAATTGAATGGGAGAATAAAATTTCCAGGGAGAGCCTGCAGCTGTAATAAAGGATTATTGCCAGTTTCCTAGGCCACATGCACAGAGCTTGGCAGGCAGGTAGGAGAAGATTTTGTGTGCTCCAAACCCCATGCCCAGGCTAACTGGGTGCAGAGATGCTCACCTGCAGGTGAAGGTTTAGCTGGAGCTCCTGCAAGGCTTACCCAGCACCGACTGGTGAACCAAGCCAGCAGTAGAGTGTTAACCTCAGACCATGACTCTGTTTCCCAAATTCCTGACAAGGCTGATATCCAAGAAGCTCAGCTCCCCATCAGCAGGGTAGAAGCAATAGCTCCTTTTTGGTGATGGCACTAAAGGATGCCACACACTCCAGGTGCTGGGGGAGCCATACAAGTTCCACAGGCTGAGATGAACACAAAATGCTACAATTTAAAGGCTCTTGTCTTTCAGTTGCTAATGGCTTAATTAAACAATAACGTTTAACAGATGTGCTTTTTCTCCTCCAATAATTCACTCCATCTGTGTCAATGTAACTAGGCCCAGATTAGTGCATCAAAGTGTAGATGTGAATGTCTTATTTCAGGTTTTATGTATTAATGCACATTTGCATATATATTGTTTCATCTTGTGAAGAGATGAATACCTCCATAGAAGGAGATATTGCACACTATGGAGTCTAAAGAGCCTCTCTTGGTAAAGGAAGAACAAAAAAGCATAAATCCAGACAAATAGGCAAATACAGATACCTTGAAATGAAACGCACGTGGGCACACGTATATTGAGGGTGTTGGATACTGTATTACACAGTCTGGGATGTTGAGTATTTCGCGGCCATTTGTTTCTGAAGCATTTTTTGCTAACTTCACCTGCTGAGAAAAGAGCTTGCCTTGCTAAATATGGCAGTACATAACCACCTGAATCCCAAGGCTGGGGGAATGGGCAACCTGAAGGTACCTGCAGAGAGCTTTGTTGTTCTATGGAACAGCTTTAATGGCATTAGAGATGAGTATAGCTCTGCTGATTGTTATTGTTATTACTTTAAAACACCCTTACAGGTGCAAAATGCTTTCTCAAAGACTCTGAGATGTCTGGGAGACCTTGCAGGCTGTGACCCAGCTCTCACAGCGAGCCCACTACCCCCAGCCCCCTGCTTCCAACACCTCTCAGGTCCTGTCCTGCCCCACAGCCAGGATGTGGCTGCCCCACAGAAGTTGTTGTTGGGACACAGCTCCGGCTCCCTGCATGGCCATGAGATCTTGTGGCAGCAGACACTCCTGGGGATGCTGTCCCTGGGGAGGCAGAGCCAGTGCTTCATGCTGCTGGTCGCTGGCCACTTCCCAGACTGGTCTTACAGGGGCAAACCCCGGTGCTGAGTTCAGCTGGGGGATACCCAGACGGGACCACTCGCAGGGATGGATCCCTCATTTCTCAGCCATCTTCCTTGTAATGCCCCGGCTTTAAAATCTTATGAACCGAGTGGGTTACGTGATTTTCCCCTAATTTAATTTAGATTAATTTCATTTTAATCAGTCCCTCTCCTCAGCATCCTATTAACCTCCCAATGAACCCTTCCTGTAAGGGGATTGGGAAGGGAGGCAGGCTGCATCTGTTAAAATGTTAGCCTGCTCTTTAGGTTGCATAGCATCAGGCAGTAGAAAAAGCATTGACAGGCACCACACGTGGCCAGGGGGACAGTGGCTGACCATGCAGTTTGCCACCTGATTAAAAACTCCTTCAGACTCTTAACCAAATTCAGTTGTCCTGAACTGGCCCCAGAGGTAGCACCTGCCTAGGTAATCACTGCTGAACATCAACAGTGGTGTCGTCACAGTGGATGGCACGGATGGACAAGGACGGACACGATCACCACTGACGTTATTTCCCAGTCCATTTCATCTCTTTAAAAATAGCTATCTAACGAACATGTCCGCTGGCTATTAAAAGAATAGATATTTCTGAAAATCGGCGGTCTCTGCCAGCACTCTCTGGAAACCTCGTGTGCCATTTGGCTTGGCTAAACTTGCACTCAGCCTTTCCAGGATTTCTGTCCTGCATGAGCAGCTGATGTGTTTGCCACAAGGGCTGTTACCCAGCCGTGAATAGGAGGAGAAGGGCTTTGCATTATCGCAAATAGGATGGAGAGTCCTTCACCAAACAGCCTTTCTATTTGGAAGCAATCTGCCTTTGGGCGCAGAGAGACCGGTGCTGAATGCATCATTTTCCTGCTCCCCGGCCCTGTCTCTTCCTTACCTTTGAGTCCAATTTCACTTTTTTCTCCCAAGCAATCCCCATTCTCATTCAATTCACCGTCAGTTTTTCCTGCATTACCACCTGCCTGTCACCCACAACCAGCCCAGTCCTTCCCAGTGCTCATGGCTGCGTCCCTCCTGGGGGCACAGGGTGCCTCAGAGCTTTTCCCTGACTCACCCACCCCCAAAACAAGCCAGCTTGGGCTCAAAGCAAGCAAAAATCCCTTATTTTCTAGATGTGGAGCAGTCCCTGGCTCATCCAGGAAGGATGTCCCTATGTCACCAGCCCACGGCCTGCCACCACTCACCACACCAGTAGAGTGAGGCAAATATCCCTTGGGCAAGGCTGAGAGCAACTCTTACCTGTCCGGCCAGAAAGCAGTGTCAGCCAACAACTTCTCAGGGGCTTAATTAAACTGTAGGCAAAATAGTAAGTGACTGTGAAGCAAAACATCCTCTTCCTCATCGTGGTTATGCAGGCAGATCTCAGGAGGAGACCTTCCCTCCCCACAGCTGTGTGTGTGGCAAAAACGTGTAACTTGGGTTATTCCACTTGCACGCTCGCATACCCGAGGCGAATGCACGTGGCTCGTACACAGCTTTTTCCTGAGAGCAATCCCCATGAGCAGAGGTGGGTCTGGAGGCTCTGCCCTGATGCTGCTTTTTGTGGGGCGATGTGACCCGGGGCCACCCTGGTCCACCATCTGTGTCTCCATCCGTCACCCCAGGCATCCTCTCACTGCGGCGGTGAGCAGGGTGGGAGCCAGGTGCCGGGGAAGCAGTGCCCCTGCTCCCAGTGTGGTGTCCCTATGGGGACCCTGGGGCTGGGGGTGTCGGGGTGGAGACCCCAGGTCCAGGCACTGACACAGGAAAGGGCAAGGGGGCTCCCCGAGGACAAAATTATCAGGGAGCACCACCGAGTCACTGAAGTTCCTACATGCATCTTAACATATGGTCTTGTTTTCCAAAGGCTTCTACCTAGCCCAAATTTGGGAAGATTTTCACAGGAACAGCAGAAGGCACACCCCAAAGGCCTCTTGCACCTGCCAAATTTCACAACTCTGCTCCAAACCACGGAAAAACAGAGCCCAGAAAGGTCACTGATATTTTTAGCCTTACTCCGTAAGGAAATACAGCTCCGCCGCACGCTGCCTCGCGCTCCCTCTGCATTCCCCACCGCTGCGTTTGCATTGTTGGCCAGCCGCAGACACATTGCACAGGGGAGCGGACGGCACAAAGATATTAGGTTCCTGCAAGCTTTGGCAGTGCCTCCCCTCTGTAACTGCATCCTTAGGGATGTATCCCTGCCATACATCAGCACCTCGCAGTCTTGGGGTCTGTGGAAAGGGTCCACGGCTCTTTGGTCTGCCTGTGAGGGGGAGGTAGCTACAAGAAGAGGGAGAGATGCCCTCAGTGTAACATTTCAGATGGTGTGTAAGTGATCTTCTCCTGCCTGGTGATGGTGCTAACGGAAGGGTAGTCAGATATTTGGGTGAGCCACTGTTAGACAAAGGGTCCTCCAAAATCTCTAGAACCTGAGCATCTTGCTAAGATACTAGCCAAGCAAGCAATATGTAAAAAGGGATGCCTTATATTAGAGGAACATAATTGAATTGCAACCCTCAGTATAAATACGGGCTAATTACTTTCTCTCTTTAATGACCTATCACATTTTATGTGGCGTATAACATCCTGAGAGGACATAAAGAGTGGCACACCAGCATGAGGCCATTAAGCCAACGATTTATTAGCAGCATCTGAAGGATGGAGGTTTTGTGACTGTAACTGATTCCCCCAGAGACCCTGGGCCACCGGGGCCCAGCCAGGCGAGCGCCCACATCCCGTGGTCCCCAGGAGGTGATCTGGGTGCAGGAAGCCTGCCAGTAGGCCGGGAGCATGAAGCACCTGCAGGCCCACCTCCATAGGGCATGCAGGGCCTCAAAACGGTGATTATCTTTAATCAGCACCTCTGGTGGGTCTTTAATACAGCAGCAGGCAGGTCATCAAGCACTGCGAGAAGGAGCTGGGCAGGGGCGAGGGGCATCTGAGTACCAGGTGGTGCAGAGGCTCTGCCAGGACACCCAAGGGTATTAAATTGCTGATAAGGCTCCTGCCTCATCAACATCTCCTGGCCCTCAGACGTATGGCTGCATGCTTGGCTCTAGGAGACCGAGTATTTCTTGCTCATATGTGGCTCACCAGGTATCACTGCTCCGTGACACCCCCTCGTTGTCACCCGTGCATCCAGCAGCGCCTGTGCCACCCACAGGCATCACCGGCGGGGATACGAGGTTTTCCTCTGAGAAGTCAAGAAAAATATTAGCCATTAGAGACATTAGAGACAAAGCAAATGATCCCTGAAGTGGTCTGCGAGCAATACACAGAGAGAAGGTCATTCCTGTTCACAATATATTTTAAGATGTAGACATTAAGCAGCTTGTAGTTGCTTAATTCAATTCAACATTGACACATTGATTTTGTGCCATTCTGCTTTCTAAGCCATTGCCATGCAATGCCAAGCAAAATGTTTTGTTTTTTATCTCTTTCAGCAAAATTAATCATCTCATCAAAGGCACCCAGGTAGTTTGAGAAAGTACATTTTATATTAAGCGGTGTGGATTGGCGTTGTTTTTAGTGACCTCCTTTAGCGCTCTGAGCACCGTGCCAGCTGTTGCATTGCTTGGCCTGTATCTTATTGCACTTCACTGGTTTGAGCCTCAGCCCTGTCCTGCAATAGAGCCCTGAAGCAGACACGCGACAGTCGTATCAGCTTATGCAGAGATTACCAGGATGACTTCCATCCTTGTAGCTTCCTCTATTTATTCCACTCCTAATCCAAAATAAAATAAAATAATTGAAATGTCCCCTGGAATTAAAAACTCACTTTAGAAGTGCATTTTGGTTTAGTTGAAAGGCTTTCAGTAAAACAGTGGATATGTGATGTCTAAATAAGACCAGAACACTTTTATTTTTTTTTCTTTCCAGTTTGCTTACACAAAGAAAAGCATATTTTTATCAAAATCAGTACAGAGGGCATTTTACTTTGTGTAAAAGGGCAATCTGATAATAAAAGGTTTAGCCAGAACATTTTTTTATCAGCTTTGTGCAGGACAAGCAAGAAGACGCAGGGCAGTGCTTCCCAAGGAGCTGCCTGCCGAAGCCTGATGCCACCTGAGGTCCTGGCGGACCAGCTGGCCCCAGCTCCCTCCTCTCCTTGCGTGGTTGTACCAAGTTGTGTCATCGTGGTTCTTATGATAGAGGAAAATGTTCTCTCCATACATTTATTAACATTTTGTGCAGAGGTAACGTCTCCGTCGGTGTCTCCATGACAGCCAAACGCAAAACCTGCTGTTTTCTGTTCTTCCTACATTAAAAAGACCCCAAAGTAAGGGAGGCAAAACCCCTCCTGTGTGCTACAGAAGATTCCTGATGACTTTTTCTTAAGAGCTGCAGGCACTCCAGCGAACGTTTATCGTCCTGTGGCTGGGGCTGATGGTCTGGATGCTTGTCTCCTTGGCGACAGACAACATCCAGCTCCGCATCCCACCGCCACCAGCCTCGGGAACCTCTCCTCCCCCGGGGCAGGAGGCGAGGAGCCTGGGGGCAGGCGTCTGCCCATGAGCAGCCCACCTCCCCTGCCCCAGAGAGGTCTGGAAATCCACCGACCACAGCAAAATTAACTTCCCTGCTTTGTAGAAAGGTAAAAACTCGGTGCGGCGGAATAATTAGCAGGGATGATTAAAGGCAGAGATTACACATTAGCAGAGGAAGATAAGCACTTAATTTCCAGCCTTATTGCATTCGTTTCAGACTTGAATATTGGTTCCAAAGGTAGCTGCAGACATATTTGCCTTTCTATATGTATGTACGTAATATACATATGTACGATTACAATCTCCTGCCTAGCTTTAATAATACACTTAATTGCTTTCTGGCCCCACCTCAAGCTGCCTAAGTTCATTTCACAGAGAAAAGATTATTTGCTGTTGGCCTTTAGTAAATAAATTGTCTGCCACCCTTAATCTGGGTAATAAAAGGCACTGCATCAGCCCGCTCACCGTTCTGCGCCTTGCGCCCGCTTCCACACAAAGTACAGATGACAGCTATTTTCCTCGTACCATCACCAGCAAATTGGGCAAGTGTGCGATGTAAAACACAAACCTGATGGATTCGCCGAGGGTCGTGTTCATTGTCTTCCATTACTGTTGTTGTGACACTAAATAAATTGTTTGCATATGACATTTGCATTACATATTACACCTACGTGCTACCTTTTCTAATGCCATACATTATAATGCATAATGAATATACAGGTGCAATACTTGGAGCTACTCGGATGTTTGCATATATGCATACCTGCACACCAAAGCACTGATGCACACATGAAATACACCCGTACATCCAAACCATGGCTGTAGCCTGTGCCATTCAAGTCAATAGACTTTTCCCCCCGAGTACTGCACAGCTGAGCGCAAATCGAAGTGGAAAGGGGAGAAGACACATGAAAAGAAAGAGGGACCGATGTTCAGGTCACATTTTTCCATCTGAGCAGGAGCTCCTGTTACGGCCTTTTTCCTTAGGGAAGGAGGCAGTATTGACCAAGGAAGGGGGGAACACAGAGCCCTTCACTCTATCGCTTTCGCACGGGAGACTGTGGGGATGCAAAAGGTCCGCAGTGGTACAAGTGTAGTGGCCAGGCAATTCCCAGAGCATCAGGTGTGAGGTTGCGGAGATGAGAAGCACATTGCAAGCTTTTAAAGTAACCCCGTGGGAGGAAGGAGATACTGAAGAGACCATCATCTCCTCCTTGGGGTGCACGCTGCACATCTGTGCTTATGCTCGCTCAGGGTGGCTCTGAGTGCCTTTGGTGCAAGAACACAGGGCGCTGAAGCTCCCAGACTGCTTTTCTTTTTTTTCTTTTTTTCTTTTTTTTTTTTTTTTTCCTTTTCTCCCTCTTTCTTTTTTTTTTTTTTTTTTTTTTAAATCGGGGGGAGGGGTAGGAGGTGACATTTTTTTTCCCTGATAAATATCAGGCACATTCCACGTTGCACTTACCAGAAAATAAGGACAATGCCGGCAAATGTCAGTGCAAATTTTGCCATAGCCTCCTTTTGTACCCATTTTATTCAGCTCCCTATTGAGTAAGCAGCCAGAAAGGGCATGAAACAGCGGGAGGTGGGATGGGTATACTGGAATACAACATGCGGCAGAGAAAATTGATGAAGGTTGACCCCCAATGCTGATACAGAGGAGTACAGGATAGCTTCTGTGTGTTCTTGGTCCTCAATGTACTGCACAGCTGGTCCTCATTCAAAGCCAGTCGGATATCAAAACATATGGGGTATTGCTGGCCAGCCTGCCTTAATGGTGGTAAAATATCCTCCCTCGCCCAAGCAATGCGGGGTGGGCAGCTTCTTGGCGGCAGGAGGCAGGAGCAGTAATTAAAGGAAAGTGAAAGACAGCGATGTGCTCAGGGACTGCCAGGAGGGAGGGGAACTGTGGGGGCAGCAGGGGAGCCCTGCAGGATCAGGAGGAGCTGCACCTCCCTGTGCTTGCTGTGATAACCCCAAGAAGAAGAAGAAAATTAAGAAGAAGAAGAAAATGAGGAAGAAGAAGAAGAAGAGGAAGAAGGAGAAGAGGAAGAAGAAGAAGAAGAAGAAGAAAGAGGAGGAGGTGGAGGAAAGGTATCTCAGCATGTCCTTGCCCTCTGAGGTTGTTGGCACAGGATGTTGCGAATCCCAGGGGCTGTCTAAGGGGTCAGAAAGCAACCTGGCAAATTCAAGAGAGAAGAACCCTTCAAGTGCTGCTGCACACAGGGGCATCACAGTGGGATCTCTCTGGGGAAGACTCGCTGCACACATGCGCTTCTCCTACACTCTTGCTAGGGATCTGCACCAGGCCACTGTGCTGTCTTTCAGCCCAATGCTCTGCTTTGGCATTCCTCCGTGTGCATGTGCCTGGTGAAAGGAGGAACTGGGGAGACTGGGGACTTTCCCACTGGCCACACAGGTCCCACACCACAGGGCGGCCCATGGACATACGCACCCCTGCCCCACAGGGAGGGAGCAGCAAGTAAGGGCAAGGTAATGGATGGACTGCTCCATGGGCTGCACGTCACTCTGTGATACGCAGCACAAGTTTGCCACAGGACTCCTAACCTGCTCCATCCCTTCTCTTGCGAGTTCTGGAGGTTTTGCAATGGAATATTTTGCTTTTTGTGAATATTGGCAGCAGCAGTAATTAATGGCAGGTCTAAAATAAACAAATAAATGCGAACTTCAGTGTTTCTCTTTTGGGGTCTTTAGATGCCCTTACATGGTTCAGCTCGATGACGCTTTAAAAAATGTTTCATTAAAGCTGTCTGGCACTGCTGCAGCTCCCCATTCCTGTAGCTCTGGGCTGAGAAACACAAGCACTGCAATGAACCCTGAGCTCGGCTGAGCTCACACGTACATAAAAATAGCAGCCTCGTAGCTGTGTGCTCAGACCTGCTGCCTGATAACAGCAAGGAAGTTGGTTTTAATTTTAGAGGTGCAAATTAAACCAGACAGGAACAAATCGCGAGCTAGAACTAAAGCACGCAGGTGAAGCTCCCTGAACATCCCAGTGTGCAGAAGGAGAGGGCGGGCTGTGCCGGCTGGGGTCCCGCTGGGTGGTCACCACCACTACCTGCACCATGCCAGCGTGGAGAGGAGAGCAGCAGCTCAGGCACCTAAGGGGGGATTCAGGATCTTTCACGTCTCTTTGAAGCCTTTGTCTCCCAAGAAAAGCATTTTTTGCTTCCATTTCTGATGGAGGAAGGCTCATGCCGAAACTCTAGGTGCATGTTTGGGTTTTTCCCCGGGCTGCGGCAGCATCCTGGATGCAGGTCCCAGGGAGGGGACTTGGGGATGGTTTATTGAGGTGCTTCAAAGAGGCTGCTTGTGGGTGGGCTTGCTTCTGCGGTTCCCTGTTAGTGCTGAGGGCCTCCTGTACAAGTGCAGGGCTCCCTCAGCTCATAACCCATCGATAAGCTCTCAAAGCCCATTATAAACCATCTCAGAGGAGGTGCAGGCAGGTAAGCTCGTGCAACCTTAAAAGCTCCCACAGAGAGCCCCCAGGCTGCTTCTTCACTGCGGAAGCTTTGGGCATCCCCCCATTAAGCGAGCAGACCCGCAAAGCACAGATGTTTCTGGGCACAAAACCGAGACACGCCGCGTGCAAGGAGAGAGGAGACCATTTCCACTTTATGCCTGATCAATTATTTTATTAATCTCGATGATTCACGGGGACAGGCGAGCCCTGGACCGCAGGAGATGAAGCGCAAAGACAGGCGGTGCAAAGGAAAGGGAAGTGTGAGGGGAGCGAAGGAATAAATCTCTTAAAGAGTGGGGGTTTGTATATGCAACGGGAATAACATTTCAAACCTGCAATAACACGGCTGTAGACTGAACGCAGCGTTTGGGCTGCTAATATATCCAGCTGCCGTGTTTCTTCTATATTTGTTTTGTGTGGAAGGAATGTTGTCAGAGAGCCTGAGCCAAGACCTTCAGCTTTATAAAAACATAAAGGTGTTGGTGTTTGTTTGTTTGTTTGTTTTCTTTATTTCAGTAAAATATAATGCCTGCTGCTTTGTTTAACTGTTCCTTTCTGGGCTTGGGAGTAGAAATACATCTGATTTTTCCAGTGCAGGAGAACAAGAAGGTGACAAAAGTGGCTGCCTGTCATCCTGCCGGACACGCAGGGCACCAAGCACGAGCCCGTGGCACTGCTGGTGGAAAGAAGCCGTCACCTCCTGGAGCAGGGTGAGGGCAGGGAAAAGGAGCCGGGGAGGTGATCACATCCATGGCTTTAGCGAGATTAGCCCCGGTCTTGGATAATTTTCTGCCTATCTCGAAATATAGCCTCCTGGCTTGAAGAAGTTCAGGCTTATTTTTAGGCATCAGGGGTTGTTTTTTTTGTACCCAAAAGCACTCTCTGGGACTACAAACAACAGAGCAGCTGGAAAGTGCTGGTTTGAGGTTTGCTTTGGAAAAGCAAAGCTTCCCAGGGAGCTGGGGAAGTGTTTGTCCCCGTTTATCAAGCAGGGGCAGTGGAGGGAAGGAAAGCCAGGTTTTCCATCTGCACGACTAATGGTGATTCTTTATGGTGTTTGAAGGATTAAAAAAAATAATAAAAGGTGTTTTTTCCTCTTGTTTGAATCAAGGCTGGATCCCTTCCGAAAAGCCAGGCAGTGTCTCTGTCAGGACAAGTGAGCATTTGTCCCATGCTGTGGGAATGGTGTCAGGGTGACACCGAGGAGAGGAGAGGAGAGGAGAGGAGAGGAGAGGAGAGGAGAGGAGAGGAGAGGAGAGGAGAGGAGAGGAGAGGAGAGGAGAGGAGAGGAGAGGAGGAAATCCTGTCTCTACCAGCAGCAGATCCCAGAACCTCCCTCTGGAGTAGCCACAAATCCTGAGGAAAACGGCGTCACAAGCCACTTCCCCTCAGACCAAGAAACAATAGCCTTGTGCTAAGCCTCTACGGCATCCACGACTGTGCTTCAATGAGCTTTGCTGAACAGCGAGGCAGCAGCTTCCCCTCATTTCCTAAAGAGCTCAGTAACCTGCCTCAAACGCAGGACCTGGCTCAGCATGCAGGGGATTTACACATGCTGAAAATCCAATTTCAGTGGGTTTAAATGAGTGCTCATTAGCACATGAGCCTGAAGGACAGGATTGTTTAATGCAGCAGTCTATAAAGCTCCGGCAAACGCTGAGGAGAAAGGTCTCGTTGCACTTTAAACTGGCATAAAGGCGTTACGGCATGTGTGCTAAGGTGCCTTGCTGAACCAAACCTGAGGAAAGCACTTCGTGGTGCTGTGGTCAGCACGTTGTGGGGTGCTACGTTGTACGTGGGGGGAGCTGCTGAGACTGGGGAAGATATATTGCTTATAGGTTCAGAAAGCGTGCCTTACCATTATGCTTTCACCTGTATAACAGCGTCATGGCAGCAATAGTTAAGTGATAAAGCCATGGCTTGAGGTAGCTCAGCAAGAATGAATAAATCATCATAATTGACAGGCCGTAATAACAATAAATATGTGAGGAGTTTATTTCTCCCTCTACCCAGTTGGAAAATGACTACATGGGAATCCTCGCCAGCAGCTGGGCCTCTTCTAAATGATTACCAAGTCAATCCGCTCTGCAGCCTCTGCCAGCTTCGGCATCTCAATAATTAAAAAGGTACCGCGAGGGCAGATGTTTCCCCTGGGAAGCTCTTTTTCCTTCTTTCCCACAAATCCTACAAATCCTGCCCATCCACGCAGGCGGTGCACAGCACATGTGATGGGTCTGTCCACAGCAGCAAAGCTGGGTTACTGTGCTGGAGGTGATCAGGGCCGTTAGCCGGGGGTGAAGCAGCAGCACACTCTCAGTATGGTGGCTTAATCCCCTTATCCACTTTTCTGTAGGTGCCCAGTCACCTGGATGCCGGGAGGGATGAAACACCCAGCCAGGCTGGCCTGGGGAGGAGCCTTCCAGACTTTTCCCACCTTGGCATGGAGGCAGATCATACACAAAATGGTTTGCTTTGGTTGCTGCTACAACCACGTGGTGTGTAATTCATGCTCAATAAATGCCATGGTCATGTTGAGGTGAGATATCAGATATGTAACACGAATGCATCCCTGGTTATATTTTTTTTTCTTACAAGATACTTCATCTATCACAGTATCCCAAAAGGAAGAATGTCTTCTGCTTTTAAAATTCATGATTTACCCCCAAGAAAGGCAGTCGTTGCCATTTGCTCGTGTTTGACATATTAAAAATGCCCGCTGGAATGCTGCAGGTCACTAAGGGGCGTTGGCAACAAAACTGCAAACGCTTGCCACCTTTAAAGGGATTTTTCCCAGTCTAAGCAGAAGATTTATGACCGGGCAGTATTCTGGGTTTGTAAGGAAGAAAAACAGAGTGGCTGGCTTTGGTCTCAGCAAATCTCAGTCCTCGTGGACCTGGTACGCAGCAACGTGTTAGTGCCATTGACATTGTTTTATGCTTGGCCGAGCCATTTGTGACTCTGATCTCTCCATCCATGCGTGGTGCCCGAAGGACAAAAGCGGCCTATCTGCTCCCCTTCTTGGGGAGATGCGAGTCCCTTCACATTGAATCTGCCATGGGTCAGCCAGAGGGTGGCTGGGTCATCGAGACAGAGCAGCGGTGGCACGTCAGGAGGTGACGTGGCTGACACTGTCTTCAGCCACCTCTGACCCCCAGGGCCAGACCTGCACTGACAGACGGGGGAAAAGCAAGGGACAAATGAAGCAGAGCAGTCACAAGCCAAGCACTGCACCCATAATTAGACCGTAGTGTGTCATGCCTCTCTCGGCTCCTAGGTAAAACTTTATATGTGCCTGCATCCTTCCTAAAGCAACGAGGGACTGGGTGAGGCAGGAATATCCTCATTTCCCTTTCCTCGTCCAAATATCCTTTGCCCCGGAGGGGCTGCACAATGCCTGCCCGAAGGACAGCTGGATCACATCCATGCGTGTGCCTGCGCCGCGCGGCGGGGAGCATTGCCCAAAGCAGCTGAGTGACACAGGTGCTGGTATCGTCTTGCAAGCCTCGTGCTCCCTTGAAAACCTTCACGCGACATGACCAAAGGCCTTTAAATATTTTGAAAGCCACCCAAGAGGCACATCAATATTTGGGTAGAGCCAGCCGTGATTTAGACAAATAAAACTGCTTACAGGGACTGTCGGAGATGCCAGAGATCAGTGCGGGGTGACGTCTCCTCTGAAGGCTGCTTGTTTGCTCCTCTCTCCTCCTCCCCGTGTGTCCCCACAGAGGAAAGTGTTGGCCAGATCCGTGGATGTATTTTAGGGCCCTCGGATATTCCCAGCCTGCTCTCTCACCCCTGCTACCTGCTCTGACCGACACTGTGCTGAGGGCTCCCCCCAAAAAAGGCTCAGGATGAACGAAGCTTTGTGTTTGCCCCCAGTACAGGTTTAAGGGGAATTGCCTCCTCCTTCTATCATTTCATTGTCTGTTATTGTGATTTTTTTCTTCCTGTGCAGACAGCAGCATTAAGCCCGCTAGAGGATGAATGAATAACAATGAGACCGGGCAGAATGGGAATACGGAGCACTTCTTTCTGAAAGTTATAATGAAAATGCCTACAGGGAGGTGGCACACACACACACACAATATCCAAGTTCACAGTGTACATCATTTTTTAGCAGTTTTGTATAGTAATTGGCTCCTCTCTGTCAGAAACGAAGGCGCAGCTGGAGCCCAGAGCAGTGGCACAGCAGGAGCACTCGGGAGCCAGATGCAGGTTTTGCTGGGCACTCCAAAATCAAGGGCTGTTTCTAATTACAGGATGTAATATTTGGGTATTAGAAGACTTGGTTCCTTGCTGGCAGGGAAAAGAAAGAGGGACCTGTTTCTGATGCAGGGCAGAGAGAAATAGAGATGGCACCTGTCCTGTCACCAGCACTGCATCAGCCAGATTGTCCCTCCCAAACTTTCTGCTTTAGCTCCGTGTGGCTTTCCTGCCTCAGCTTCCCCAAAACCAGGGGCCCAACAGGACCTGCCTGCAGAGGCTTTCATACCCCAAAATGTGACAGAGCCCTTGGCCAGCAGTGCCAAATCCACAGTGCCTGTGTTCAGAGGCAAACAGCCGGCTGTCCCACGAGGCCCAGGGCCGTTCCTGGGTCTCCCCCTGCACCCCTGCCTCTCGCTTCTCCCTGAGCAGCCTCCTGCAAGCCCTGCTCACCCTGCAGGGCCGGGCACACATCAGCAACAGGCTGCCAAGGTCCTGCAGAAGGCACATTTTGACAGCCAAGGCATGCCTGTCGTGCCCACTTTTTCTGGCTCTGGTGGCAGCCCTGCGGCGGGGTGCTCTGCACCCACCATACTGTGCATCTCCGGGAGCACACAGCAATGAAGTCCTTGCTTTCTTCGCTCTGAACTGCGTAATCACCCGAGAGCCGAGCATATTATTTTATGGCACGATAAAAAACTCAATGCTGCCCTCTGCCAGAAATGCGGCAGCACGGGCCTTCAGCCGCGTGCCCTTAATTCCCAGGTGCCGCGCGCTCTTTCCGTGGCGCTGCTTTTGACCCCGAGCACCCCTCATCGCACACGAGCGTGCACATGAAGCCAGGGCAGCTCCCCCGGCACCACTTCATGTGATGAAATGGCAGCGATGAAGAGCGCACCTCGGCCGTTTACGGTGTCTGCCAACCAAAGGAGGACTTAATGAAAAGAAGACGTATTACTGCCCAGGTATAAAAAGGGAGGAGGGGGAAGAGAAAAAATAGAAAAAGTGCCATTTTGTTGTGCTTATTGCTATTTATTCCCCGTGGTGGGGCACACCTGAGACTTTCTCTCCATCACCATGTCCCCAGGCAGGTGAGTCCCCATCCCAACCCGGTGATGGCCAAGGAGGGGATGGAGAGGGTGAAGAAGGGATGGAGATGGCCACGACTGCACATCCCACACCTGGCCTTTATCCTTCCCTCTGCCTAAAAAGCCCATGTGTGCACCAGGGGGTTTTATCCGAGCAGGGCCAGCATCCTTCCCCCACCGCCCCAGCTCTCCCGGTGCTGCCCCGGAGAAGGCGCAGGGCTCCGGGATGGATTTTCCCTGGCACTGACAGGGAAAAGGTTTAACTTGGCTCCGCGGTGAGTCACGGAAACTGCAGAACGGTGATTCACCGGGGAAATCAAAAGGAGTAATTAAGAGAACATAGTAATTAAAAATGCATCCTGAGAGATCCTGTACGTGACATCGGCGCCAGACAGAGACGCTTGCCGGGTGCGAGCGCATCCCTTGCCCACCGCAGGTTACATGAAGTCTGGGAGAGCTGCATCCACAAGTTGCCATGGCTACAGATGCTCAAATCTGGGCGCTAGGATGAGTCCGGCCCCGCTCTGCCGGACTGTTTAATTGACCCTGGATGGGGAAACTCGAAAAGAAGGAACCCCAGGAAGTCATCGTGTATTCAGGGGTACAGAAGGAGGCAGATTTGAGAAGATGTTTTAATGTGTGCACGCTGTGCAGTGTGTGGGGAGGAATATATTACGTTACTGGGCTGGAAATGGAAGCACTCATTATGCAGGCCTCATTCCGTGTCCAAAACTTCTGCTTAGATTTGCTTATATTACCTCCTCTCCTGATAAATGCATAAGAAACCACCAAGGGTTTTAGCATCCTGGTGTTTGCTGTGAATGGAAACTGGATTTAATTCTCTGATGGGATTCCCAAGGGCACACTGAGACACAGACATGTTTTGGGGTGGTGGTAGTAAAACCCAGCCTCACTCTTCAGGTTTCTCAAGGTGGCTTGCCATTTTGCCAAATGCCACCTTCACCTGAGGACCGATGCTGAAGGGTTTGCCCTGAGCTAGTGTGTAACTGCTGCCAAGCCAACTTGCTCCGTGGAGTCTCTTGACTTTGCAGACAAGTCCACGGGCAGCAGGAGGCTGCTTGGGTCTGTAATAGCAAATAACTTACCTAAGGACAGGAACAGAGCTGGGTCCTGTCTCTAGCCCTGAGGCACCCACCTGCCATCCTTGCCCCAGGCACCAGACAGCAAGCAACACTGCTTTTATGGCAATGGGGGGCTCTTTCCCTCTCCTCAAGCACGTATACACGTGGGATGAGAAAATTAGGTACTCAGTAAAATCTCTTCTTGCACAGCTGCGGCTCCTGGCTGTGATTTAAGTCCAGCTGAGGGTGCGTGGATGGGGGTGCTGCAGCTTGCACTGCGCTGCGTGTCGGGGGCAGGCTGCAGGGGTGCTCCTGCGAGGGGAGGGTGGCTCTGCGACAGGCTAGCTGGCGCTGCTCCTGGGAAGAAGAGGAAGCTAAGCAGCAGCCTCGCTGCTCAAAAACCGGAGCTTTCTTTTCCCAGTACAGGTGTTGGACTCCTAAGTGGCGGCTACGTGGTAGGAAAGGTAAAACTGTTTTTCTTGGCAGCGTTGGAAACACCTGCTCTGTAGATGATAATGGGTCATAACACGGTTTCCATGACCGCCCTGAATGTCAGTAAGGCTGTTACAGGTAGTGGGTTGTAGGCTGTAGGGCATTATAGCTGCTGGGCTGGTCGCAGGACAAGGAGTTGCTTTTCTCTGCACTACCCGGGCGTTTAATGGCATGGAGCACTGAGCTGGGTGCCACGTGGGTTTTGGTGCTTGGACTGGCCTCGTTGCTTTTGTCAGCTATCTGAGACTGCTTTTCCCTTGAATTGCTCAAGCATCAGTAGGGGGCATTATTGCCTGTGGCTGCCTGCTCTGAGTGCTGCCTGAGATTTCTCACGCTGCTGAAAAGAAGACCATGTCCGTGGACACATCAAGTGGCAACCAGAGCGCTGAGCCCGTTCCCATGGGTAACCCTAACAGGAGTTGATGATCCTAGTACGAGAGCCACAGCTGAGAGACCATAACCATAACCATCATACCCACGTGTTAAATCTAGTTGCTGTTCGGATAAATGATCTGTAGCATAAATGTGCCCACAATGCTCCCATCAGCAGTCGGGATGCTTACAGCTCGGATGAGCTCTGTGTGCACCTTCTTTTCTATGCTAACAAGGAAGAGAAGAAGAGAAATACAGTCTAGGGCAAACTAGATTAAAGGGTGGGCACACGTCTCGAGGTTTACACATAGAATAGTGGTTGTGATTTTACTTTGAAAACACTCAGATGTTTAAAAGAGAAGAGATCCATTCATTGTCTCTCCCCTGGGCAGGTTTTCTTTTGCAGATCTTTGGAACTACTAAAATAATCTTCAGGCAGCCTCTAGTAGTGCCCTGCCACGGGCTTGTGCTCTGGATACAGCTCGTTCACGTGCAGAGGAACTAGCAGAGAGATCTGTGTGCCCCTACCACCCCGAAAATAGGACTGACGGGGGCTCTCTGCATACTCAGCTCTAAGACCAATAAGAGGGGTGAATTTCAACTCAAAACTGAAATTCTTCTTCAAGCTGAAATGTGATTTTCATGCCGTGGCTTTAATCAATACAGATTTCTATTACAGCCACATGAACGAGAACAGGAATCCAATACTTCTGATCTTCCTGGAGTCTTTGTCCAGAACATCTCATTCCCCGGCCGTAACCTGGGGGTGCTTTGGATAGAAGGACATTCTGTGGGACAGGCTGAACAGATGGCCCCCTGCTTCCTTACACAGCTGTGCATCTAGCCAGGAGCCACTACGAAAGAGCTGGGACTATTTCTGTTGCATTGCCTTCTCTAAGGAACAGCTCAGCCATCCTCTCCAACAAGCAGCAAGGGCTGCTCCTGTCCTCCATCCCTGTTACCCTGTACGATCTGCAGCACGCAGAGGGAAGAGGGGCAGGGGATTGTGCTGTTCCTCAGACTGGATTGTAGCTGGGGACATCAGCCTCATGTAGGCAACGCCATCAGGAAAAACCTTCCAGGTTATCTCAGCTGGTGCTCTTTCCAAGAGAGGGGCCAGCAACATATGACTTGGAAAGAGATGCGAGAAACCCCAGTGCTGCTGCTACAAAGGTTAACTCTTGTCTGGCACCACGGGGACCTGCAGCTTGTACACACTCTGAATGGCACAATGCTGGTGGCTGTAACGCTTGGCTGTCCTAGCCCTCCATATGGCAGTGGCTTTTTGGGGGCTGATAGTAAAGAAAACTGATGGTAAAGCCTGGGGAATACTAGAAAGTTGCAGACAATTCACACATGTAAATCACGCTCAAGTGACAGAACCCATTTCCCAAGTCTCTTGCTGCATCACATGCAGCCCATACGAAGAATTACTCACTCCTGGCAGCATTCTTCCCTGCAAAGCACAGGAACAGGGATTACACTTCCTAAAGAAGTCCAGCACTTCGCCTTAAATGATCCAAACTCACCTGCAAGGAACGAAATGCTTGGGATGTCACACCAGCGGCCAGCTCTGACGTCAGTGTGAGCATCCCTTTACAGGACGCATCATTTTTCTGTGCGGAAAAGGGATTAAAGGCATGTCACCAGCGTGGTGCTGCATGGTGGCGGCTAATCACCGCCCTCGTGTGCAGATGTGCTTGGGATGCGACCTTCCTCATGCTCCTCGCAGCAGGTTCCCTGGGTTCGCTGTGAAGAAGATGGAAAGAGACCCAGTGGGGGCCCGAAGCACCGCGTGTTTGTTGTTACCCACCTCACTCGTAACATCGTGTAAGTCGGCGTGCCTGTGATATTTCTGTGAATATCCGAAGCAGTTGCTCTCTGTGGAAAATCAAAGAACCAAGAGGAGGGGTTTAAAATCCACAATTCTCACCCCAAAGGAAGAGCTTAATTTTCTAGATCATTTCAGGCGTGCAGCAGAAGGTGACCCCATGGAAATCATTTTAATAACGCAAGCGAGATGGGATGTGGCATCTGCAAGTGAGGGAGAAGGGGGAAGGCAGCCCGGGGGCTCTAGCTGCTTCGTCTGGAGAGGATTTTTCTGTCGGCACAGAGCACAGGAGGGGAAGGCTGGGTGTTGTGAGAGGAGGAGCACGACGCTGTCTGAAAGCTGCCCTGCCTTCCTGTGAGATGAACGCAAGGAGCCCAATTCTGTGCCCCAAATACACAGATAAACATTGCATGTTTAGTCTGCAAGAAGACAAAAAAAAAAAAAAAAAAAAAAAAGAGTGCCCAGGGAGCTGTTGCCCTGGAGAGTCCCCATCCCGTGCATCCTGTGCATAAATCCTCCAGCGAACAGACAGGTGTTGAATTCGTGTTACAGCCTCGGGGTCCTGCGTTCCCGGTGGAGTGGAGCCTTGCTGTTGGACTTGTTTCCATTCATTTCACCGTGTTATTTGGAAACTGAGCTCCTAGCAACATAGGTTCCTGGAGCAGGCGGACTCCGAGAGGAGGACCAGCTTTAATAACTGGCACGGGCTTTAGCTGCTTGTAGCCCTTCAGTTCACTCTTCTCTTACAACTCCTACAACAGCCAGGGCTGGTGCTGAGGAGGGCACGGTTCTGGTGAGCCGTGAGCAAGGTCACTCAAACACGATGCAAACTTCAAAAGCAAGGATTGGCAGTGGGCTTGCTCGCATCTGGCTGGCCTGGACCAGGATCAGCTAGGCAAGGACGGCTTGCTCCACCTGCCCTCGTGGACTGGCACTCAGACGAAGAGACAAACACAAACCTTTGTCATTTTGCCTCATGGTCATTAAAGGAAGGTGACAAAATTCAGGCTATGGCTTGCGTGCAGGGAAAATGCTCACATCCTACAAAAACCATGCTGCTGCTGTCACAGCCCAACCAGCACGTGAAGTGGGAATGGTGATCTTCTGTGTCCGGACCTCAGACCTTTGCTATGGAGGTGTGAGACACAGAACTGCTTTCCTTACCCCTAAAACAAAATCCTAAAAATAGGTAATATGCCCTCAAAACTGCATGTGAAGGAAGGATATCCCAGCTAATTAGAGATGCAGAAATCTGCATTCAGATCTGCAGCAGAAGCACTCTGAAAAGTATAAAACAAAATTCTCTCCTGAGCCTTGGCTCAACCAATGTCATACGCAGGACTTCAGATGGGTGACCTGAAGGAGTCAGATGGCCGAAGAGAAGGTCTCCAAAGGACTGCTCAGCTCAGTGATTTTCAGCTGCCAGCAGCTTAAGCTCCAGCCTGTGAACCAGTCTCAAAGCCAGTGACACGGCCACCTGCTCAAATTGGGCATCCCAAAACATGTTCTAGCAGCAAGGTACAGATGGATACCTAGGAGCCACCACACAGGCTTAAAAGAAATGGAAAGCAAATACTCTGCTAATCACAAGTTGGCACTGCTACAAATCCTGTCCCTGAAGAGCTCATGAATAAAGAGAAGGAGCTCCTAGGAACAAGAGGCCGATCGTGTGAAAGCAGAGGTGAGCCATATCTTCATTTGCTATCACCAGCCTGAAGAGTTAACCACTTTTTTGTTTTGGTATAAACACTTATTGCAGAAGTAAAGGAAACTACCCCTTGGTGAAGGCTTTGTTTCATTAATTTATTAAAGAACAAATGCCATTGCAAGTTATCGCTCGCCTGTGTTGTTAGTTTTGTCTCTCTAACAGCAGCGGGAGGTCCTGAAGGCCAGCTGATACATCACCTTGGCACTTTCAGCAGTGACACGTAAGTAGCCTTTCGCTTAGTATGCAAAATCGGCTGCTTAAGGTTTGGCAGGGACACACTGGCAGCTCCAAGTGACCCCCTTGTGCATATAAACTGGAACCAGACTTGGTGTGTGAACACCCTGCAGGAAGTGGGAGCAGGCAAGGGCGGGACACGTTACAACCCACGTGCATTGCTAAATTACACCTCCTGATACGTACACGAGAAGGTCAGACCGGCTGTATCAGCCCAGACCAAAGGTCCACATCCAAGCAGTCAGCCTGGCTCGTGACAGCCTGGCGAATAAAACGCGTGCATCGCACATTTATAGCAGTGCCTCCTACCCCAGGGTAACCCTTGCGGGGTGCACAGCCCCGCGGGCGCCTGTCCCCACCTCAGTACTCCACATCCCGGTGTTGCCATTTAAAACAGGCGGATTTCAGAGCACCAGAAATAGCGAAGCACCACCCGTTCAGTCACTGCGTGACGCGAGGTGCTAATAGTGATGAATCCTTCCTACCCAGACAAGAAATGATTGATTTGAATAATTGCCTGGGAATATTCACATGGCACTCAAACACAGTCGCTGTCATGATTACCAATGTCTCTCTTCCTCACAGCAAGTCTATAATTGGCATGAGTGTCTCAGATAATTTATACAGCAACAAGATTTTCACACTTTCCCGGTTCTGGATAGTTGCTAATATTTCATGTGACAGTCACTTTATCATACAAAGGGAGCTTTCACAAGCTTTTGGCACATCTATCGATGCTGACTGTCACTGAATTTCTCCATTTTCCTGTCTTTTTTATTCATTGTCACTGGTAACTACCTATTCCTTCGTTGTGTACTTAGTCACGGCATTCGGTCAGTAAAAGCCTTCTCCTTTCTTTAAGAGGAACACCTACTTAAAGTCCAAATACAACCCCGTTAACAGGGAAAATTCCTTATTTCTCAAGTTTCTCCCAATGAATAGCTAAATAAATAAAGTGGTTGCTTATTTAACTGTTCTCTATCCCCCCTAAAAAAGACAACAACTCCAAAAATAATGAGAAGTTGTCGCCACTCCATGATGAGCTCGGAAGAGCTTCTCTCCCTTCAGCTGTGCAGCCCCTCCAGCACGTGCTGCTCACTTCTCTGGTCAGTGAGACCTGATTGCTAGGGGCAGGAAACAAGACTGGTAGCTCTTCTTTTTGTTCTCTAACTAAATTACCGGATAATTAACCGGATCAACTGACCCTCGGTTTTGGGGCACCCAGCATGCACACCAGCCACTTCAGTGCCTCAAGCTCAGCAGCCACAACAGATTTTTATGTCTTTTTTTTTTTTTTTTTCCTCTTGCATGTGCTTGGTATCAGCACATGGAAATTGATACTGAGGGTAGGTACTCATCACGCTGCAACTATTACTGGCTGTCAGGGACTCCAGAGAGTGGAGTCGCTGCCTGGATTTGCCAAATGAGAGACAGTTTAATGAGTCTTGCTCTTTGGAGGGAACAAAGCATCTAGCCCATCCAAACAGATTCATATACCTGAGGCAGAATGACATTAATATGTATCATTTCTTTAGTGAATTACATGAATTTGCAAGAGAGGTTTGAGGCATGTAGCACTTTCAAAATCCTTAGTTCTGCTCTCTCTTCTGTCTGCATTTTGAGGATGCCGAGCAAATGTGCAGAGCCTTTAGTCCCAAATGGTTTTGTTGACGTTTTTGGCTGAAACGGTGCTCTTTGGCAGGATGATCAGGCAGCAGCACAGTCCATGGATGTCATTTATTACCTCTTACAAGACTTGAATCATTGGTGCTGATCCAAAATTGTTCAAGTTTTACCTACTGGCTGGCTGGCCCACAGGCTCTGCTGAGCTGTGGCTACCATGCGCACAAGCTGCCACATCCCTTTGGTTCATGTGAGTCTCCCCAGCTAATAATCTACAAAACTGACATTTTAAAAATCTGGGTGGCTCAGTCCCAGGGAGATCCTGGCAACAACGTGTGTGAACGGTTCTCTCTGTCCTGGTGTATAAGGGTTAACAGCACAAGGGCCCACCGAATGTTTGTGCAGCACACGCAGAAATGGTGAAAACTAGCAGAGGGTTGGACATGCATCAACTCTGCCAGAGAGAAAGGGGTCACTTGTGACTGAATATAATTTTTTCCTCCTCCAAGAGGAATTTAGAACTCACTAAATCCCTCTCGGTGCTCCTGCAGGTAGCTGAGGCTGCTTGGCAGCGTGGTCCTTCTACCCGGTGGGACTGCAAGCAGCCGGGCAGCAGGGCTGTCTCCTCAGCCAGACCACTGCAGTGCTCCCTCCTCGCAGCAGGGGTCTGGAGGGATGGCATGCGGACTGGCTGGGTTCTCTCTGAAACCTTGACACACAACGGCTCTGTAAAAATAACTAAAAGCAGCCTTCCCTTCCTCTCTACCATCTGGCAGCCGTCCATCTAAATCTTCGAGCCACTGATACGTCTGTTCTCCACCTCCAGCCACCGGGCCTCGTTCCCAACACAGGTCAGCTCTGTCCAGATAATGGGCTGCACCTCAGGAAGAAAGCAGAGGGCACTTACAGCTCTCAACAACAACAAAAAATCACATCAGTGGCTCTGCTGGACGGGGGGCAGCTTCTGGGATCAGGCCTTCTATTATTTTCTCATTGGAAGAGGTTGTACATACAAAGGGAGCTAAAACCCAAGCACGAAAGGTGAAGAATGAAATGGAAACATTTCAAAGTTTGCTTTAGGTTGGAGCTACTGCTCCGTCTATTGGGCTGTAAAAGGCAGCTCAACGATTCTAGCTCCTAATTGTGGATCCATCTTCTGCCCGTGCCTCTGAAAGCTGCTTTGTTCCTTGAGCAGTCTTTTTGGGGCAATGTGGGCCATGTAGTGCTACTGTGCTGGCTCTCAAGCTCAAGCCAGGCCTCTGGCTGCCATTACAAGGAGTGACAGTGTCCTGCAGGTCCATGTCACATCTACCAGCCTGGCACACACATCTCAGACAACCCGAGCTGCCTAAAGTGGCACCAGGCACCTACGTCTGGGCACGGAGGTGACTGTCTCCTCTACCAGCGCAGCGCATTCATGCTGCTTTCACTAGGTATCCCCTGTAAAACCTGGTGTTTGGGAAAACACTTCCCTCCCCCTTACAGGTGACAGGCTTAAACATATATCACATCAGTCTACGGGCTTGATATTCCAGGAATAATGAACAAACTATTTTGCATGAGAAGTTTATCAGATTATACTCTTTTCCTACTGCAAATTATTCTGAAACAGACATGGCAGTAAATCACTACAGTCCTATGAATATTTCACAGAAACATGTTTCAGCCTATGGGTGGATTTTTTATTCTTATTTTTGAATGATTATGTCTGTGTCTTTGGCCATTCATTGTCTGCAGTACGTGACTGGCCACTTAATTCAAATTACTGTAATGTCTGGCTTTTTGACTGGTTCATTAAATACTTCATAACACGGAGGAAAAGTAGCACTGCAGATGACATTTCTGTGAATATGCAAGCAGGTATTTGTGAAATCTTAGTTTCCAGGCGAGGTTTCTACTCGCAATGCTTTGGGGAAAATAATACAGAACTGTAAACATTGTTGAAATAAACAGTTAGGTTTTACTCCAGCAAATGTTAATGAAAATGATGATGATTATTGTTATTCCTTTGCACCATTGCTTAGTTGTAAGGATGTAGATCTAGCATTCTGAAGTCCCTTTAAGACTGGAGTATAACTCACAAACCTAATGAGAAACTCAGTAGATGGGATCTCTTGCAATAGATTTGATTAGCATAGTAGTTCCTGAACAAATTGGGGAAAATGAATCTCAAAAGCCTGATGCTTGCCTTATCAGTCCATGGGAGGTCAACGCAAAAATTCGTATAGACTTTAATGAAGTTATATTTAGTGCAGCAACGAGCATTTCTGAAAACCCTTCGTTCTCACGTACATCTCCTATAACACGAGATAGTTATTCGGATCGTTAGCCGCAAAAATTTGCGAGACAGGAAAAGAGACTGGCAGAAGGAGTGCTGAGCTATTACATTTGATTTTCCCCAAATGACTCTCAGCTTTTCAGGGGCAAACATTTCAACGGCTGAGTTTTACATTATTTCCTGAACATGGTTAGCAGTCCCGTCACTCTGGGAGTATTTAATTATGCACACAAACGCTAGCTGACGTGAAAGATGCTACCCAGCCATTAATTGCCCTTCTCTTCCACTTAGAGGACTGTGTGGGAGGGGAAACGGGAAGCTCCCATGACAAATAAAAAGCCTCAGTGCAGAGAAAGACAGAAGTCCCGCTGGCTTTGAGAGGAGCGGGGTCTAGTACAGATGCTGAATGCATACACATCCGTGTGCTCGGCTGAGTCTGGCTTTTGTGCTGGTCTCCGTGTGCCCTCAGCCGGCTGTTCAAGCTGTGGTAAGCTCTGAATTGCCGTGGCAAATCCTGACCTCACTAAAACTCACGGTGGGACCTACTGTCACTTCCCACGGTGGAAAGGAACCTTCCTGTAGTAAAGATACCTGTTACCGGTCGCGTTTTTCCGAGGTTTGAAGCCGGCTATGGCTAATAAAGAGGGCTGCCCTGTGCTTTAGCACGGAGCAGAGGAAAGCGGGAGGCCGGCGTGCGGGCAGGGGAAGGGGCCCTGAGGCGCACGGCGTGGGAAGGCAGCGGCGGGGATGCTGAGAAATGAGGTGGAAGTTGGGGATGGGGGGAAGAGACGAGGAATGCAGAGGAGGGGGCGCCCGCTCCGGGCTGTGGAAAGGCACACCCATGACAGCCCCGCAGCACCACACAAACCCCAGAAAGCTGGCATAGGAAGAAAAAATAAAAAATAAAAAAATAAGAGACGAGGAAGATGCACGGGGCCTGCTCCGTGAGGGAGCGGCGCACTACAAGCCCCACAACGCCTTTCGGGCCGCGGGCATGCGCCGCCACCGCCACCGCCACCGCCGGGCTCCACAGCGCGGCGGGCGAGGGGCCGCCGCCTCCCGCTGCCGCCGCCGGAGGGGGCGGTCGGGGCGGCACGGCACGGAGCGGGGCGGCGCGGCACGGCACGGCGGGGCCGGGACGGCGGCAGCCACCGAAGGCAGGTGAGCGGGCACGGCACGGCACGAGGGGGAGCCCCGGGCAGGGCTGGGTCGGACTTGGAGCCTGGCTGGGGGGAAGCCTCGGGCTGGTGGGTGAGGGGCTCGGGAGCCGGTGGCGGCTCCGGGCACGGCCCCGGGGCTCGCTGTCTTCCCCGGGCGGACGTAGTCGGGAACCCCCTCCGTGTGCCTGGCTTGGGCTTCGCAAGGTCGCCAGCCCCTCTAGATTTGGCCCCGGTGGGTGCTGAATTGTCCGCCTCCTTCCCCTCGTTCGGTACCGTGTGCTGGGTGAGCGGGGGGAAAAGTTCGTGGTGCGGGAGGGTGGGTTGGCTTGGGTAATAAAAGCCTAACAGCTCCCTTACCAGCAGCCTCAGAGCCTGACCCGATAGATGGGCTCGTTAGCTCGAGCCTGGACGTGGCTGGGAACCACAAGAGCTCCCAAGCAGGTCTGATGGGTGCTAGCACCCCAGCTGTGAGACCGGGTGCTCGCTGTGCGGTGTCCTTTCCCAAGCGCGGTGGGTACCAAACTCGGGAGCTAGACCCAGGGAGCCTGCCTCGCGGTCTGCTTCTCTGCAAAAAGCGCGTTTTGGGTGGTTTGTCATTTCGAGGTGGTGGTTTTGCAGTTCTAATTAACTGTCATCGAAGCTGGAGTTCAGCCACAGCACAGACCCCAGGTACCCGGTTAGCGTTTCGGCACCAGTTCCCTAGAGCCCACTCCCTGCTAAGCGACGTGCAGAATGGGTTGGCTCCGTGGACGTTTCTTTCCCGTGAGGTTTCCAAGCTCCTGAGTCGCATCTCGCTGTGAGCTTGGTGAGGTGCCCCGAACTCATCTGAAAGTTGGGCGTTCTCGTTCCCGTTGTTCTCTCTTAAGGGTTGTTGCTTAAAGTCTTTTTTAAGCACTGTTGGTTTGAACAGTTCCCTACGACAGCAGCTCCACATTCAATTACTGTTCCTCGGAGATTTCAGAAGATTTATATCTGACCTGTGCTAAAAGAGCAAGGTCTTCAAGAGGTGTCTCTACATGCATTAGAGATCCTCCACTAGCCAGACTATCATTTTTGGGGGGTTGGACCCGATGACCTCTGGAGGTCCCTTCCAACCCCTGCAATTCTGTGATCATTTTATTCACATAAACAGAGCCATAGATGGCTTCTCTCAGCAGAAGACCTGCTCTCTGTTTAACAAGGCTTTTCCAACCCGAGCCTATCTGGGTTGTGAAGAAGCAGCTTTTTCTAGGAAGCAGTGGGAGGCAGGAAGAATCATGAAAAGAAGGTGCTGGAGAGGAGAGCCGTAAACCACTGAGCTCAAACCCAGTCACAGGTTCTCAGCTGCATGGACAAAATTTTGCCTTCCCCCACGTGGGACACTCATTTCTTTGGTTGTCATCCAGGATCGCCGCAGAACTGTGGTTCAGGGCGGTGGGCAGAATGGGTTGGAATCCATAAAGCTCGGGGAGGAGTGGGCTAGGAAAGATTTTTGGTGGAAATGGGGGATGCTTCCCCCGTTTTGCTAGCCACCTCCCTGGGGAAGCCAGTGGGTGTGCTTAAGGGACTTTGCATGCTTGGCACGTGGTGGTGACTGAGGGCTGGCTTTGCTAGGTGAACGTGTGACATGGGACTCTCCTTTTTCTCCTCTCAGACCTTTGCTTCTGGTGGCAGGACGTGCTCCCTCCTGGGTCAGCGCGCCGCCGGCTCCAACACCGCCCTGCAGCTGCCTCTCCCATCCCGTCAGAGAACCGGTAGGTGCGAGGTGCTGGAAGAAACCAGATTTCTTTCTCTGCCCTTCAGGCATGTGGGCTGGGCCTGGCTGTGCAGCAGGAGGAGGGCAGCTGCTCACACTTGGTCATGCTACACAGCCCTCGGCTCTGGAGCTAGCTGCGAGCTGGGCATTGAACTCAGCGTGGCGGAATTTAAGCTGCGAGTTTTCAAAGCCAATTACTGGATGCAGCCTGTGTCTGACGAGCTTCGGTTTCATTAGCTGGCTCCCAGGAGTACTGAGCCGCACAGCTCACCTTTGCGGAGATCAGATTCTCCTCTGTGATGTTATTAGGTGTTCTTAAAAATAGCTTCATCGGGCCACTTGAAAAGAGCTGGTCTGCTCTGGTAACAATGCCTGCTGGTGCTTTCCCAGATGAGGGACTTGTCACTTTTCCTCCTGTCACACACGCGGCTTCTGCCCTGCATACAAAACGGCTTGAAAGACTACAAAATAACCACCAGTCTTTCGTAAAGATTTATGTGTTTGTTTAGGAGCAGCCAAACACTCCTTATTTAACTGCTTTGGACAGTGCCAGTTTATGAAGAGCACAGGATCAAACTAAACGCAGAGCTGAAGGCAGTTCTAATACCTGTGTCTTGGGGAAATCTTGATGATAATTTCTCTTACATAACAAAATGACAACAGGCTAAAAATCCCTTTTTGTTGTATAATTCCCATTAGATGTTCATTAGCTTTCAAAGGATCTGAAACACTACTCTGTGTGTGTCTGTATAATCTCTAATATTTTCTTGGGTTGCTGGGAAGCAACCAGACAAATAATATAAAGACAATTTCAATCATTTCTGAGGGTCTGAAGAGTAGTTGTGTGCTTGTGCACACCAGGAATATCACGGACAAACTGCAGTTGCATTATGTATTTAGTAACTCATTTTATAGTGGTGTATGGAATAGCAATATTCTAATTCACTCATTTCTTTGATATTTTGTAAGCAGATGGCATTTTTGAAAAGCTCTATTAATTCTGTGGGAATTTGATAATGGCTAATTGCTAAGGAATTAGAAGTGAGCGGGAAAGTGAGGCTCCTGACTTCTCTGCTCTCAAGAGAGGCAGCCCTCTGCAGCCTCATTTGTAAGCTGCTCTCCTTTTAGAAATCCTTGCTCGAGAGTATTCACCAGTGTCTTCGGCATAAACTGGGAACCTGTTGATCGCTCTTGATTAATTGAACTGTGCTCCGTGAACCAGTCACGTGTTATTGCAGGAAAAAGCACCAGGGAGGTTGCTGTAGGACTAAACACACTGTGAATTTTCATAGGAGAGGCTTTTACTCTTGCCGTCTTTTTTAACTGGCTTCTCATTCCTTTCCTTTTTTCCTTTTTTTGTATCTCTGTTTCTCTCTTGCCCTGCCTTTGACTTAGGTCTAGCCGTGTACTTTAAGCACCTGCCGAAGTGTTCGTAGCATAGGGCCTCAGTTCTGTGCCATCAGGGGATCACATTTCAAAATTACAACTTTTCATCTGAACAAGGAGGGGAAAAAAAGGGTTCCTGGTTACCATGGTGATGAGCGCTACAGAAATGTCTATAAATAAATAAACAGCTGATTGTTGGACTTTGATTTGCGGTATTTTTGTTTTGCTAATGCGATAATTAAAATATCAAAATAGAAGGTGACATTTTTACCAGTTCTATTAAATAGATATCCTTATGCCTTCAGCTTTACAGTGTTTCTGTTGAAAACAGTTAAAGAGCACGTTGGTGGTTTTTTTTCTGTCTGTAGAAATTTGGTGTTTTGAAAGATCTTTAGTCTGGAATTTGTGCAAGAACTTCTGGAAGCCAAAAGGCATGCCATTAGAAAGGTGTTGCCCATTTAAGTTTAGAATGTTTTCCTTTGAATGATCAGTCCAGTTTCTTGGTAGAAACTGATTTTGGGGTTTGTAGGCAGCCTGAACCGAAAGAGTTAGAGCTTCCTGCTAGAGCAGGCGGGAGCTGGGTAGGGTGGGAGATGGTGGGGTTGAAAGTGATCCAGGATGAAGAGCTTGGGTTTGGTGTAGCTAGAAACAGTGAGGATGCTGGAGCAGGACCTGGTGCCCATAACAGTAAGACTCAGGTGGAAGGCACCGCTGTTACTGGTACGTACTGCCTTTTCACGGAGTGACAGCTTTATTTAGATGCCTTCTCTTGGGGTAGGGGGATGAACTACACGGATTGGTGCTGGTGACAGGAGAGGCTGGTGAGGACAAGAGGTGGAGCTATTGTGCATCTCTTCTGCCAGCGTGGATAGGACAAAAGGGGAAATGGTACATATACCAAATTTATTCTTTTCTCTGTTGGGGGGAGGGTTGTTTTCTTTTGTGTGTGTTTTTCTCCTTTTTTAATTTTTTTTTTTAATCAGTAGATATGACCCAAGACCATCTGGTGGAATTTGCTGCTGTCACATCTAGGTATTCTGATGTATTGCCTCTCAAGTGATATTGCATCTTCGTATGATGTGCTGACAACTGCTGACAGCCCTGAGATGGGAAGCTGGAAGCTTGAGAGGAAGACGAGAGGGGCAGAGTTAACCTTAAAAATGCAGCCTTGATTGCTTTTGATTGGTGGCATTTCATTTGTGGTGCCTATGGTTGGCTTTTTTTAAACAAAAAAAGGGGAATGAATGAACTTGGAACCAAGTGCATTTAAGTGGACCGAGGGTACTGTAATTACACTTGGGAGGTTTGTAGTCCACTCCTAGTTTCGTCACCGATCTCTTTTTCACTGGGTTCCGCAGTTTTCCTCCATCTGTAGGCACTCTCACACTTACTTAAATCGCTGCCTTTCCTTCTGTTACTCTTCAGTACTTCCCCAGTCCCTCTTTTTTTTTAATGTTTCATTTTTTATTAGGGCCCTGATATCCTAAATCGGAGTTCAAGAGACGTTTGGACAATGCTGTCAGAAATACGGTTTGATTTTTTTGGATGGTTTTGTAGGGAGCCAGGAGTTGGACTCGATGATCCTTGTGGGTGCCTTCCAACTTGGGATATTCTCTGATTTTGTGATTCTACATCCTAATCGTCCTGTAGTAAAACGGCCTAAGACTTTTGGCATATTAGTACTAACCTAGGTGTTAATTCCATGGGGCTTTGAAGGTGAAGACCTTGAGTAATCCTTGGTGTTGCTTCCTGGCCTGGAGGTGGGTGCTCTTCTGCAGCTGTGAGGAGATGTCTTGTAAGGTGAGCAGGCCACTAGGGTGTGAACGTAGGGAAGAACAATCCCTGTGTCTTGTGATCTTCTGCGTACTTTGTGAGTGCTGGGTAAGGTAAGTGGGCTCGGGCAGAAACCCCACAGGTGGAATACAGCCAAATTCTCTGCCTGCAGCATGTCTGGAAGCGCTGCAGGGAGCTGAGGCTGGTCTGCAGTCCTTAAACACATGAAATTAACTCTGGGTGAGCTTGCTGGGAAAAGGGTAATGAAGCAGGTCAGAGATGGGATGTGTGTGCTCAGGCACACGCAGTGGGCTTCGTACTGCGGCGGGCAGCGCTCCTGCAGGCGTGTGGCTGGGGAGCAGCCAGGTCGCGGAGCGCGCTGTGCTGCTTGTTAAACGTGCCTCAGCCCACAGATGCAGCCGAAATCACTTGTCCAGGTAAAAAGATAAAGTCAGCTGGAAGGAGAGCAGTTCCATCAGGGGAAACTTGCGGGAAGAGCTGGATGCAGGCATGTAGTAGGCAGCAACCGCTCGGGGAGCGCCTGAGTCCCTTGCAGCAGAAATTTGGACAGCTGATAGCGAAGACTGATGAAAATCTTGACACATCTATTCTGTTGTTTCAGGTAGAGGCAGGTGCTGGATGGATCTGCGGTGTGATTGACGCTCCGCGGTGCTTCATCTTTATTTCATGCGACGAGGAGGTGGGAGGGTGGAGATTGCTTGAAGTGCCTGGCTAGAGACAGAACATAATTTATCAGTGTTCGTTTGTCTGGAGGGATACATGGCCCATACATAATTTAGAAAAATATGTAAAAAAAATAAGGATCTGTTGTCTCTTAAAATCAGTTAGCACTCAAGTCTGTTGGTTTAATCTTGTTTCTTTGGTACATAACTGCACTGCCATGCATTTCATTTTTATAGTTTGTGTACGGCATAAGCCATGTCTAAAATGAACCAAGAACGTGTGTATAAATAGTGCTGATAAAACCAAGCCCTTTGTAAACTCAGAGTAATGTGTTTTCCATATTTAGGCTGAAATACATGGAACTGCACACGGATTTATCCTTGTCAGTTCTTCAGAGATCACATTTAATATAAATCTTCTTTTCATGCGATCTGCAATGGATATTTTTTTTCTGTTGCTGCGAGTAAAATATCCATTTCCCCCACATTTTTTCATTCTCCCTTGGAGGCTTTTTCCATTTTCCTGGTTCAGGCCTGGTGGTGGTACGCTACAGCTAAATTATCGGAGGGTGAAAAGGGATACCACTGTCCTTCACCTCGCTGTTTTGTTGTTTTCTGCAGTGCAGTGAGTGTAAGAGAAGCAAGCACGGTGTTGCCATCCTTTAACACCGGCAGGATGATAAATTAAATGCTCTGGGAAGTTTACAGATGCATAAGAATGCAAATCCCTGGCCCATGAGGATGTATGATTGGAAGTGCTGATCCAGCACTTTGAGGGGAGCGAAGTGTGCGCTGAAATCTCAGCACAAGCATTGCTTCCCGTGGGGGTACGTCTGCCTGGCACCACGCTGTGAGGGGTAAGCAAAGCTCTCACTAATTTGTTTTAGTGGATTGAAGGAGGAAAAGGAAACAAGCCTTTAGGCAGCCGTCCAGAAGAGCAGTCTCGAGTAGTGCAGGTGTTGCTCTTGGGCGTTGCTGGCCTTGACTGCGCAGCGTGAACTGATGTGGATGAGCCCCTCGTGGTCTGGTGTTTGCTACCCTGCAGTGCACCCAGGCACTTCCCCTTCTCACTTTGAATGCTCTGCCCGTGCCTGCTAACCACGAGCAGAGTACCCTGGCTGTGGGAGGTTGGCCCAGTGTGGCTCAGCACACTGGGGCTGAAGTGTTGGAAGAGACTGGAGATTTCTCTTCTCCACCCTAGTTCACTTTCATAACATGTTTCTTGCTCTTTGGAATTCCGCGGCGTTTTCTTCCCGAGGAAGCAAGCAGTGTGTTCTCTGCTCTGGATGCTGTCTGCGTGCTCCTGTCGGTGTGAAGCTGCCTGTCCCCTTCAGGCTTGATTTGAGCTTGATTCTAACGGGGAGGGGAGATGTCATTTGTGTGTACAAATGGAAATGTTTTTATTGCTGATTTATTTATTTTTGGGGGTGCTGAGTTAGATGTCATCCCTCTTGTGTCCTTGAGACTCCAGAAGAGATATGGGAACTGACTTCTGATGCTCTGATTTTATAGCATCATTTATTTTCCCTGAATTACCTCTGACTGGTGCTGCAATGTTGCAGCTGGCACTGCAATTCTCATATCCATCTCCTGTGTTTTAAGCAATTTTCTTTGCTTTCTGCGGTCCTAGGGTCATGACTGGAAATCCCTTGGTGTTTTACTGATAAATATAGATCAAAAAGATAATCTCCCACTCCTGTATTTCTTTCTCTGAAGCAGTCCTTGAAGGTTGCACCTTTTTCTGGTGCACATCCTTTGTCGAAGTGTGTCTTCTTTTGCTCTCTTATGTGTGTCTTCTTTTGCTCTCTTATCCATCACTTTTCTTTCTTCCCTTTATTTTAGTCTCATGTCTTCTATATTCTCTTTGTTTGTTTGTTTTGTTTATGTTTGTAAGAGAAACACACCTCATTTTAAGTACGATTGACTGTATGGGCTCGGAAGTTTTCCACGTAAGTGCTGTGTAAATGAAGGGCTCAGTAATTTGCCCCTTTAGCTCTTAAAGCTTTTTCCACTAACAGCTGAAGCATTTCTCCAACTTTTCCCATCTCACCTGCAGCTTTCACTGCCACTTGACTGTCTCACACAGCAAAGCTTGCTTTGTCATACCTACCACAATCCATGCGGCACAATTTTTACATCTGAACCTGCTGACGTGTCCCTTTTTCCATCATAAAATATTTTGACTTCTCCCTTCAATGCAAGCATCCTCCTCTCCCCTGGCATTTGACTTTGTGTTATAGAACTGAAACAGATTTGCATAGTCATGGGCAGCTGGACTCCTCTACACAGCTGGATCCAGGAGCCCCATCTTCAGCTGCTGGATCTTCTCAAGACCACCTCCAGTGGGTAAAAAGAGGTGAAGGGGAATGTTTTGATGTTACACAGGGACTGCTTGGTTCTTGTGTGGGGACAGTATATATGGAGGCAGGGACTGAAGATGAGAGGAATAAAAGCTTGTTTGGGAACAGTTGAAATCTTCTGTTTGTGAAAAAAGTGGTGTTTGTCCCATCTAGCTAACCTGTCAAAGAATAAATGTTGTTCATAATAAATATGGCTTTGTTTTTCGGTTGCAAATATTTCTTTGTATGTGGCATTATAGGTGTATAGTGCTGGAATCGTGCATTAAGCCAAAGGACTGCAAGTAGTTTCCTACTTGTGCTCCGTATGACATAGGTATGAAGTGGCCTTGCACGCAGGAAGACCTTTCTCATTTATCTAACTATGCTCTCTGACACAGTTATCAGGAGACATATATTTTTTAAAAGATTGGTTTATGAAGCCTCGTGGCTAGCACTGAAAGATAAGCAGACTTCAGGGCTTTCTGTCTTCAAAACCAGCCTGTTTGGGCTGTTTCTGCCACCTTCTCAGTCATGCTGTGAGTTTTTCGTTGGTTTGGGGGTTAAAACTTCACCCGTCATGTTTTAGGGCCCAGTTGTGCGTACCATTCTCTGAATAACACCTATGGTGTGTGTTTGTGTGAGTGTGTCCTGCTCTCAGAGCAGGACAGAACCGAGTGTAGACACCAATTTCTTTAAGCTCAGAAACCTCCAGGTAATTTTAAGCTGCTCACCAATGAAACATCTAAGCACGGTCTGTGTAAAATACCTTAGCAATTGCAAAAATGCCCTAAGGGAATCCACAGCCTTCTGGCTCCTTCCTCCCTCTTGCCCCAGGAAAGGCTCTCCTTAGTTTGGGCTAGGGGCTGTGCTCCCCTTTCTGAAGACTGCTTTATATTGCAAATGGCTCGAGCGTGCTGGGTACTTGCATTTGCTTCTGGCAAGCTGGTAGTTGAATTTAGACACAGGGTGGCAACAGTCCATAGCAAGGGGCAGTCACTGATGAGTCTCTGATGCGCTGGAAATGAATTAAGGGTGAGTTGCTTCATGTCTTAGTCTGTTACTTGTTCCCCCTCTCCCAGCTGGCCACCTGTAATGTAAATTGAGTGGGGTGTTAATGGTTTGTGAATTGAAATCCCTCTGGGCTGGCAGGAATGATTTCCAGTGTTTGCTCTCTGGGCAGCTGAGCCTTTCACCCATGCCTCAGGGGACTAAAAGGCCTCATCCAGAAAGGCATGACACCACACTTGGGACCTCTTTTATACATTTTCCACTGACTCTCTGTATTATAACACCACTCGTGTGAGCCAAAAAAGACTAAGGCCAGCATTGCTGCTGTTACGAATTTATTCCAACTTTGTTGTGAATTATCTGTATTTTCTTTGTCATTCGCTATGGATGAGAGGAGTGAAGGGAGAGGAGACGAGGAGGGGTGTAAAATAAAAAGGCGCACAGAAGTTAATTTGCTGTGTAATTTCCTCTTTTAGGAAGAGGGAGAGAAGCACCTGGGTAAATAGGTTGTCAGGCCTCCGGGCACAGATGAAATACTGTCCTTTCTAACAGAGACACCGGTGTCTCACTGAGGCAGCCACTTACTCAGCACTAAAAGTATATGACCGGATTCATTTTGAGGAGGCATGAGGTGGTTTCTTGTGTGTATATTTTTACTGCCCATAGCTAAGTTAGGGCCCTTGGTACTTACCACTTTTTAATGATTTGTTCATGCCCCTGTTCCTTGCTTCTGGCTGTTAGTTCTTTAATACTTAGGTTATTACTCATGTTCACGCAGAGACCTGAGAGTTAATAGAAAATGAAGACTCGAGCTGCTCTCCCCTTCTCCTGTAAGGTAATCTGGGACAGCTTCACATACATTTATATACGGCTTCGCTGCTTCTTGGCTTCTGACTGGGTTACAGTTGTGTCACGGGTATAAAACCAAAGTTGGGAAGCTAGCAGCTTATCAAAATACATTTCTTTAAATTTATAAAGCTGAGTATTAATCATCTTTTAATGCAGGCATGAACTTCAGAGCAATATATGCTCTATATATTAATAGTAAACTTTTCTATGAAGTTTTTACTATTCATACATGCATATTATAGCCATATACATATGGGTGTGTGCGTATCTGTATGCGTGCGTGTATGTATTTATACATATTTAGCACAGAGGTCGCAAAGTCAAATCATTATTCAAAAAGGGCTGTTAGTCCTTGCTTAATTTATGTGCATATCTTTGTCCCATCGCAACACAGGGCTCTTCAATGCATAAGCATTTAAGCACAGAATGCATTCAAATAAATTGGAGGAGGGTTTTATTTTAGTGTATTTTGTCGCCTTGATGGTAAAGAAACTGGTTATTTTGTGTGGCATTAAGTCAGTCACTGAAATGGCTGTATTCTAGTCAGTGCTCAGCCTCTGACTTGGGTGCTTTCTCCTTTCAGATATTTCCTGCATTAATACAGGAGCAGATCGAGTCTTCCTAGTTGCGAGAGGAGCTTCTTGTGACTGTGGCTGTAATCCCTGTGCCTGTGGGGAAGGGTTGGCTTCCTCGGCAGTCTGTTCCCATCAGCTTATAGCAAGTCTTTTAGCCATGGAGATGGCGGAGCTGGTGAGGCAAGGCAGGAAGGTTTTGCCTGGGATGATGTGGGACAATGTATTTCCCCCATCTCCAGCCTTCCGGACTGAGGGTGGGTCTGCCTGCCCACAGCTGGTATTCACTTATTTATGTATATTTGAGCCTTGTCTTTTCTCCAAGGTCACAGGAACCATCCTGTCTGAGAATGGCTCTGGCAATACATCTGTTTTTTTTACTATGGCTTATCTTGCTGGTTGTTTGTGAGTGAGAGGGGTTTGATCTGCTCCATCCCTCCCTGTGCTGGGGGTACGGCTGCAGGGCTTTTGTAATGGCTTGACAGCTTCTGCAGGGAATGGCCGCGTCAGCAGCAATGCTAGCAAAAGTCTAGAGGTGTGGAAGCACGTCCTGACATAGGATGCTGCTTGCAGTGCCCTTGATGTCTTGAAATACAGTGCAAAGTAGCTGAAAGACTGCTCTTCTTGGCTTCACAAATGTCTTCACGTGGGTCCAGAGCTGTACATCAGCAACAGGGACGGGTGTTTCTAAATGCAGCTGTTTTAAACAGCAGTTGGTTTATTGAGCTTATGTTGCCCTTCTCTGAGTGAGTCAGGTTACTCCTTCCATTATTATTTTAAGGGATTCTCATTCCCAAATGCTTGTCTCAGTGTTTGACTCAACATATGCAGCAGACCTTGTCAATGGAAGGGAAGGGAGCAGAAGTGAGCTGCTGCATGGGCTGGGTCCCATTGCTGAAGGTTTCCCTCCCAACAGATGCTTTCTGCCTTTTCTCAGAAAGTTTCACCCTCTTGCTTGTATTAAATATCATCCCAGCTATTAATGTGGCTGTGGTAACCTTCACAGAGGTGGGGTGGGAAGGAGGGCTGCAGGGGAATGGCAAATTGATTTGCTGGTGGGATTTACGGGGCAAAAATCAACCACCTTCTTTTAGTCACCTTTCAAGTTAATAGATCAGTAAGTCTTAAGCAAACAAACAAAAAAATCAGACTTGAGCTTCTTCCTCTTGCTACTGTGCCCTTGATAAATAAGCCTAGATTCAGTAGTCCTTCCATGAATTTTCTGGCTGCCAAGGGCATGAAGAAGTTCTTCCTAGCTATTGAACTGTAAATTGCTGCATATGACACCTGGAGGACCCGGAATGGTTTTGTACAAGTTACTCGATGTATTCATCACACTTCCCCGATTGCGTGCGGCGGTTCGCATTGAAGCTGAGAAAGATGATTCATATTGCTTTCTTCTCTCCCTCTCGTCAGCAGCAGCGGTAGCCAGCCCTCAGAGCAGCATTTGAAACAGTAAATGCCTGGCCCACAGCCATGAGTAACTACCGCTCGGCTGGGCCCTCTGATGATACTCTAATCAGATGAGAGGCGAGGTAGGAATTGGCCTTTTCCACGGGGAAAATCAGAGCTGGGTATTTAAGGACTAATCAAAAAACAATTTGGGGGAAGCGTTTAAAGTGGCCAGAAGATATTTTTCAGGCCTATGGCCCGTGCTGTCAGATAACACCCTCTTTCTGCTCCAAGATGTTTTAGATGATTCATGAGATCTTACGCTCTGTTCAGAGTCGTCTTGTGAATATTAGCGCCTCCGGGATGTGCTGCCAACCCAGAACGGGCATGTTTTATGCTCCTGGAGCACCAGTCTAAATGGTTGCGCTAAAGGGGGGGATGTCCAGTCGTACTTGTGCTCCTGCCAGCTGTTAATGTTACGCTGCAATCATAAGAGTGGAGCTGGGTTACGTGCTGGCTGCTTCCCTTTCATGTGGAAGGCTGTGCTGTGCAGGTGTGCCTGAAGGGGGCATTGGACATAAAACGATCTCTTCACAATTTGGGCACTCAAAATGGCAGTAAATCTTTTTATTTCCCCTGATTTGATTTAGATTCTCCTTTGCCTTGGCTCTAAACTACACTCCTGTCATGCTGCTGTGCTAGGCACCCCCAGGCATTTGTCAGGGACTGGCTAATTGAAGCGCACGCTCCAGCCTGGATCGAAGCTCCTATTTTGATCAAGTTTGCAGGCGCTGCTGCGGCCTCCTTGTGGAGTTCTTTCCGTGAAGTACCATACCTTTGTTTTGTGGTTTTTGGTTCTCCAGGGTTGTTAGAAGCGCACACAGTCTCTGAACTTAGCAGGCAGTAGAAGCTTAGGGCAAAGGCAGCTGCAGGGAACGGTCCTGCTGTAATCCTGGTGGTGAGCAGAGATGTTCTCATCAGCACTGGGACAAGGGCAGCCCACTTACAAACGAGTGCATTATCCAGCCAAGGCAGTGAAATGCCTGGAGATCTTAACCCCTGTCCTTCAGATGCTTCCACGTGGTTGTTAGATGTTTACTCCTACATATCCATCAGAGTGCCTGAGAATTCTGGTCTTAGCCTAAAAAGGCGAGTTTTATTTCTTTGTTACTTCTCTCCTTTTGTATACCCTAGCCTCCCAGCTAAGATGTTCACATTCAAGGATGTTTTTCCTTTCAAGAGCGGTTTCTTTTTGTTGTGGTGTTAGCATCTGAATGTCCTGAGACCTCTCTGAGACTTGCTGGTTATCACTACCCCCTTTGTCTCAGCAGGCAGGAAGAAGGGACTCAGGGTCCACGCTGACAGGGCCTCCAGCTTCAGGCTAAGCTCTGGCTGCAGTGGGTCTGATGCCTTTGTGCTCCCTGTCCTTTGATCTTTAGCATGCTTGGACTGTCTCCTTTCGTCATGGAGACCCTAGCTTCTGTCTGCAGCCCTGGAGCCCGGGGAGCTGAATACGGCCTTGGTGTTCGGCTGCTGGTGGGTTTCTCACTGGAAGCTGCTCCCATCTTTGTGGCTGCTGGTGTGGTGTCCTGCCCAGATCGCTTGGCCAATTGCAGTCTTTACATCTTTAAACTGGGAGGTGATGTTGTGGTGATAAAGGCCTAATATTGAAGTGTAGTCTGACAGAGGAGTGATGATCTTACACTGCCTGAGCAAAAATACTGAACAGGTAGTGGGCTGTGGGAAACACCACGGTGAGCCCCTTCAGTTTCCCTAAACCATAGCAGCATTGTCTAATTTCAAGTAGTCCCGAGCTAGCGTACCTTCCCATGACAGGTGCTTTATATATATAAAATATGCACGTGCCTATGGAGGAGAAGAATAAATCTCTCTGAAATTTTCAGGCTGATGTAGAGACATATAACCTAAGTGTGTACGTGTGAAACGTTTGATCATACTTGCATCGATATTAGGTTTATGAAGGTGTAAAATTTGCATCTTATATCTCCCACAAGCCTGGGAGTATGTCTTGTTTGAAGCAGTTGAGCAAAATGGGCTTTGGACATTGAGTTACTCTTCAGAAAATACCTTTCTCCCTGTCAGAATGTATTGTGGAGGATTTTTCAGTGACTGGCTGAAGTTCTGGTCCTTTGGACGTCAGTTTTAGCTCTACCTTCTGCAGAATCAAAATGTCGTCCTCCGAATGCGGAGTCCTGATCTTCCTGGTATCTAGAAATGCAATGCTTCTTCTGTTGCCTTGCGTGTTTGTTCATACAAAAGCTTTTGTTGTCAGCTCAGGCATTAATTTTTTTGTGCTTTCAAACTGAAATGTACTTCTGGTTGAAAAGCACTGCAGGAAGAACAATTTCTTATAGAGCATACTTCTAGGCCTATAAATAATAAATGTCATAACTCGGAGTGACGCAGGCACCCCTGCAACATACACGTGCAAGGCAAAGATTCAGTAAATACTAATTTACCCGCTGTTTGTCAGTCCTACACCAAGAGGGGTCTATTCAGAATTCTGTGCTAGCTTGACGAGTTCTGGTTGTTCTGTATTGCTTTGTAGGAGTTCCAAAATGTTAACTCATTTTCTTTTGTGGTGCTGTTTTTGGAGGCTGCAACTTTGAGGTGCATTAAATATTTATGCAGCTCTTCGGTGGGGTTTGAATAGGTTGCCTTGGCTCAGCGCTGCCTTGCAGTAGGCTGGTGGTGCTGATTATTTGGAAAGAGCTCGGGGCTACCGCACCTAGTGTTATAGTGCAGTAGTAATTGACAATTAGTTATTGTTGCAGAGTTGTTGGATTTATTTGATTATTTCATTAGAAGGAAAAAAAAAAAAAAAAAGTATGTTCAATTACCTAGTGGTGTGACGGATTGACTGCGGGGCCCTTTCCAGGACTGGGATTAAACTGTCCGACTGAAAGTGATGTGAGAAACTGTACCTGTGAAATCTGAAGTTGGTGGCACCTTGTCCTCTTAATCCTACCGGTTTATAACGTTTCCAAGTTGGCCAGAACCGTTTTGCTCGTTCTGTACGGAGAAGGCAGAGGTGTAAAAATGACACTCTAGAGCAGGAGATGAGAAAATGTCTGTTTTATTTCTGTGATGCCCTAGTTTAGTAGATGCCGTGGTTCTGTTTATTCATCATGTTGGCAGGCTCATTTTTGAAGGTCTAGCTCTGTGAAGAATCTTTTGTTGATTTTGCAGAGTGTTATTTGGGTTCATTCTTTGTTTCTTTCAGCTTATTTTTCTTCTGTATCTGGCTTTTAACTGGCACTCAGAAATGCCAGGTTATAAATGCAGTGGTATAGGTGTATGTCTAAGCACGCCTGATGCCGAGTGACACCCAGCTTCCCCAGCTGTGGCTGTATTCAGGCTCGTGGTCTTGTGTCCTGTCCGTGGCATCCTGGCCAAGTCGTGATCTTCCTGGGGATGCCTTGTGCTTACCCATGGTGGTTACCCAATGTGAGAGTTTAGGTCACGTGCTAACCCTTGTAGCTGCCAAGCTCTCCTGGTGTAGAGTTTTGAATACCCTCTATCTTATCTAATTGCTTTAAAAAAATAATAATAAAAAAAAAAACACAGGGCCATTTAAACTTCTTTTTTTTTTTTTGTCAGCGAGAATAATTCCTGCCACGAGCAAAAACCCCAGGCTGCTTTTCTGTTTCTCATTACGTGAAAGTTGCTCTTCATCTGAGAGTGTCTGTGTGGATGTGTGCATGCACGTGGGTGTTAAGGAACTTTTCCTCCTTTTCATCATTCTTAGTACACCTGCTAAGTCTCACGTAATGGCAAAGAGCCTCCCAGCTAATCAACAAGACACATCACGCAGCAGGCCTCATGTGTTTCCTTGTGCAAGTATGTCCCTGCAGGGCTGGGATATTGCTCCTAATACCTGTAAGAGTCTCACCTGTGTTCAGCCTTCCTGCTGTGAACCTTTTGGTGAGTGCCGTGGGCAGAACTGGGATGCTTTTCTGGCCCTGTGTGTAGATCCAGTTGCAGGGTTAGGAACTGAGATGCTCTGAGTCAGTGCTGCCTGGTTTGCAGTCCCCACAGGTTCAAGCTGTGCTGAGGCTGCTGTAAGGCACTTCTGCCTTCGTGACCTTCAGCTTGGATGCAGACAGATGCTCTCTTAAAAACCCTGGCTCATTTCTGTGCCTTTGTATTTAGGAATTACTGTTTCCACAGTAAAAGATAACTTCATTGCAAAATTACCGTTCCCTCGATCTCTGAAGGAGGGCACTCACGACACTGCTCAATACCAAGCCATTTGCTGACCATCACAGCTAGGAAATTGCTTCCCCAGTGCCAAGGGAATTGCTAGAAAGCATGCAGGATGGCTTTCGCATCCTCAAGCGAGGGGCATTTTTCTCCTTCCTCTCCTATTGTTTTGTCATTCGGCGCGCAGCGTTCGGGGTAGTATTGGCATTAACAATGCCCAAAAGTAGCCTTAATAATGCCCAAAAGCAGCATTTCTAAAATTAGTGTCCCCACTCCCGTCTGCCTCCCCGGACGCGCTCCGCTTCGCGAGGCAGCGCGAGGGTGTTGGTTTCAGCGCGGCCGCCCTTTGGGGATTTGCAGGAACACTGCAGCAAATCATCCTGCATGCAAGGCTGACCTCCGGGAGGCTAACAAATTGAGGTGAGCCAGCTGGAGCGAGAGGACACCGCCGGCACACCGAGCATGCTCAGACCTGGGGGAGAAAGGTAGCTCGGGCTGCAGATGGTGCACGGGTTGCTGTGCCGGCAGCTGGGGGATGCGATTTTATTTCTTTCCTTTCTTTCTTTCTGGTGCTGGGGAAAGAAGAGGAGTGGGGAGTGTTCGTTCCCTTGCAAAACGTAGCTTTAAGGTGTCTCCTTTTTTCCTTTCTCCCCTGAAAGAGAGGCACCGGAGAGCATTTCCTTTTATTTAGCAACACCAGGTATGCGTGCATGTGCTGAAACACTGGTCTGCTAGCGGTAGTGCTTCCAGGGTTAAAAAGGGTGCAGATGCTCTGAACTGATGCGTTTCTGTGCTGGGTGCTGCTGTAACGCTGCTCTGCTTGCTGTGCGGCTCTGAATTCGGCTCTCCTGGCTGCAGCATACTTCGGGGGGGTCCAGCATGTGCTTTGCACTCTGCCTCCTCGCCCCCCTCGCACGCTTCACGCCGAACCTTTCCTCGGTGGCCGTGCCTGTGTGGGAAGGAGGTCAGTAGTTCGTTTGTAATCCAGGTCTTTGTAGCCCCTCTTTGTCTGGCTGCCGGCTTGCTCTATCGCTTTAAACAAAAGTCTCACGGGGAAAAACATCTCCGATCTGGACTAAATTCTGTGGGTTTTCAGAAATGTTTCTTACCGGGTAGTGGCTGCTTTGCGATTGATTTTTTTTTTTTTTAATTTTTCTTTACTCTCCCCTAAAGATTCGATACTGTAGAGCCCGTGGTAACCAAGATTTTCACTGCTCTTATTGGCTCAGCTGTGCTCCCGGTCTTTTTGGCCCCTGCTTAGAATTTGTAGCACCCAGGAGCGGCCTCAGGACCATGCAGGAGGGACGCGGGGAGAGCTCAGGCTGTACATGCTGCTAAGCACCAGTCCCAGCATCCAGCCAACAGCGGTACTCTGCCCCTCGGAGGAGGAGGAAAGAAGGGATACAGAGGAATAACAAGTTGCACCTAAAGCCCAGAGGCATGGCTGGAGTGGCTAAGGCTCATCTGGTTCAGTACTTCCAGGATTTTGCATCACGTTCTTTTAAATTCACTTCTGCAGCATTGGTAAATTTTGCCCTCAGCTACCCCCACTCAGCCTTTGCTTTAGGTGGACCACTGAATTAAGGTAAAACTACTGCTCTCTGACACATTCTCGGTTTTGACAGAGATATCTTGCTTGCAGACTGAAAGCAAGAGACCAAACAGAAGGATATCTTTATTTTTTAACTCGTGCCAGTGCTGTTACCAACACAACCCAGGAGGTTTCAGTGGGATACTCAGATGTGCAAAGATCAACTGAAATGAGCTCTGTCCGCTAAGCTTCCCCCTCTGGCTGGCCATGGATATTTTGACTACCTTCAGTTTTCATCTTCAGGTCTGGGACTGTTGGATGAAAATAAAGACTTAGGGACTGAGATAATATTTTTATTTTTTTTCTTTTTAGCTCAGTATTGTTATCTCCCACCTCAACCTTGTTTATCTTCATCAGAAATGCATCTTACCGGGGGGAATTTTCGGTTGATCGGGGTTCATTTTCTTTGGGGAAAGGATTTAGTACTCATGTCTTCCTGGCTGGAGAAGAGAGCCTAGAAGAGTGGTCCTTAAAAGCCCAAGAAGTATTCTTCATAATTTCCTACTTTTAGCTCATTTCTGTGGTTTATTTACAAGTATTGGCTGTGTGCTATTGGAATTACCATGTTATTACCCGTCCTCTTGCAGATCAAGACAGCGGTGTCAACAAATGCTAAATTAATGGCTTCTAATCAACCTGAAAGTCAGCTTGAGTCTCTTCCTGCTCCAGCTCTCGCTGACTGTGAAATTAAATGGAAAAAGAAGTAGATCTTTCCACCCATAAGCACAACGGGTAGGCGTGCAGTAGCCACCAGTATTCTCCTGCTCATGCTGAAGGTATGTTTGCAGCAGGGACCACGGCACAGAGCCTCAGTCTCCTTGGTCGTGGTCTTGTGTGGAAGGCTTACAGTTTTGCTTTCTACTCCTGACTTACACTACTGTACCGTAAGAGCTGAAGTTAAACCCAATTTGGATTACAGCTGTCTGTAGACAGCTAAAGCTTTTGTGAAACAGTTGTTTTGGTTTTTGTTACGTTTTGGTTTTATGCTTTTTTTCTGGCTACAGTTCTGCGTTTTAAATTCCACTTGAGATTACAGAGTTAAGGTATTCTTATTCTTCATACCCTCTTTTTGTCTCAGGCTTCATTAATGCTATTTGTAGCTTCAACTGCTGCATTTGTTCCCTTCAAGAATCGGCTCTTTTCCTGTTTAAAAAAGTCAGCCTTTCTACACTTGGCTGCTTTCTACAAAGAAAATGTTCCAGTATATCAATCATTCAGTGTACCGTCCTTTCTTTAACGCGATGTGTGCTGTGAAAGATATATGTATCTCATTAAACAAATACAGTGAATAAGATGATAACAGCCTTTTGGGCTGTGGGGATTGACTCGCTGGTGGTTCTGCAGGAAATCTGTGACAGAGATGAGAATAAAAGCCAATTCTTGGCTGTCGGATCCCAACTCCCCCTCCTTGCAGTCAGGAGAGTTGCCTTCTAGCAACTTCTGCTTTCAGCGTGAACGGAGTAGGTATTTAAGACTGCCTTCATTACATACACTGCATCCCCGGCTAAGCCTCTCGCAGCAGGGACGGGAGAAGGAATGGGAGACATTTTGCAGGGGGAGTGTGAAATGTCACGTTGGCACTCCTTGCTTTCCCTCTGCCGGGCCCGGAAAGCCAGCCGAGCAGGAGAAGGAGCTGGGGGAAGGGAGCGGTAATGGGACAATGTCCTCGGTGTGGGAATAGCTGCTCGTCCCCTTCCACTGTGTTGCCACCGGGGTGAGGGTGACGTACCTGCCCATTTACTGCCCTCTGCCCCGAGTGGAAGAACTGGGCATTTTGTGGTGTCCTGCAGGGCTAGGAGGTCCCCCTTTGGACCTGCTGGTGGCCCTTGTTCTTCCTAATCAACCTCTTGGTTTGTTCCTCTGGAAGTCTTGGTCTTGTTATGTGCTTTGGGGGACTTTGTAGCTTTTCTCCTAACTTCTTACCTAACTAATAATGGACAAGACTTTAGAGATGGACAAGAGGTTTAAAACATCATCCATCATTTTAACAGCTTTAGAGCAGTGATTCATCCTGCCCTGGCTTCACAATAAAAAATAAAAAAAATAAAAAATAAAAAAAAACAAGAACATCAGAACTTAAATGAATCCAGACAGTCCTTTATGCCAGCTGCCTAGTAGCAGAAGTTCATCTCTCCCATCCCACCCTCTCTGGTCTCCTCTGCATGTTACGAAGAGATGAACAGCTTCTCCATCTGTGCTCCCCGGTGTTTTCCCACTTCCTGAGGATGTTCAGCACATCACCTGGCCAGCAGAAGGTGTGGCTGTGTCCAGACTTCCATGAGAGGACCACAGACCCACAAGTGGCACCGAGTCCCTGCTGGGGTGCCCGCAGATCTGCTGCGTGCTCCTGAAGGCTTCACCAGCTCGCCAGGGCTCGGGGCTACCCCGAGGAGCAGCGGCTGGGCCCAGAGGATGGAGCTGAGACCCTGCTGCTACGTGAGGGGGGGTGGAGGAAGACAGTGAGGTGAGCCCTTCTGGCCTGTAGTCACGTTTGGAGAAGGAGCAAAGAAGAGCTGATGAAAAACGGAGTGGAAAAAAAATGCCAGTCCATGTGAATTGCTTGGTAAATGGGACGCGGAGCTCACGGGGCAAAGCAGTGGCTATCCCAGTGTCACCGGGAGATGAGAGGGTGGGCGGCTGCGCTGGGATAAGGGCAGAGGGCAGCTTGTTGTGAAGCAGCTCGCTTTAGGTGGAGGACTGAATGCCTTCACCTATTTCAGAGCTGCCTGCTGCCGACTGGGCAAGTTTCCCATCCCAGGACTGCTGCTGCTGGCAGCACTTACTGCCTTGATTTCACCCTGGGGGCGCCGAGGAACCAGGGGACGTGCAGATTGATTGCTTGCCTCTGCCCCTTTGCTGCAGCCTCTCCTGGGTCCCTGGGAGCAAACAGGTGGGACAGCGTGCTCCTGTTTGTTCTGCCACTCCCCAGGGTTTTAGTTCCCCGTGGTGTTCGCTGCTGCAGGCATCAAATAAAAAGAGCGGATGATAAAATGTGGGAAAACAAGCAAAGATTCAAGACCGTTCCCCGAGTGCCTGTGAAATTCTCTCTTCAGTTCTGCCTGTGACAGCCCATTCCTGTCCGTTTTCCCTCGTTCCCTTCCATCAAGAGCAGCTCTCAGCGAAACAGCGTGAGCCAAGATCCACGGATCAGCAACGAGAAGCAAGACCGAAGATGAATTCCTTCAGCGCTGCTAGCTTTCAGTATTTATTCCTGACACTTGGTCAGCTGAAGCACATTCACTTCCTTGCACTTAGCTGAAGTGATTGCGAGAGCTGCAGCCGGGGAGGAGATGGAGGAGGGCCTTGCAGGTGATTTTTTATTAAAAAGCTGAGTTGTTCGTTTGTAGCCACTTAGCGGGCATTGCCGTGGCAGGGCCTGAGATGAAAACTGCTAACTTCCGAGCGCTGGCCGCATCCATCAGGCTGCTTCTCTGAAGTGCCTCTTACCCCCTTCCCCTGGGGCTGCAGGGGAGAGAACAAATCAGCCAGGGGTGAAGCATTAGAGCCTGGCCCACGGGATTCGTAATGCTTGGTGGAGCTCTCCGGCACCGAGGTGCCCACGGAGTGCAGGTGGAGTCAGGGATGTGTTATGACCACTGGCTTCTAATGCCTCCGAAACACCCACGCGCTCCCTGCCAGGCTGGAGTAATAATAGGCCCTGTGGTTTTCCCCCTCTGCCAAGTTCTTGCCACTCTCATCGACTCCGCTGAGCTTGGAGATGTTTGGTGCTTCTGAACTGCAGTGGGTGACTTTCCTGGTGCCCACAGACTGGCCTTCGCGTGGAGGGAGTGCGTGTGGCAGGGGATTTGATCGTTGCTCGGGCTTGGTCCTTTCCTTGGTGATGCTGAAGTCATTTAAAGCAGCGCTCTCAAGGTTAGAGGTCAGCAGTGGAGAGTTGGATGGTATCAGTGGATGTCTTTCAGTGACAGTGAAGAAGAAAAAAGAAGCTCCGGAAATCTGATACCAACAAAATAAGATCTGTCCCCATCAAAAACCCGAACCATGGGGTAGGCTGGTTTCCTGAAAACCGATTTGGTTGCTTTAGCTGGGCCTGGTGGGCCCGATGCTACAGCTGGTGTTGTGGTACGGCACCAAGCGATGTGCTGCTGCCCCCGGTACGTGGCTGGCAGCTGTGGTTGGTGGCTGCAAAGCCATCGGGAGCCGCAGTCGTCCCCTGCTCTAGGGAAAAGATTGAAACGTGATGTGACAGCCGTTGTTCGTCTGGGCCAGGTGCCTGTGGCGCCTGGGACAAGGTCAGATTTGAATCGCCGCAGAGGGAATTAAGGCTGAGCGTTGGGAAAGAGTTTGTGCTAACCCCTCGTGCCTTTATTGCTGCAGATCGGCTGGAGAGATGGGTAAGTATTAAAAATGGGATAGATGAGCGTCTTTTGGGAGTGGTTTAGGGGGAGCTGACCCTGCCCAGGTAATTAGATGGCCACATGACCGCTCTGTGTCCCTTTCCCCCTTCCTTTTCCACGGCCAAAGCTGAAATAGCACATCTTAAATTCGCTGCTTGCTTTTAGGGAGTTGCTAAACAAAGCAGTTTTTCAGACCACTTGCCAAAGGAGGTGGACTTCATTTCTATTTCATTTGAGTCGTTACAGCTGCTCCAAAATTGAAATGAATTTGTTGCTCAGGTCCCCAGGGACCACCTCTCGAGTCTGCACGGCTTGCAGCTAGCGCTCGCTTCTCCGGCATGATTCAGTCTCCCAGGTGTTCTCAGCTCTCCCTTCAGACAGGGATCCCGCCGGCTGGAGGGATCCCTTTTAACCCCACTGAATTCCGTGAGTGGTTCTGCATTCAGTTCCACAGTGGGCGAACCACATTGCAGGATCAATCTCTCTGGCTGCAATATCTCTTTTCAAAAAACAAACAAACAAACAAAAAACTCCCTTGACAGTAGAGAAGTGTTTGCATTTGCCCTAAATCCACCTTCCTGTCTTCCTTCTCCCTGGCATATAAGAGCAAGCATCTCTGGATTAAAATTCTAAGGGGCCACTGCTTGGGATGTCAGAGCACGTGCCTGAGACATTGCTTTTTTCCCCTCCCTCCAAACTTGCATCAAAGGGAGTTTAAATTGCTACTAGGAGTTTGAAAACTGCAATTAGAAGCAGACTAATCAGGGGTGTGCCGGTGAGGAATGTCTCTTCCGGCAGCTCCCCAGGAGTCGTGGCTGCAGTTATCTCCAGCCGGGCTAGCAGTGAACCCTGATGCATAATGAAAATCAGAGCCCGTGAATACTGTAGGTGAATCGATATCTCAGCTGAAGTTCGCAGTAGAAAATACAATCAATGCTCTTACACAAGCCAGTGGTGTTTCTAGACAGGAGGAGAACAGCGGCAGGATCCCTGCCACAGCAGGAAGAGAAAGGGGGAGGCCGTGTAGCAGCACAGAAGAGATTCCTGGGTTGGAGTGGGAAGACACCGATGCTGGCAGCACTTGAAAGGTATTGCTGCCTTTGTGTAAGGGTTGGCTGTGCTGGCACAAGTCAGGCACTCACTAAATGAAGGCTTGATTGCTTTAATAAAGCATTAGATCCTCTCTCCCAGGACAGTACTTCTTTTGGAAGATGATGGCAGCTCCTGGCCTTGGATCCCAGATTGCAGCCAAAGAAGCAGCTGAGTGACCCGGGAGTCTCACACCGGGCGGTTCGTGGGCATGCAAGTCGTCCTCCACCTCCAGTAAAATAAAACCGAGTGTTATATTCACCAGCTCACTTTTCAAATCGGAGTGGGGTGTATCAAAATCTGTACTTGGCGATGCTCCCTGTGCTGCTGTTACCTGTTATTAGTTACAGAGCTGGATAAGCACGGCTGGGCACAGGGATCAGGAGAAGGAGCCGGCTCTCCCAAGTCCTCTGAGAGGCACAGAGGTTGTAGCGCTGTCTTGCCTCTGGCTGTTGGACTGCTCTGAAAAAACAAACAAACAAAAAAAAAAACTACAGAGACAACATCCCAGGGAAGATAACCTTTTTGTTCTGAGGAGGCTTCATAGAGGTCATCCTCCAACTTTTTTTTTTTTTTTCTTCTCCAAAGGAGTAGAAATGAAAATGAAACAGGAAAGAGGAAGCCGCCTCTTTTTTTCTCTCTTTTTCTCCAATTTCAAGTACTGCATTGGCACCCTTTCTTCCTTTTGCTCGTTCCCTAGAAGGGGAAAAAATGCTGAGAAAAGCCTAAACCCTCTTGAATAGTCCATAAAACATGAATTACGACAGGCCTATAAACCTGATGTTTAAATGGTTCCTTTCTTATTTTATTTTCCACAGGTCTTTGCCTTCACCATGTCAAGGAGTGTTAATGATGTGCTCCCTCTCCGTTGCATTCCCCACCTGTCGTCTTGCTAGGACCTAGCTACAGAATGAACATAGCAGCTGTGTTTAATGCCCTGCTCGTGTCTGTCCTTGCTGCCGTGCTGTGGAAATACATCAAGCTGCGAGAGCATGTCTTCATGGTCGAAGAGGAGCTGGTCCTCACGCGTCAGTCTCAGGAGCTCTCTCAGGTCCAGATCGACTACCATGCGGCTCTCCAGACGCTGGTGGAGGACGGGACCAGGATGGTGTGCACTGGCAGGATGCACACCGACCGCATCTGCCGCTTTGAGTCCCTCTGCTACTCTACCGAGGCCGAGGAGTTCATCTACTTCCACAGCAACTCCTCGGTCATGCTGCCCAACCTGGGCTCCCGGAGGTTCCAGCCCGCCCTGCTTGACCTCTCCTCGGTGGAAGATCACAACACCCAGTACTTCAACTTCGTGGAGCTGCCCGCTGCTGCGCTGAAGTTTATGCCAAAGCCGGTCTTCGTGCCCGACGTGGCGCTGATCGCTAACAGGTTCAACCCAGACAACTTGATGCACGTCTTCCACGACGACCTCCTCCCCATCTATTACACCATGCAGCAGTTCACTGATTTGGATCCGGAGGCGCGGCTCTTCTTCATGGAAGGGTGGAGTGAAGGTGTTCATTTTGACCTCTACAAGTTACTGAGTAACAAGCAGCCGCTCCTCAGGGAGCAGCTTAAAACCCTGGGCAGGCTCCTCTGCTTCACCAAATCGTACGTGGGACTGTCCAAAATCACCACCTGGTACCAGTACGGATTTGTCCAGCCGCAGGGACCGAAGGCCAACATCTTGGTTTCTGGGAACGAGATCAGGCAGTTCACCAAGTTCATGATGCAGAAGCTGAACGTCAGCTTGGAGGAGAGCTCCAGTGAGGAGTACATCGTCGTGTTCAGTCGAACAATCAACAGACTTATCCTAAATGAGGCAGAACTAATCCTGGCACTCGCCCAGGAGTTTCAGATGAAAACCATTACCGTCTCTCTGGAGGAGCATTCGTTTTCTGACATCGTCCGGCTGATCAGCAACGCGTCCATGCTGGTCAGCATGCATGGGGCCCAATTAGTCATGTCTCTCTTCCTGCCGAGAGGTGCCACGGTGGTGGAGCTCTTCCCTTATGCTATCAACCCTGAACACTACACCCCTTACAAAACCCTGGCAACCCTTCCTGGCATGGACCTGCAGTACATTGCCTGGCAGAACACCGCCAGGGAAGACACCGTTACCTACCCCGACAGACCTTGGGATCAGGGTGGGATTGCTCATCTGGACAAAGCTGAGCAAGAGCGCATCATTAAGAGCACTGAGGTGCCACGGCACCTCTGCTGCCGCAACCCCGAGTGGCTGTTCCGTGCCTACCAGGACACGAAGGTGGACATCCCTTCCCTCATCCACGTCATCAGGCAGACTGTCAAGTCTAAGCCCGGGCCCAAGAAGCAGAAGTGGTCTGGGAGCCTCTACCCCGGCAAGGTGAGGGATGCCAAGTGTCAAGCCTCCATCCAGGGCACGAGTGAAGCTAAGCTTTCTGTGTCCTGGCAGATCCCCTGGAACCTTAAGTATCTGAAGGTCCGAGAAGTGAAATACGAAGTGTGGATACAAGAGCAAGGGGAAAACACTTACATGCCTTATATATTGTCCCATCAGAATCACACCTTCTCAGAAAACATTAAGCCCTTCACCATATACCTGGTGTGGATACGCTGCATCTTCAACAAAAATCTCCTGGGACCTTTTGCAGATGTGCTCTTGTGTAGCACATAACCTGCCGTGCTACCTGGACAGCTCTGTCCTGCTCTCCGCTCCGTCTGTGGTTTAAAAACCTACCGTCCTGTAGTTTGTAGAGGGCTCAAGAGGACTAGGCTGTACCAGTGCCTAAGTGTCCATTTGATTGCACTCTGTGTGTGTGTGTGTGTTCCTTAAATGGTATTTATTTCCAGTGGGTGTTTAAAAAAAAGAAATAAAACTGTTCCTCAGAGAACTTCCAGAGGCCAGATTACGCGATGAATACATGTAATTGAAAACAGAATGGAAGCGAATTGTGTGTACCTCGGTCGTGGTTTGAATTTGTTTCTATTGTGTAGTGAATATCTAAGCACAGCATTAATCCGCAGTTAATTCCATGGCTAGGTGGGCAACTCTCATCAGCTTTTCCATTGTAAGTTATATTTTTTTCAATAACTCTGTCTGTAAGTTTGAGTTACAGGTTTGGTACGAGAGCTTTCATTAAACTGCTGTGAACCTCCTCGGTACTTTTTTGCATTTTATTGTCTATCAGGATGATGTTGTGATAGATTTATCTGTTGCTGTGATAAAATGTGTACGTGGGTAGCTCTTTATTTTTCATATTTTGGCTGAATAGCATTTGAATGGCGTATTTCCTAGAAGAGAAGGAGATGACAGTATCAGCACCGTGCTTAAAATCCGATTTTACTGCACCCCAATAGTAAAATGAAAAGTTGGAGCAGCAGGTGGGAGGTTGAAGTGGGTAAAATAATTTATTGTGATTTAATACCTGTTTTCATTTTGTGAGTTATGTACATTTCCTTGGGAAAGGAAGGGGCTGGTCTGGAAGAGGCAGTGGGTGAGGGAGGTTGCCCAGATAAAAATCCTCTCAAAGAAAATCCTTCATTGGTTTTGATCAGTGCAATCTGTTGGTAATAGCTGCTAATAGGTACGTGTTTGCTAAGCAAGAGGCAAGTCCCAAAGGGAAGCTTTTAGGGCACAGCTTTCGCTGGGTGTGCTGGGAGAAGAGGAAGAAGAGTCAGGCAGGGGCTGTTAGGTGGGCGCAGTGGAGTTGGGCTGAGTGACAAATCAAAGCTCTGGGTCAGAGGCGTAGGACTTGGGGGAAAGAGGAAAAAAGGGCAGAAGTGGGAGATATTTTGCTGATTGGTATTAGCATGCTCCGTAGTTTATAACCAACATTAAAGCGACAGGAAAAGTGCTTTCTTCTCTCCCTGCTGTCCTGCCTAGGTCTGGATGGATGTTCACACGGTTGGGATAAATGGCTTGCTTTCTGAGTGATGGACTGATAGTTCAGCATCTCAAGGCAGGACTATAAAATGAATTTTAGTGAGGGGGAGAGAAAAACATTGCTACAAAAATCAGATGAGAAGCAGGAGGGTTGAAAAATGAGTAAAACACCACAGTACAACATCGGACCTTCAGGCTAGTGTTACTTCCGTGAATTCATTTCATTATGTCTTGTTTTCTTTTCAAACATGTTGTTTATGATGTAAAGGAAAAAAAAAAATCCTGAAGACTGTCAAAGTCTCTTTGCTTTGCCATTGTAGCCTTGCCCATTAACATTTTTTGCTTTGGTATCTTAAAGGGGTGTATGAATACTCCGGCTGTTGTTCTCTTGAGACAAAAGGGGCTTCTTGCTGAAGGGAAGCAAGTGCCTGAGCTGAGTCCTGAAGTCTCGATTTGCCTGCATCACATACCACAGCCATCAGAACCGAGGTGAGGAAAACTTCATAAACAGGAGACAGTCATGAGAGCGGGCTTTGTAGGAAAGCTTCCATGACCTGTGGCTCCCACTGGCTGATTTTTTCCCCCCTCACAACAGGGTTTTCAGCAGCCTCCATCCCCACATTTCACTCAAGTTGCATGTAGCTCTAGGGCCACTCTCCATCCCCTTGCTGGCTGTCGCAAGGCTGGTAAGGTTGGTGCCCTGCAAACCCAGTGTTCAATAAGCCATAAGTAGGCTGAAATTTATTTAATGTTCATTTTGCATCGGTTTTCAGAAGTGGTTTTCTTTGGGTGTGTGAGCTGCCACCTTTCATCATGGGCAGGCTGTTGGTCTCTGTTTCTCTCCTCCCTGTCTTTCTCAGTGCCTTTTTTAGCAGTCCTTCGCCCATAATTTGTAGAGCATCCCATTTCCCTTAAAATTACTTTCACATGATTGCAATTTTTCTCACATTTGCAGATTGCTTACAGCATGTGAGCTATTTTCTTCCCCTATCCTAATGGTTCTAATCAACAAAACTGGCCATGGAGCAACGGAGTCACGTATGCAGGTTTGTGAGCTCGTGACTCTAGCACGAAACAGTTTGTTACATTCGGATCAAAGGTTTCTTGCATTTATCAAAAGGAATGCTAGCCTGGTGTTGCTTAAAGCTTTGTCCCGTAACAAATGCAGGCTTTCTGTGTGCAGGGGCTGGGGATGCATCACTCACATGTGCAGGAAGGCAGGGCTGGGGCTGGCTTATTGTATTTCCCAACCAGTTCATTCATCAGGCAAGCTTAGGGGCTCCTTTTGAGCAGTTGTGCTGTGCAGGAGACTCACACCTTCTACCACTGCATCATTTGTTGATGCTCCCAGAGCAAATACATTAAGCTCTGTGGTGCTGTCGGGCCTCGCTGTCCAGGAAAAAGAGAAATAGCTGGGATTACATCCAACACCCTCTCGGGGCAGGGCAGGATGCTAATAGCAAGCTGGGCTGCAGCTCGCTGCCGCCTGGCCTGGGTGTGCTTACCGAGACGGATCATCCAAGAGGATTTCCTCTGGCTGCTGTTTCATATCTCATTTTAATTAGCCGGAGTGCAGGGAGCAGCCAGCTGCCGCGGGAGGACTCTTCCCTGACACAGAGGAGGAGGACGAAGAAGCAAAGGGAGCATTTGCCAGCCCGCAGGTGTGTGGTGTTGGAGCAGCAGCTGCAGCCCATACAGGGACGCAGGACGGGACTTCTGGCACTGACTTTAATAGCCACAGGGAAATTCACACCGGAGTTATTTTCAATTGCATAGAGCCCTAACTTGCCCTCAAAAACAGTGCCCAGGAATAGCAGTGTTTCTCGAGAGGCTCAGCTCCAAGCAGAAGGCAGATGGCTCAGCTACCAGTCCAGTGCTGCTCTCCTGCGAGCGATGCTTTCCTGTCAGTGCAACCCCATCCTCATGGGAGCCTGTGGTGCTTCTCCCCCATAACAGCTAGAAATTATTTCAGGCCAGCCTTTGCTTAACAACATTGCTATATTTTTGTAATTGCTTTATTTTTTTTTTTTTAGTTATTAATTTATTGGCCCAATGAGTTTTCTCCAGTTTTGGCTTCTGCCATGTCTGTGGGTGGCACTGGCTCCCCCCGATGTGTCTGCTCCTGGTGTGCCTCGCGGGACCCAGACTGGATGAAGATGTTTAGGAACTGATTAGTTCCAAATGTCAGCCCCTGCCCCTGCGGGCTGTCCGTGTGTGTGGCTGGCAGAGCCCTGTGAAGGTCCCATCTGAGACCTTCAGGAGAGAAGCGGGGCCTGCCAGCTCCCAGGGCTGCCTGGGTGAGAGGCGTTCCATAAGCACAACATTATTTAATTAACGTTAAACAATGGGTGACTTCAGCATCTCTGCTTCATCACCTTGTCTCATCTGCCGAGCTATATAAATAGCAGGCTTATTTCTACAATATTTTTGCTTCTGGTGCCTGCACAGCGTAGGGCTTGGTAGATAAAAGAGCACTTCATTCTTTCCTGGTGGACTTGGGGTGGGAGCACTCTTGGAACCGCTTTCTGTGTGATGACTGACAGTCCATCTGTGCTGTGGGTGGTACGAGAAGCATCACCATCTGCGTGTGTGCGAAGCACGTCCCAGTCTTTGTGTGAGATAAGTCACCTCCTCCTCAGCACGGCCCCTCATGGGGCCCGCAGCGCGGAGCCGAAGGCGACCCGGCCTGCCGGGGCCAACCCGCACGGAGCGAGGGCCGGGCCTGGCCGCTGCCTCGCAAATCCCACCAGAAGGTGCTGATTGCTGAATTAATTGCTGGCATGCTCAAACAAACCAAACAGCCTCCTGTTTTCTCCCAATAACTTGGCAACAATCGTCACCTTTAAGCGTTGCTTCGTCCCGCTGTTTGAAAATGTGGTGCTATTAAAATTTAATTGAGCCTCCCTTTGTTCGGTGTTTATCAAAAAGCTCGCTCCCATCGCCTGATCTACCCTCTGGGAGGGCCATGTGCATAACGTGGCTCCTGCAGATGAACCCACCACGTTTATCACCCCCTGTCTGTCCCAGAGCCTCCCTGTTTGTTTGTTTTCCTGAGCCTGAGGCCATGCTGGTTGCCAGTGACAGCGGTCACCTCCTCCATCTCCACGGCTGTGGGGATGGGGTGGGCTGTGACGAGACAGCCTGCAGGCCTCCAAGGTCCCCCAGGCTCAGCCCAGGTTCCCAGGGATGCCCAACAATTCCCTCCGTGGACATTTGTTGGTGTGACATTTCCATGATGAGCCGGTGCCTACTGCTTTGTAAGCCTGCTGGCCCCATCTCCATGCCATGCAGGTGCAATGGGGCCTAGGTGTCTCTCACCACATTTTGCTTTTCCCAACCTAGCTACCTCCACGTGGGCATGGTGTGGAGCTGCACCAGTTGGCTTGGGCAATCCCTCCTCAACACCTTCAGCGAAACGTGCCCAGCTTTTTGGGGGTTCTCCTGCCAGAAGAGCGGAGCAGGGGGAGGTGGGACGTGCAGCACTGCTGCCTGGTGTGAGCAACCACAGAGTCGGACACGGAGATGTGCTCTTTGTACAAGCCCTACTCCTAACCCTGCCTTGCTTCATTTTGTGGATTTATATCCACTTCTATGTTGCTTTTTTCTTCCTATTCCCTCCTTTCAAGTCTCCAGTTTTGCCTTTGGAAGGGGGGAAATTTGAGCTGGAAACTGGGCAGGGGCAAGAGCTGTCCTGGAAAATGCCATCACGTCTCCAGCCACGGCCAGGCGAGCATCCAGGAGATAATGTTTTAATGCAAGGAGGAGGCAGGACTACCATCTGCATCTGTATTTCACAAGCATCTTTTGTCATCTGGTCTGTTCAGACAGAGAAAGACGCTTTTCCCTGTACATGAGTGTTTCAGAGTCAGACAGGGCAAGGGGTGTGTGAAAAGTCTTTTTCCTTCCTTCCCTCCTTGCCGTTTCTCCCCCCAGGATTACGATGATGTTTAAGAACAGCACTATGAATGGTAGATTATTTGAGGGGAAAAAACAGGATTCATTTGGGAAGTGTATTCTGGGCGGGAGGGTTTCAGGTGCGTGGTGTTCTGGCTCTCTTCCCACCTCCCAGAGGCTACATTTTGGCAAGGAGGCGGCCACAGGAGATCCTCTGCTCAGCGGTGCCCCGTGGGAGATGCCGTCTCCTCGGAGAAGGGGGACAACGGGATGTCTCTGCCTCAGCTCCGAGGGGATGCTCATCGCGGCTGCACATCCCGCCTGCTCCTCTGGGAAATGCTTTCTTTGGCAATTTTTCCTCCGTCCCTCTCCCCTTGCAATAAAAGCTCTGTTAGGGAGGCGATCATCATTTTAATCGGAAAATTGAAATTCAAGTGCTAGCTTTCCACTGAAAACTAGGTTTGAAGCAAAATTTTCAGTAACTCCTTAGGGGCTAGGGGGTGCTTTCTGATTAAATAGTGTTTCATTTAGGTTGTTTTCATTTTCCCAGGCTAGAGAGAGGGCTGTGAAATCAGTAGGGCTGACAGGGGGACCTCAGCTGCATTGCAGAGGTTTTGTGGGAACCTCAGGCAAGACTTTTCTCCCCCAAAACACACTACAAAGCTTGGGTATGCCTGTGCAGGCAGAAGGAAAGCTCTGCCAAGGAACAGCTGCCATCATCTTCTGTGGTGTGTGTTCCCCCTGTACGAGCCATCACCTTCTGGAGGAAGGACCAAATTTAAGCATGTTCAAAAAGTCAGGATTTCGGATGGGGCATCCTAGCAGCTCTACAAACCAGCCTGTTGACGGGCACAGGCACCCATGAGGTTATACCCAAGGCAAACACCTCTGGTCCTACTCCTCACTAAGGGTCGTGGTTTAGCGACGGGTCTCGGTATGCCAGGTCGGTGGTTGGGCTCGGTGACCTTGGAGGTGTTTCCCAGCTGAAATGACTCCGTGTTTCTACACTCCCCTGCCCACCTGCTGGGAGCAGAGCGGGCTGCCCACCCCCCTTGCAGCAAGACCTGCAGTTTCTTTTTGGAGGGGCTCCTGCGGCTTGAAAATGAGGGATTTATAGCACTTCCAAGAAGCACTGTGTGGTTTTTGCTGTTCACGCGGGCGGTGCATTGCACCTGCAATATCAGCAGCTGTGCAAGGCTTTGCCCTGTGTGGGCACACCTGATATCCCTGGTAAATCCTGCTTAGTTCCTAAAAGGCAAGAGCAGAGCATATTCACGGTTGGCTTGATTCTTCCTTGTCATTAACTTGGACGAAGGCTGCTTAGGTAAGCACTGCGCACACCGAGCCACAAAGCCGTGGGCAAGGGCTTTTGGCTCTGCTTTCTTGGCTGCCTTTTAAAGCGGTCACATTTTGGGGAGGGAGAGAGAAAAAAGAAAAATCACACAAACACAGTGGAAATGCCCCTCAGTTTGTGCTGCTGTGGGTTTTGGAAAGGCTCTCTGCTTGGTGGAGAGAACCCCACAAAGCCAGTCCCACCTCATCTTGCTGATTTTATGCAAATATTACCGACACCGTGAGAGCAACAGTTTCAGGAGCAGGCCAACGATGCCAAAATGCAAACAGGTGTAGTCAGCGCATCCAACTGCAGCACCAGGCAGCTTTTTTTTTTTTTTTTTTCTCTCCCCATTCCAGCTTGATAGTTTTTTCACACCCACTGCACTCATGTAAATAACCATGCAGGGTGCAGAGGAGTAAACAAAAATCAGGCCTTTGAATACAATTGCTTGCCGGGAAGAAGACCAAAGCAGAGAGCCATGTAATCCCTGCCCCACATGCAGGAACAGGAGCATTTGCTGGGGCTGAGACCTAGCAGGGCTCCCGGGACTCGTGACACTCCCTGAGCATCGCTTCATTTAAAAAGGTTCAAGCAGAGGGGCAAATATGAAGCTGGCTGTGAAAGGGATCCATTTATTGCTCAGCTCTGAAGCTTCCTGACTGGGATAATTAATTTTCCAATTCAGCTCCACCTGCAACGTCAGGGCTCCAGAAGGCAGCGCTGCAGCTGGGCTCGCTGCCTTTTCCCATTACCCAAGCCACATCCACAGGTGTGGGAGCCCATGGCCAGGCTTTGCAGGGTGGGCTGGAAGCTGGTGCATCAAATTAGGGTTCAAGTTTGGTCTTGGCACCACAAAGCCGTCCGTGTCATCCCATGGGTGTGCTGATCTTGGTCCCCACTGCTGGTGGGAGCAGGTTCCTCCTCAAAGCAGGCGGTTCAGGCATCATGAGGCACAGCTTGCAAACCACAATACGCTCACGTGGTTTGCCCAGTGGTTCTGACAGACAGATGACTGTGGTAAAAGCATGTAGTGGTCCTCATGGATAATTCACAAGCAGAAATAAATTGTTTGCCGGAAACAGCTCGCCTTGTTCTTTTTATTGCATGTATCTTGTAATGTTGCCACGTTAAAACAACACGAAAACTTAATTCCCTGCTTGTTCTCAGCACAGGCATCTCTGCAAAGACTGAAGGAGACGAGCTGTGAAGAGCCCGAGTGCTTTTAAAAGAGGAATGCTGTACAGAGGGAAGGAATTCAGCATTAATCAGACATCCAGCAGATAGTTCTCCCTGTCTGGTTACATTTTAAAATGTCTTTGTTATGGGAAAGGCAGGAATTTCTCCCTAAAGCTGGAGCCAAACTATTAACCCAAACGGGAGGGGGAACGCTCGGCTGAGAAATATTTTCCTACCTGTCAAACCTCCCACAAAACATAGGAAGGCTGTTTCCACACTCCTGGTGCTGGGTTGTAGCTGTAACTCGTGTCTCAAGGGACCTACGGTTATTTTACTTCTCAGCAGGGTTTAATTTTTAAATTCTTTGCCTTTTCAGCTGTAGAATGAAGAGTGAAATGAATGTGCTCGTAAGCTGGGCCATGGCTGAAGGATCCCATCAGGGATTTTTGGACAAGGCCACCCTTGCCTGTAGCTCCCTGGTCTCCAGTAAGGTTGTGTTGGGGTGACCCCATCCTGCTGTTTTTTGGGTGGATTGCTCCACTCCAGCTAATGATGGAGTTTTGACCTCTGCCACAACAGCTCCTGCTGCTTGGTGCTCTGTTCCACCAGCCTTGCTCGGGGCCCACAGGGCCCCCACCACCTGCAGGCTCCCAACTGCCTGGTGAAGCTGTGGCAGAGACCATCTCCATCACGGGTTTTAACCAAACCAGACGGCTGGCAGCAGCTCAGCTAAAACCTGCCACGTTGCAAAGCCAGAGTTTTGCCCCCAAAACGGGCTTAGAAATTAGGACACCTTACAGGCCCAGCAGCCACAGCACCGCAGAAGGGTGAGCGAGGAGTTTTTGTGTGACATTAAGGACAGATCCCCTCACCCACCTCAGCCACTGGTGCAGGTGCTGGTTGGCTTCTGCAGCCTGCCAGGAGATGCTGGCGTGATTCACCTTCATTCTCCTGTGCCCTTTCAACATTTTAAACTCTAGTGCCACCAGATTAAAAATATTAATGGATTATTGCATGCATTAAAACCTTCTCAGTCTTTTCTCTTCCAGCGCTGATCCTGTCCAACGCATTGTTCCCCTCCTTGCCTCCAGCAGACAGCGCTGCGCTGTGTCTGACTGTACCTGCGGGCACATCTGTGTGGGCCAAAGCCTGGCCTCATGGCTAGTGGCTACGTTCACAGAGGTCTCACTACCTTCTTTTTTGGAAACTATGTCTGCATGAGAGAGCTGTGCCTCCCTGCAGGCAGCCTGTGATCAGATGTCTTGCTTGTCCTCCGAGGGTATTGCCTTTTTCATAAAGCAGTATGATTTAATGGTGGTGTTTTCAGGAAGAAGCTAACAAATCATCGATTCTTCACTCGCAAAGAGGTAGACTTTCAGTCTCCCAGTAACACTGGCAATGTCTTTTCCAAATATAATGACTGGAAAAAAAAGAAGAAAAAAAAAAAGAATGAGAACAGTTAGAACAGTTCAGCATCTTTTAAAGCATCCTCCGCAGCCCGTCTTAGTGTCACAGGAATGTGCTGCTTGCGTTAAGAGTCGTATGGGGGCTGATATGACTAGGTCTGCACCTACCTGCTCAGGTTGCTTTTTGGTCTCCGAAGGATGGATCTGGGCCCTGGCCACTGAGACATCCCACAAACGTACGTTTTGCAGAGTAACTCCTGCAGACCTGGTTAGCAACCCGCAGCAGCAGACAGCCGTCTCCCCGAGATGATTACAACCTGATTTACAAGGCGCGGTGGACAGCTGGCATCTGCTTCTTCAGTCTTGTGCTCCCTATGGAATGAAGGAGGCAACCTTTGGGGCTGCAGCTCCGCCAAGTCAGAGAAATGCCTTTATTGCCCGCGCCCCCACAGACACCAGCATCAGCACCTCCGCTCGCACCCTCCATCAGCCCCACGGGTGCCTGCTATCATCACACACATGGAGGGGAGCAGGCTCGCTTTGGGGGCTGGCTCAGAAGTCAGTCCTCTTCCCCTCATTTCTCTGCCTCCCAGCACCCACATATTCCCTATTGAGCATCCCTCTCATCTCTGTGGGGCTCTGGTGAGGTGCGCGTGGGGCTGGTGGCCACAGCGGTCCACACAGGCCGATGTGACCCCATATTTCTCCTCCAGCCTAATTTTCCAGCCGGGTGCAGGCTGGCAAGGGAGGCTGCATCTCACTTTGGCACCAAAGAGGTGTTGCGGAGGCCCACGCATGGGCAGGGACTGGCCATCCCCATGGGATGGTGCACAGCAAGCCCCCAGCTCTGGGCAGCAGCCCATCATCTGCACCAGGTTGTTGTGAAACCGCCGGTTTTATGGAGGCAATTATTGGAGCCCAGCTGGAGGTAATGACTAATGCTGCTGCTTAAGACCGAAAAATAACAGCTGTAGTCTCTCTCAGCTGCTGTGAGCCTGGGTCTCTGAAGTCTTAAAAGCTGTTTGTTCGGGAACATCCGCATTTTATTAGATTTTGACACAGATCGCACCAGAGCCAGGGAATCACAGCAAAAGTGCTCACTCGCTGCAGCAGCACCTCCCTTTGCTCCCTTACCACCAAACCCCGCCGCTTTAGTTGCACCCCAGCTCCTAACAGCATTACCCCCAACACCTCTTCCCGGCTCAGTGCTGGGGCTGCCTTGTGCTGCCTTAGCCGTGGTCCCCGGCAGCTCCTGCTGCCCGAGGAGCCAGCTGCCCCAGCCTCTCCCCACGTTGGGCACGTTTGGACCCCCGGCCAGCACGGTTCTGGGCTCAGCCTCCCCGCTCAGCTGGCACCAGCCCTCGTCTTTTATCAGGGTGAGGAAGGAGCTGGGCAAACTACCCCATCTTCACCCTCTAGCCAGACCCCAACCATCTGGAGACCCCCGCACGACCCTCCCACACCTTTACCCTACCGCTGAGGATAAGGACGAAGGGATGGGGGCAGAGCTGGGGGAGGACGGCTGTGCTCACGGTGTGCCAACCTGATGTGAGCTGGGCACGGCCAGGCAGCAGCAGGCAGGGGCCACCAGCCTGGTGTGACAGCCAGCTTCTGAGCAGCTCCTTTAACGCGTTGTGCTGGGCTTCGGTGGAAGCAGAGAGGGAAAAGAGACAGCTGATGTCCACGTCTTTGGCTTTCATCTTCCTCTCTTTCCAGAAGAGGTCAGAGCAATAATAAATTCATTTGTTTATGTATATAATCAGCCCTGGGACTTATGTGATGCAGCCAGGATGGTCAATTAAAGCCCAACACCTGCATAAATACTCACAGCGAAGCCTGTGCCACTGCACGCACAGTGGATACAGCCAAAAATAATAATAATAAAAATCAAACAGAGCAAAGTCTGCCCAAAAAGCAGGACTGGGAGAGGTGTTCCCTTGCCTGCTGGAGTGAGGAGCTCAGCCAGCAGCAGACACAAGGCTGGGGAAGTGCTGTGGGAGAGATGCCACCAACAAACCATGGCACCATTGAGCAAAATTGTTCTTCAAAGGGGGAGCTGGGAGGTAAGCTCACAGGGTTAGAGAAAGGTCGGACTTCTCTTCCCTGCCTCCTGCCTGATGCTCATACACCAGGGGCACCACAAGTGCCCGCTGTGCCCAGCGTGGCATGGACATCGCAGATTAGAGCCTCCCATCCCAAAAGGAAGAGCCATGGGGACGTCCAGTTGCAGAACCCCTACAGGGGTCTGAGGTGTGGGCCAGCATAAGCCTGCAAGGGCTAATCAGCCAGAAAATAATAATAATAATAATGATAATAATAGTGTGACACACAGCCTGTCCACACAGCGATATGGCCCACCTCATAAAAGCCTCAGCACAGGAGTTTTCACCTTCACCAAGAGTGCCTGTTTTAGGGTGGTCCTTACCCGTCATCTGCAAAGTGCGTGATGGAAAGGTTTTGGTAATATTTGGGTAGGGAAGTGGTGGAGGCCCCGTCCCTGGAGGTATTCAAGAAACACATGGACATGGCAGTAAGGGATGTGGTTTAGTGGCGGGACTCAGGTCAGATTGACGGCTGGACTTGGTGATCTTGAAGGTCTTTTCCAAAGTAGAGGATCCTGATTTTCTCTTTGGAGACCTGTCGAGCCAATGCCACCTGCTGGAGAAAAAACTTGGAGACTGGGATTTATGGCACCATTTAAATTGGACTTTCTTAGGTGCCCTTACACACACCCAAAGGCCCTCTTTGGAGCTTGAAGAGCTGAGCACATGCCTGTGGGGTCTGGCTGGGAGCCATCACGGGGAAGGGACTGGCTCATGGTTTCCTTTCCCTGTTGGCCCCATCTGACAGCTAATTGTCATTCCAGAGGTAATCGCTGGGGAAGCCGTATGGGATCCATGAACCTCCAGTGCTGAGGGACTTTTTTTAGAAGAAGGCCAGCGAAATCCTATATATTACTGTTGTTGTTATTGCATTATTATCACTGCTGTAACAGCCTCCAAAGCCTCCAAATTGGGTTGCGGAAGCTGTTATTGCTGCACAGGCACAAAGCCGAGGTTATCTTCCCTCAAGCCTAAGAGGTTTTTAATTGGGAGGAAATAATACATTCACAAGCTGTAATGAGAAAGTTAAAAAAGCGACGACAGCCCTAACGTGAGGGGTGCAGGAGGGAGGTGAAGCCTCAGTGCAGAGCCCCCTGGGGAGGCAGAATGTGGGGCAAAGCCCACTTCAGATCCCAGCAGGCCAAATAAAGGGCTGCAGGCAGAGCCAGGGCTTGGTGGCGGAGCCTTTCCCTGCCGGAGCAGAGCACCCACTTTCAGAAAAGCCCCTTTCCTGGGGAGGGTGTCTTATGCTGGGCATTTAGACGTGGAAATGAATTTTGACCGCTGTAGCCATGAGCTCAGCTGGGGCAGGCTGGGTTGCGAGTCGGCACAGTGTTTTATGGGGATATTTCACCTGAGTGCCAGCTCTGGTAAGAGCTGAGTGCTGCCTCATTGTTTTCGGCCTCTTTTTATTTCCACGAGCTGTAAATCTGCCACGCGCCGCTGAAGCCCCCGGGTTGCGCTTGCAGGCACACGTTGCTTATCTAATAAGCTGCTTCCTAGGCTCCAGCGATGCTGCTACTTATATCATAAATTCCATGATCTCCACTCCACCGACCATTAATCTGCTTCATTTCCCGACAATTTTATACTCTTTTGATAAACTGTTTGTCTAACCATTTGAAGGAAACAATGTCAAAAGCAGTACCTTAGGCATTCTCCCCACTAATGAAGAAAATCCATCACGAGGGGAGTTTATCTATTTCTTTGCTGGATGTAAATAAAACGTCAGGCTAATTTACTTCCATTAATCTTAAAGGCCATTGCTACGATGGTATTCCTACGTCGGAGAGGATTTTTTTCCTTTTCCACATAAATATTTAAGCAAATACCTAAAGCATAAATAAATTGCTTTCTAAAAGGCAGATTATTTTTATATCCAGTGTTTTAACAATACACTTGCGCGGGGCTGGGCTTCCAGGGCTTGTGGCTCCCTTCCAGCTGGGTTTGCCTTTGCATTAACAGGGCCTTCATGATCTTCAGTGGGTACTTCGCAAGATCTGCATGGGGCAAAGGTGAAGGAGTTGGTGTCTTATGGCCACAATGGGTAGGTGAAGTGGCCTTCAAAAAGTGCAAACAAGCCTTTTGGAGAAGTTTTCTTTCTTCCACAGGCTTTTGCACTGTGTTTTTGCAGGTGACGTTTGGCACAAGGGATGCTTTATGCCCGTGCTGCTGGATCCCCAGTGGCAGGGGTCACAGGAGGGCTCACCTGCACACAGATGGCTTCAGCTTCCATGGCTTTCTCCCTGGTCCTGCCTCCTTGCTGCTGCTCTCCTCCTTCCCATCATGGTGCCAGAAAGCACACGGGCATGCCCCAATGGCTGCTTCCCTTCCCCAGCTTCCCTGGCTGAAGACAGGCAGGTGCCTCAGGGCAAACAAGGGTTGCTCCAATTTCCCCCGTGGGAGCCTCTACAAGCCCAGGGAAGGTGCCTTATCCTGGTACAACAGCATAAATATAATAGGAAACACACCGTGTTCATAGCTGGAGCAAACCAAACCTGATGCTGGTAAAGGCTGATGGGGCTGGAGCAGTCCCCAGGGGTTTCTCTGAACCACTGTGGCCACATCTCAGGGCCTGTGCGTTCTGCTTTCTACATGGACAAATACACGTGGGGGAAAAGTAATAATTAGATGAAACTAACATCAGTCTTAGCGAGATCATGGCTTTTGCTTCTCTCATTTACCCATACGTGACTCCTTGTTCATTCAAGAGTGATTTTTATTCATGTGCATAAGGGTTTACAGATGCTCCCACATGTGTTCAGCCAGCAAACTCATGTTACAGGCAAGGAAATGCAAAAAAAGCTAGAAAGATCCCCACTGCTTTGTGCAGTGTTAAAGTCAAGCAGATGCAGCCAGAGGCAAGGCAAAGATTGATGCTCCGTCCCAGCAAAGTCAACAGCTTTGGCCACCGTGCAATGCCCCACTGTCCTCTCTTCTTGATGAGAACTTGGCTTGCATGGGATGACAAACTCTTCTAGTGAAGATTCTCATTTTACTGAGAAAAACTCTAACCAGCACTACACCTTCAACCTAATGCTGCTGCTACCACGTCGCCTTTCGCGGCCTATTTTCTTGATCTTGTTGTGTTACATTATTATTCTCGTTTATTCCTATAAGGCAGTGCCTGAGCACGGCTGAGTTATTTTGGACCCAGGATGAGTTGTTTCATTCTCCACGTTCACAGGCTGAGGTCACCTCTTGATAATGAATCCCCGTGAGCTGGGCTTCGGTGGGGCTTCGTGGTTGAGGTGGAGATGGGGTGAAGGGTTTCCTTTATCACCTCAAGGGCAGGAGTGAAGCAAGATGCTGCCGGTGCTCCGGATGCTGAGGCACACACAATGTCGTGTGCCGGCACTTTCTGAGAGCACTCACATTTGCTGATTAATGTCACTCCAGCCTCACTTCATCTTCTCTTAAGCAAGAGGGAAAGGTAATTGCTAGCACTTATCAGCGTGGCTGTGAAAGTATCCCCTCGCAGACTCTAAAACTGACAGACGGCTGAGATGGATGGCTCAGGGACGGCCCGAGTGCCCGCTTCCCTGCCTCTCTGCCCACACAGGTGGCTGTTTGCTCCAACACCAGGCGGTGGGGCAGCAGCACAGTGCAGGCACCCATGCTGGTGTCCTCCTGCTCGTTTTGCTCTCTGCCCTGACTCCTGAGGACCAATTTATCCAGGATGCTGCTGTGCGCTGTGGCAGTGGCTCTCACTGCCTGGCTGCTGGGGGTGTCAGCACACGCAGAATGCATTTTGCGCCCAGTTGCCTTCTGCTGAAATAACCCTGCATGTTTGTTAAAGGATTTTTTTTCTGCTAACCTTAGAGAAAGCTTCATGCAGACATCAGGCACGCGTCACCTCTTCCATAGGGGAAGACAGAGCTCAGCTCTGGTGACTTGTACTTGCTTTGGAAGGTCTCCTCTGCTTTTCCCCATACCTCTCCAGATTCTCTGCTTTTATTATTTCGGGAATGATGAAAGTATCATCAAAAAAAGTCCAGTGCAAGCCATGGGAAGATTGTCAGTGACTTCCCTCGGCCCTGAGCAGTGCCTCTCACTGCTTGGCCATCCCTTCCCAGGCTCTCCGTCTGTTCAGCTGGTCACACCTGCAGTTTTCAAAGATGCTGGGGAGGAGAGAGGAGTGAAGGCACCCAAAATCTCATGGACATGCACCTCCTTTGAAAATTTCATGCTGTGATCATTGCATGATAAATCTTGCTTAGTGCCTTTCTCAAACATTCATGGGATGTCTCTGGAGAAGGTCTACTCCTCATCTTTCGTACAATCCCTTCTCCTTTTCCAGGACATCCCACCAGTGGGGTGTTAAATAAGAAAACCACCTTTTGGAGAAGCCAGAACCCACACGCAGCTCCACATCACAAAAACCGAGGACATGAGGCCCACCCACCACGGGGTTCAGCGCGGCGTGTCCCTCACCGCCGTCAGGTTGTGCTGCTGGAGGTACCTCAGCAGGACCTGCCCCCGCCTCTCGAGGGTCCGCAGCAGAGGTCTCAGCCCCGCGGCACCGCCCTGGCTCTCCCAGAGCTCCCGGTCCATGTACAGCGACTCCAGCAGCCGGCGGCCCAAGCAGCCCGACCTCAGCACGGCCACAGCCGTCTCCGGGAAGCTGAAAGAGATACATGGGATGGAGACAGACTGCCATCGGCCACCCTGACCCGCTTCACCAGGACATGTGAAAACAGACAGGTTTTCCCTCTGTCTGGCTTCACATCACTGCAACTCCACCTGGCCAAGGAGCCACCCCTGATTTGCACCAGTGTGTAAAGACCCAGAGTGAAGACCCAGTCCTGGTGATGGGTTTTGGAGCCCACCTACCTGCCCAGTCCTGGGTGGGAGGCGGCCCTGCTTCACAGGGATGCTTGACTGGTTAAAGGGACTCCCAGCAGGTTTGCAGATATCGTCAAAGACTCTGCAGGAGTGGAGAGATGTCCCACCAGGAGTGTGCGCATTGCCCACCTTACCTGTCTATGCCCTGCAGGAGCCTGAAGTTGAGCTTTGCCTCTGGCTGCTGCGGCCGGCCTGCGTTGTCGATGAACACCAGGCGGGACGGGGCGCTGCTCCGGACCTGCCAGTGGTGACGGGAAGGAGCAGCTCACCTACTGTGGGCAGTCACCAGCCTGGTGTTTTAGGCTGGGTGTCGGGTGTATTGAGTAACCCTGAGAGCCTCTGGGGGCCAGCAGCTGCCAACGCATCCCAGAAACCTTCATTTTTAAGCCAGAGCAGCCCCTGGGATGTGGGACAAGGGAAAGAGCCACAAGGGCTGGGGACGTACCAGGATGTGCACCAGGACCAGCTCGGCTGGGTTTCGGCACTTCTCGTGGAGCATCTCCTCCACGCAGGGCTCAGAGGGGTCAGGCTCAAACCCACAGCAGTATCGGTCCAGGCGGTCGTGAACCTGTGGGAGACATTTGGGGTCCTCAGCTGGGGCAGACAGCTGGGATGGGCAGGTCCTGGGGATTCTCACATGGAGCTTTTCTTGCTCAGAGGAAAATAAAATGCTTTTAAGGATCCTTAGTGGGCATTGAGTGGAAAAGCTGCTTACACCAGTGCATAAAAGAGGGGCAGGGAAGCACAAAGAAGCTGAGCTGACTTGCAAAACCCCTTGGGCTTGGAGAAGAGCCTGATAAAGGTGACAGTGACAAGCTGTTCTGCTGGAGTTCAGACACCACGCTCCATATCTGCACAGACCAAATGGGCCATGCTTGCAGCTGAAACAAAGGGAAGAAGGACACAGTGAGGAAGGCAAAATAACCCCCGAAACAACCCAGAAAACCTAGGTTGCAAAACTTCAGAAAGAGATTTTTTTTCTCAGGCTAAGCCTTGGTTCACTGGGTGACATTTTATTTGGGCACCTTTCTTATACACCGTTTCATCCATCCCTGAGTCCTACACAGCTCTCAATAAAAAGAAGATGAGTGGAAGAGAGTCGGTAAGGGAAAAAGCAATCTGTGCTTTACACGGTGCCTGCGTGACATTTGAGTTAGTCCACGGTAACTTCTTTTAACTAATCTGTACTTAATTACTTGCAGGCTCTGCTAAGCCCCTGTGTATCCCCCTCCCCACCCCAATCCCTGCGGCAGCCCTGAGCTGCTTGGCTGCTCCCAGCACATCACCCTGCCTCAGAGGGACGAGGGGAGCTGATTTTAAAACAAATAAATCTCTGCCAGGCCCAGCTTCAATAACCCTGCCTTGGTGTATGTATAAAATGTATGTATTTCAGCTCCTGCAGATGGATCAGCCATTCGTGCCAGGGAAGCAAGGAAAGCTCACTGGTGGGCAGCCCGGCTGCAAGATGAAGGCTGCTGGGGTCGCTGGTGTCAGAGCTCAGGATGCCCGTGGTCACTATGGCCAGGAGAATTTCTGTCCCAGGATCCCAGTGAACCAGCCCAGCTGGTTTCTGCAAAAGCCACCAGGGTACAGAAATCCAGAGCCCAAGACGCCGAGCAGGGGAAGGAGAGGCCGTGGTGAGGACGATGCGGTTGTGGTGGTGGGGATGAGTCAAGGCTTCCGAGCACCACTCCGACGTCTGCCAACACTGCCGGCAGCGGGAGGCAGGGGGAGTGAGGCTGAAGGGCGCCTGGAGAAAGGCCACAAGGAAGGAGACAGGGACAGCCTGCACAGAGCGGGGCTCTGCCCATCCTTCCTTTCCCCCACAAACATCTGAAACCAAGGGAGCTGCTGCCAGACCCACGTGGGTGTAGAGTGGGGGCTGACGCTGGTGTCCCACATGGGCCCTGGGACACGGACGAGCTCGTTGTTGACTCCCTGAGAGCAGCTCTGACACACGGACCAGCTCCCCCTCCCCCTGGTTGTCCCCATGTCACTGACATTCGCTTCTCATCAGAGCTTGAGTGGCCCTAATGAACATGGGGCCTTGCTGCTGCAACACAGACAGAGGAGCCGCACCTTCTGCCATCTGCTCAGCTCATAACCTGTCACGAGCACCCTTGATTTAAGCTCCTCTTCAGGCCCAGCGTTGTCTGGGATGGGGACTGCTTCTCCCAGCACTGGGTGCCACTGCTTCCAGATTCCTGATGGAGAGGAAACTTAGGAAAATTAGGGGTGACTGTCCTCTGAAAGAAGTTGGGCCCACAAGGACCGCTACATCCTGAAGGATTGAGCCTGAAAAGTCATCTGGGGGTCAAATAGTTGATGAAATACCAGTTTTTTGTTTTTTTTTTTCGTCTTTCTGCTTTTTGTAAGGAGGGTGTTGTTGATGGGAAAGCATCCATCAGAGATAGTCTGTGATTGCTGGAGCTCTCAAGTAGGACGCCAAAGAGCCTGACTAACTCTTGCATCACGGAAAAGAGAAGGGGGCTGGGGAGAGCCCAGGAGTCTGAGACTGTTGGGCTTGTGGAGCAGCCCCAAAGATGCCTGTGGCCGTCACCACAGTGTCTGGATGAAGTCCTCGGCTTCTGCATTCCCCAGCTGTCAGCAAAAAAAAAGCTCTGAAACACAGAGAGCAACAAGGAAGGTGGCCATGTCCTTAAAAGCTTGATCATAGTGTGGGTGGGGGGCAGGCTTACCCTCACAGTCTTCATTTTGGGGTAGTTGAGCCAATTTCCAGATTAAACAGAGGTCCCAGTGAGGATAGGATGGCCTCAGAGGGAGACAGGGATGCTGCTGCAGGGGTGCAGCCTGAGTGTGCTGGTGGTTTTGGCTCTTTTTAAGGCACAGGATGAAGCCAGTAGCTGCTCCCTTTCAACAGAGCTCTGCATTTTACCCATGGTAGGGTTCTGCAAGGAGAGGTCTCTTTCTCCTGACACCTCAGGCCTATGGGGCTCAGGTGGACATAGGTTGTAGGGGACAGCCAGCAGCCTGAAACTCTCCTATTTGCAAACACTGTGTGTATGTGTGTGTTGTAAGGAGCAAATAATGCAGAAGAGGCCAAATTTTAAAACCTTTTAGAAGAAGATCACGAAGATCTCAATGCCTGGCTCAGGGCTGCACGGAAGGGCTCAAAGTTCATGGCTTCCCGCTCTCCTCAGTACATGCTGCAAGATGCTAGAGACATTATTTCATTACTACAGTATCCTGCTGGCTTCATGCCTCTTTATGTGACTTTTCCACATGGGAGGATCCCATTGAGTTATTGAGAAAAAGCCAGCGGATTGCCCCTTGATTTATTACTCCACTGTTTTGGCCCTCTGCAGGAAAATCTCCTTAAAACTGGATGCTTTTTTCTCCTAGAGACTCAGCTTTTCCATTGCATTCAATGGTATTTTGGCCTGGGGGAGGGAAAGGGACTGGTTAATCTTCTCATTTGTTTGGCTGTTTCATCTAAAATATTTCCAAGCCCAACCATGACTGCGTCTCCTCTGCCAGCCGTAGTCTGAGGTTATAAAGATTAATAGCCAGGCCGTGCCAAAAAAACAGAAAGAGTAATGAGAACAAACATTTTAATGGTATTTTTTTTCTTCCTCCATTTTTTTAAAGTATATGTGTTTATATATATAATTGCTGTTTCAGATAGTTTCCCCTTGTCTAATAATGAAAGTTGCAGCCCTGAGGTACATAAACAGGCTTTTTTTTTTTTTTTTTTTTCCAAAAGAAACCCCTTTTTCCTCCTCAAGGTTACTCCCAAATAAATGATAACTGCCTGTGACGCTGTGGTAATCCCTGGCAGCAGCAGGCTATGGTTTTCCAGATCAGACTGTTAATCCTGAGGAGGAGGAGGAGGAGGAAAGCACTACTGTACAGAGGGGTAGGGATGAAAATTCCCCATACCAGCAGTATGTCTCTGGAGTAAATACATCAAAGCCACGGGGCTGGTGCAGGAGATGCTGCCTTCACCCAGGAATGCCCTGTCCTGAGCAGCTGCAGCATCCACGTGATGCAGAGCAAGGAGAGCCAGGGCGGGATGAAGTTGGAACACATGAGAGCGGACATCCATCTCCTCTATGAAGTCAGCAATTATGAAACCCAAGCCCCCAGAAAATTAACATTTTATGAGCAGCATGAAAGATATATATATATATGTGTGTATATATGTATATATATGTTTGTTTAAAGACAGCCAACTTTGGGGAAAAAAATTGGACTCATGCCTTCTAGTGTTGTGCTGTGATGGGGAGATGAAGGAAAGTTGCCTGGTGGCAGGGATTTTTATTTTTTATTTTTATTTTGTCAGAGGGACCTTGCATGGGCTTGAAAGTTGAGGAATTCTTGAAATGTTGACATCCCCAGGGCTGAGCAGAAAAACGGAACCCTTTGCATTCACTCTTCTCTTCAGCATCTGAAGCAAGAGAAGCTCCAGCCTCTTCCCACCCCAGCCTGCAGCTGAGCTTCACCAGCCTGGAGGTTGGACCATGCTCCTGAGGCACTTGGCAGTGTCATGGATCACCCACCAGCCTGGAACTTCTTCAACAAGCAAAGAGCCACCACCTTTTTAATGGTACAGCTTCAGCTCCTCAGGTTTCTCTGATTTTCACCAATGATCCAGCTAAAATGCAAATCTTTACAGAGGGAAATAATAATAATAATAAAAATAATAATAATAAAAAAGTGCTGCTTTCCACTGCATTTTTATTATTGTTTGAATTTTGCTTGGGACATCCCACCATACAGAGCTGAGCTCAGCTTTGGGTGCATGCTCCCTGGTTCTCCTTGCTTCTTGACAGGCCATGTTCAGCCCCGGTGCTGTGTGCAGATATGAAAGCAGGGCAGACCCTGGTGCAGGTTTTAGGGATGTTTTTCTTACTTTTAGTGCCACTGGTTGCTGATGTTCACCACAAGCTCACACAAGTCCTGCGTGAGATTCACCACCCAAGAAGGGGTAATGTGCAAGGTGGAGGCAACATCATCGAGATGTCCCAGAAGGTGCCAAAAGTTACCCCAGCAGCAAAAAGCAGTAATTTTTGACTCACATTTTGGCATGCACTCCCAGGACAACACAGCCTACACAACTCACAGAAGAGAAAGAGATGACAGAGGTGTACACAGGAGGATGCAGTGTCCCACCTGGCACAACAGACAGCCGCCCTCACCTCAGCCCTACCTGCAGGAGGAAGTCGAAGAGCGCCAGGCGTCCCCACTCGCCATGCTGGATGCTCTTGCAGGGAGTGTCCCCCACCACCGGGGCCCTGCCGTGAGTCCGCAGCATCTCCTGGTACTGCAGCCACCCCAGGGCGCAGGAGTTCTGGTCGTTGTTGGTGTCCTCCAGGTGCTGGACGTCGGGTGCCCACCAGATGACGGGCCGTGTAGCACCGTTGGTGTAGCTGTAGGGCAGGATGGGGCTAGAGAAGCGACGGGCCACAGCGGGCAGGCTCCTGTTCAGCCCCAAGACCCTGTCCAGGTGGAAAGCCACCACCTCGTAGAGGTCCCCAGGGCGTTTGATGAGCCCGCAGCGCCCATCCCCACAGTCCCCCTGGGGGCTGGTGGGCTGGGGATCCCCTTCAGTGTGCAGGCGGACACGCAGGACCTGCCCGTGGGCTGGCACACGGGTTTTGGAGACCACCTGCCCGTGGGCCAGCAGCTTCATCTTCTGGATGTCATCATCAGAGAGCCACGGCGGGGCTGTCCCACCAAGACGCAACCTGTCCCCATGTTGGGGGTTGCCCCGCCAACATGGCTGCTCCACAGAAGACAAAGGGGACGGCATGCCCAGCTCCCTCAGCTGCCGACTGTCCCCCTGGTGCCTCCTTGTCCTCCGGGTGGGCGGCTTGTGCCCACACAGGGTGGTGGCTGTGTCCTGCCGGGGCCGGGGGGCTGGGGACTGTGATATGGGCACTGGTGCCATGCGAAGGGACCGGGCCCGGCCGTGGACCCCGGTAGGCGGTGGGGGCAGGTGGGTGAGCGCCAGCAGGGCCAGGGCCAGCAGGACCCCCAGGGCCACCAGGGGAGGGTGCTTCAATCCCGTCCTTCGCCATGGTCGCTGGGCCTGTGGGTCAGAAAGGAGAGTGTCACTAGTGGTCCCAGCCCATGGGGCATGTCAGAAAAAGGGACTCGGCTGGGGGACACAAGCGGCCATAGCACGATTTGGGTCAGAAATTAGCCTATGGTCCCCCAGGGAGTTGGTCAGGGAAAGAGCTGACCCAGTGGAGATGCTGTAATGTCTGCAGTGCTGGTGTACAGGACCACCTTATGCCTGATGAATTCTTCAAATATTTGCTTTGAAAACTCAAGGAATGAAAAAAAAAAAAAAAAAAAAAAAAAAAAAAAAAGATCATCAGCAATGGTATTCCCCCAGACTTTTCCAGGTGGCCCTTCCCAGCCGCCCTGAGATGTGTTGCCACGGTCACTTTGAGCTCCTGATGCCCAAAGCCTCCCACGATAGGCCTTTGTGTGTGTCAGAGGAGTCATACCACTCAAAATCAGAGCACGCAGGACCAGAAATAGAAAACATTCCTCTTTTATCTTTTTTTTTTCTTTTTTTTTTTTTTTTAATAAGGCTGAATGTCCACACTGCCTTTTCTTCTGCCGCAGCCTGCAGCTTGCTGTGCTATTCCCTGAGCTCTGCTGCATCCACTCACCCGCCTGCATCCATATTTGACTGGGGAGCTGCGAAGCTGAATAAACCCTAAAGGAAATCAGGAAACAGAAGGGGGGATACAAGCTGAGCTGTGGTTTTGAAGGACTACATTTCCACAGCATCCTTAGTGTAGACCACAGACACAGGCCAACACAGAGCAAATACCTGGATGGGTGGGAGCATTTTCCAGTTCCTAAGAGCTTTTTCTCCTGAACGCCTCACTCCAGTGGTTCCTGTCTCAGTTGCACACTCAGCCCAAAATTCAGACCTCAGTGCCCTCATGGGAGGGAAGTGCAGTGTGTGCTAAGACCCAGCCCTGCCAGCACTGCACTCAGCATGGATAAGAGCTTGCAAGAGCTGATCAGAAGATATTGCAGCCTACATTTAGAAAAGGTGCAAGCTTCTCTATCTGAAACCCAAAATGTTCTAATTGCCAGCATGAAGAAACTGCTTTTAGATGGGTGCCACCATGTTTTAGTGCTGTTTGCTGGGATGGACTTGCAAAAACAATATGGGTTGTAAACACAGCTATGAGCAGATACTGTGCTAAGCCAACGTGTCTGCTTTGCCCTCAAGGCCTCCCCAGCATCACAGCGCTGGTGCTGGTGAAAGACCACCTCACTGGCTGTGACCTGCATGATGGCCAACATATTGTATAATCTCTTTATAAGCTTTCCAGCCCAGCACCACTCTCATGCTTTACAGAGACATTTCCAAGCAATTCAGCGATGAGGCTCAGGACAATGAGCAGGAATGAGGGCCTTGTTCCTCTTCGCTTCGCAATTATTTATTTTGGAAGCACAAATATATCCACAGCAGACATAGCGGGATGGTATATTGCCAAGGAAGGGATAAGGAATTGTTTGTGTGAGAAACAAAGTTGTATTTTTGCAGTAGAAAATTATTTTTCTTTATTCCAAGGTAGTTGTGTAGTCATAATAAGGAGAAATGCTAAGTAAATAAGTGGACAGCAGAAGGCCTCACTGTTCCAAAAGAAGGTAGAAGTTTGAGAAAAACAGGATGAGCAGTGTGAGAACAGTAAAACAAAGATCACAAGTTCTCAAAACATAAGAAAGGAGAAATTAAAGGGTTGAAAAAAAGAAAAATTGTACATCTGTGGTATAGAGGAGCGTTGAGTAGCTTGTGAACCTGTAGTACTCAGCCAGTGAAGAAACGGGAGGTGATCAGGCGTCGGGTAACAGGGGATAAAAGGTTATGCTTTGTTTACTAAAATGCGCTCCTGATTGACAGGACGCCTGCCATTGCAATCGCGAATAAAATAGCTTCACAGAAGATCCTGTCTGAAGAAAATTATTTGAGATTTTTCTCACATTTGTAAGAGGAAAAGCTTAAAAAAGCAAGAGCTCAAAAGCTCTGGAGGTGAGAGCCAGCAGCCAGAGTGACTTCCAGAAGGCAGCTCATGAGAATCACAGGATGGTTTGTGTTGGAAGGGACCTTAAAGATCACCCAGTTCCAACCCTCTGCCATGGGCAGGGACACCTCCCACCAGACCAGGCTGCCCAAAGCCCCATCCAGCCTGGCCTTGAACACCTCCAGGGATGGTGCACCCACAGCTTCTCTGGGCAGCCTGTGCCAGAGGAAATGTTTCATCTGTACCTCATCAGCTGATCGAGCACTACGCAAAAACCTATGAGGGCCCAAGTGGGTTTTCCTTCCAGGTCTCCCTCTCAAGGACTGAGCAGATTTAAAACAGCTTCCAAGAGCTCGTGATGGTGCATTTGGAGTGATTTAGCTTTATAGCTCTCATTTAATTGTTTCTCTCCCAGAAATACAGCACAGTGCAGCAAAATGGAGCTGCTGGGAGGGAGGAATGCTTCACTCACACTCAGCTTATGCCAGCCTCCTCCTGTGCAGCTCCAGGTCTGTGTGTTAGACCCGCATGGCAAAAACTGAGGGGTTTCCCAGAAATCCCACACACACCTGAGTGTTTTTCAGAGCCCTGCCTAAAACAACCCAAATAACAACACCTCTGCTGCTTTTTGGGTTCCTAAAATCAGACCTTGAGCACTGCCGCCAACATTCATGAACACACTTGGAAACCCTTCCCCTTACTGTGATGGTGCAGAAAGCATTTGTCCAGGCACAGCAGCCGAGACTGGCTTTAATCAGGAAATCTCACACCCTTGGGGGAGCATGCAAGAGCCATTCGGGGAGCGTGGCAAATACAGTGGGAAAACCCCTTTTTAATCCACAGCTGCAGAGCAACACTGGCCACAGGGAGCCAAACGGATGGGAACAATTACAATTTGTTTTTTTGTTACGTCAAGGTGGTTTGCAGGGCGAGTGGTTGAAGCATCCTTAGTGCCTGGAACCACTTTGTCCCCTCTGTGGGCAGGCTCGGTTTGGTTACAGCCGAGCCTGAATCTTGCTCCATGAGCCTGGACCAGGGCCACCGCAGCCCTTTCCCTGCTCGGCTCGGGGAGCCTGGATTTCACTGCCACATCGACAATAATAAGGGGAAAAAAAGTGCAAGTACAGCCTCTATGTTATTTCTGGCAGTCAATATTACAAACTTAATAATAATCTAGATGATATAACATCGCAGAAATGGTGCTGTATTTATAAACCCAGGGTAAATCCTTTTCCAAAGAGACTTTCTCCGAGTCTGTGCTGTAAAAAATACTGCACTTTAAGCTATGGCTTCAATTCAGCCTGAAATGAAAACCATACATACCGCTCTGCTTTGCCAGCTTGACAAACTGACAGTACAGCACGTCTTCTCTAGAAATTAGGTACATTTCCCAGCAGGCAAGCTGAAGCAAAACCCATAAAAACGCGTCAGAGAGGTACGGCTCGCGCCAGGATGCCAAGGAGTAAACAATGCATACGCTCACTCGTCAGGTGGACATACAGCACAGCCCGGGCTCCCGAGGGCATGGCCTGGCCACTCGGGGTAACATTTTCTAAGTGTGGGTCAGAGGATTTTATCCTCCACACTTTGTTCCCGGGGCGCTTGGACCTTGGAGGAATTTGAAGCGGAGAAGCCTGTTTTCAATTGCTTTGCAAAGTGCATCAAATTGGCTTTGTTGAGCGTGGAAGAAAAAGGAAAACAAACCCAAAACTTCATTATCCAGGAATGTGAGGAACAGCCCTAAAACTCAAAAAGATGCCATAGAAATGCGTGGCCTTTAAAAGCGGGATCCATCCCTGCTCTCCTCTGGAGCCTGCCAAATAAGCACAAAACCGTGTGGACAGCAGGCAACGCAGCCCACCGCGACTGATTTTAACAAAAATTGCTTGAAAAGCCACCAGAAGCCCTTCTCCTACTGCCTGCCACCCCCAGGAGTGTCTCCAAAGCCTGGCACCCACCACAGCTGCCCAGGAGAGCAGGGCTGTGCATCAACCAGGCTGGCGGCGTGGCATCACCTCCAGGAGGGGATCAGCCCCATCCTCTTGTTTTCGGCTGGAAAATGCGTGGTTTTAACAACAGGCAGGCTCGCAGCGGCCAGGAGACCCAACCTCTTCTCCCCCAGAGCCTGAGCTGAAGGAAACCCTTCACCAGTCACCCAAGATTCAAGCGTTTAAGTGCCTTCCTATATCATCCTGCCCGGGGAAGAGGTACCGCTCGCCGAGCAGGGCTTTACCTAAGACAGCTATTAAATCACAGCTGCCAGACTCAAGGGGAGCCTGGCTGCCTTCAGACCCCACCAGACACACAAAAGGGGGTCACAGCAATCCTGGGGCGGGAGGGAACCCAGACCTGCTGCCACGCGGTGCTGGGGCTGTCCCGCAGAGCCAGCCGTACCCGCCGAGCTGGCGCTCAGCTCTTCCCACGAGCGTGTCCAAACCAAACCAGAAAACGACAAAGTTAAATTGCCCGGGATGGGACTTTAAAGCTTGCCGTGCTTTGCTACATTTTGGACAGCCCGATGGAGGTGGTCAGCAGCCTGAGACAAGTGCCAGGCAGCGCCCCAGCATGGAAGAATAAAATGATGTTGGTGATGCCGTTCCCTCCGAGCACTGACTTTAAAAATTTGTTTGAAATCCCCGTGGTGTTTCCCTTGCCCCCATCTCCCTGCCCTCCTGTTACACTCAAGTCAAGCCACACGCAGGCCAGCTTTCCCATCCGCGGGGGGAAGCAGCAGGAGGGCCCCTTCCCCAGCAGAGCAGATGTGGCTTTCCCTCGCGCAACATCTGCGCCCCGCGCGCCCGCTCCCTTCCAACAGTGCTGCCTTTGTGCGTCGGGGACTGCGCAGAGGATGCTCGGGAGGAGGGCAGCAGCCTGCAGACCACATGCCGGGGTCCTTCGCTGCTAACCCCTCACATGCACAGCCTCCACACACCTGGTTTCCTTCTGCTGGGAAACAACATGACATTTTTTTCCCCACCTTCTTCAGGAATCAGAAGTCCTGCTCCTCAGCGGCTCGCTTCCAGCCGCAGCAAGGGACACGGCTGCTTTTCTGCTCACACTAATAATTTCTACAGGATGCCCAAAGCCAGGACAGTGACAGCAGTGAGGAAGGTTCCTCTCAAGTCCCCTTCCTCACAATGTCCCCCACCCTAAATCTTCTCCCTGTGTATTCCTGAGCCGCTCACCAACTTCGGCCTTGCATCTCCAGTGGGGTTGTGCTGCTTCAGCTCCTTTCAGCAAAGAGCAAAGGTGCTGGGAGGTGACATTTTTATTTTATTTATTTTTTTTTTCAGCATGTTCTGGGCCAAACAGAGATGAATACATTTAAATAAAACCAAGTTTTATTCCCTTCTTGCTCTTGGCGAGTTTACCGATCCTGGTGATGAGTGCCTGAAGAACCACCAAAACTCTCTTACACATTTTTGGCACCTGATCCAGTCTTACTCCTTTTATTGGGGGTTACATTTTTCCTACAGTTGGGTTGGGGGGGGGGTGGATTTTGATCCATTCATTTCCAGTCTTCATGTTGAGCTGGTGGACCAGCCCTGGAGAAGAGGCACACGTGCTCAGTGCCCTGCGGGGGCTCTTGGCAAGACTGGCTCCAGATTCCCTTGGACGCATTTTGGTGGAGGATGGACAAGTCGGCTGGCTCAGTCTCCCCTCTCTTGCTCTAAGGGATTTTTTCTTCCTGAAGAGCAAAGGAACGCATTCGTGGGATTCCACAGCTGCGGCGGGGAGGGGAGGGACAGCGGGGCCATTCATCCCCGGGCTTTATTGAAAACAGAATTGTTCATACGTGTCCATCCTCAGCTTCAGAAAGATAACCATTTCCCTAGATTGAAACCATTTCTTTAGTTCCTACACAGGACAAAAAATAAAAATAAAAAGGGAAGAGAGCCTGCTCCCTGCCTGTCTCTGCCTCCTTGCATCCTGCTTTTCCTTCTCCCGGCCGACCCCACCGGGCGAATGACCGCAGCCAACACCATAGCAGCCCTGCTCTGGAGGGGCTTTGCCTTTGGGGAAGGCAAGCAGCCGCGGGGTTACTGAGCCTTTGAAGCAGGAGGGGTAATTACAGCATTTGGCATCTCTGCGAGAGCATTAATAAAGTGCAGTCAGCCCCTCTTATATATACTGCCTCGTGCTGGGAGAGCGGCAGAGTCGCTGGAAGTTACTCACCAGCAGATTTTGGAGCCAGAAGCAAGGAGGCATTTCCCTCACACAGCCATCCCCCAGCTCGGTGCTGGCATTTGAGGTGTTTTCAGGGGAGCCGGGGACACAGGGGAGCAGCCCAGTGCCACCAGCTGCCCCAAGCCCTGGCCTCGATGTGCTTTAAAACCCAACAACACCCCCCAAAAAAACAATTTTTGATGCTGGTAGGAAACCGTGCAAGGACATTTCCACGTCCCCATCCTCAGACCTGCCTTTGCGAAGGAGAAATGGAAACCCAGGTGAAAAATGACCATTCTGCTCCAGCAGGGAGACCACACCAGGCACCTGGCACGCGCTGCAGGCGCTTTGAAAGGCTTCATAGTGCAGGCTCGTGGGGGAAAGCAGTGCTGCAGGAGAAAGCCTGGCACGGGGAGAGCAGCCTTGCTTTTTTCTTCAGGGGGGAGGAATTATTCCCAGTCCCCAAATGGGTGACAGCCCATCTTGCCCATTTTTCCTGCTGCTGAAATTGATTAATCAGGAAACTCAGAGTGGCCCGGGCAAGTCGTAGGATGGAAGCTGCCAAGTGCAACATCTCCCCATACACACACACACATACGTCCTGCTGCTCACCAGCACCACCGGCCCCACAGCATGCACCAGCTCGCTGAGCCACCCCAGCCATGCTCTCAGGACGTGACACGGGTGGGTGACACCAGAGCAGTTTGTGGCAGCAGCACCTCCCGTCTCGCCCAGCACATGTGTCTGTAGCCTCTGCCCGACACGCGTTTTGCAGGGGTGGTGGAGCAGAGGTGGGTAAGGCACCGCTCGATTCTTTAGCTTTTATCTTTCACTGCTGTGAGATGATTAAATACACTCCCTTGATTGTTAACCACTATCTTTGCCCATCCCTAGCGTTATGAAGGACAGATCCATGCCAGAGCCTTGCCTGCATGCTCCAGCCCCACGAGGGATCCCTCTGGACTTGTCCCAAGGAGGATGGAGGCAGCTGGGGGATGGCCTCGCATCGCGTCCCATGGGCCCAGCATCCCTTCCCACCACCAGCTCGAGGAGGAAACCCCCAAAATCATACCATGGCTCCCAGCGCCAGCCGATGTCCTGCTCCTCGCGTGCTTCGCCGCCGCAGGAGAGGCGGCACGCGGTCACCTCCCAGGCTGGGCACCAGATCCCAGCAACGCTTCCATAGAAAACGAGAACATTAAATACCATAAAATGGAAATATTTTTTTTTTAAAAAAAGAGAGAAAAAAAAATAAAACAAATCAAAGGTTTTTTTAAAAAAAATCCAATCCACGCGGCTCCTCTCCCCGAGGCACTGTCACCCCCGTGTCCCTCGGGGCTCGGGGCAGCCTCCGCGCGGGCTCCCCACTCCTGGCGGGCGGACGCCCGGCCAACTTCGGCCGCCAGTTTTCCAACTCTGCATCAGCCCAGACCCACCTCCCTGAGGCTGGGAAGGGGGGAGCAGGCATTTGAAGAGTCTCTTTTTCACAATAAAAGCCCTTCTTGCTGCTTTTTTCTTTTTTTTAAATACAGAGGGCGAGTTCGATCCGGGAGGCAGAGGTAAAGGAGGCTGGAATGACACGTGCTCCTCCTGGGCTCCTGGTCTGGGACAAGCAGGGGACAGGCAGAGCCCCAGGGACCTCGCTGGTCCTGCTCCACCAGATCTGCTGATGGGTGCCCCCAAAAACGCCCCTCAGAGGTTTTTAAGTGTTAATCTGTTGCCTTTCAATAGCAGTGTGGAGCAGCTGGGAGATTTCTTAGCCACTTAAAAGGAGTTAAAGTGATAACAGCTTTTTTGGGGGTGTTCAGTCCCGGGAACTGTAAAGCAAATTAAATTGGTTGGCATTGTTCTTTATTTCTATTTGCATTTTGGAAAATCAGCAAAATGCACAGTGCAAACTATTGTGAGGGACAGTGAGAACACAGCAGGCTACAAAGAGGAGAAGGGGACCAGGCTTAGGGAAACTCGGCCAAGTGATGTGCCCAGGGTGGCACGGGAGGGCAGTGGCAGAGCTGGGGAGGTGGCTCCTGTGTCCCCGAGCCCCTCTTGCCCACTGACCACACACAGCCCTACAGTGACATTGCACAGGACTGTGTGCTAGATGCAAGAAATGGTTGCAGCGTGATGCTCTGCCCAGCACGGGCTTCTGCCAGTCCCAGCTCCTCCACACACCCTTGGCACACTGAGTGCATTTATTTTCCCGTTTTAGCGTCTCCCAACACCTTTTGTTGCTCCTCAAAACGCTCCCTAGGCAAATATACGGATGGAAGGTTATGTCCAAAGGCTGCTCAGCTCCCGGGCACATCCTTCTGTGCCAGACTCATGTGGGAGGGGTGCCTCTCTCCCATTTCAGAGGCTTCTGCTTTCCTCTCCTCTTCATAACTCTGAAGTGATTCAATTTATATGCATTTTTCTGTCAAAACGACTCCTGTTGGTGCAACATCTCCGTGCGCCTTGACTGACAGGCCAGGCGCTCCGGCTCCTCTCTCCGGCTTGCCTCTCCTCACAAGTAACCCTTTAAAATGCACGCCTGACATCTGAGGAATTCGCCGTCAGAAAGAGGCACGGGAGGCTGCTGCAGGAGGCAGACTTAAGGGATCAGTGGCCAAACTGCCGGGATACGTCCACAGAGCCTGGAAACAGATGCTCCGATCTCAGCACTTGGAAATTTCAGTCTGATTCCCGCTCCCTCCTCCTTTCCCCTGGAGAAGTTCTTCAGTGATAGTTACAGAGGGAAATAAATAAACAAATAAATCAATAAATGAAGCAGGCCCAGGAACCAAGTGTACTATAAGCCCATTTCTTGAGGATGCTGAGGAGGGCCACCCTGCGAGCAGCCCAAAGGTGCCCACCTCACTGTCCACCTCCCCGGGGAGTTACAGACGGGTGGCAGGGAGGGGATGGGCTTCAGAAGCGCTGGTGAGGATCAGAAAGCTGCTCTGCCTCTGAGAAAGTAAGGTCAAAGTGTCTCTTTTCCCCGTTTAGAGAAGCGTGAGGCTCTAATGGGTCTGAGGGACTGTGAGGGCGACTTTCCGCATGCACCAAGATAATTATAAGCTTGAATGGATTTCTGAGACCCAAGCTTTACCCAGATAAATCACTGCCTATCAACCACTGATTACAAATGAGCTGCTCAGAAAGCCTTCGGATTCCTCCTTTTTCCCCTGCTCTCTCCTATATCTTTCGGTAATGGGCCTTGACACCTCACTAAGGAGGCCCTGATATTTCAGCCATCGCTTGCAGGTGCTGTGACAGAGCCAGCAAGTTAAGGCTATAAGGACGAAGTGGAAAGGGGGGAGAGCTGGGCCGCTGCTGCCAGCTGTGGCTCTGGGGCTGGCAGTGGGGATCTGCAGAGCCCGAAGATGCCCCGAAGCAGATGAGTCGCCAAACTGAGGTCTGTGTTCTCCGAGCGTGACGCGTCCCCAAGTGCCACGTCCCCAGCCACCATTTGGTCGCAGTTTGCCTGACTCAAGGCAAAAGGCAGGGGGCCGCACCCTGAAGCGTGACGGAATACCTTAACAAACAGCATTTCAGGTGCCAGAGACCACAGCAACATCTGCAGGGAAACTGCACGTGCCCCGGGTGCAGGGGCTCTGTGCCTCCCACAGGCACCTTTTGTATCCCGGCTGCTGCCGTGACTCAAACGCGAGCACACGGAGGGAGGCACGAGGAGTTATTCAGGCCTCCAGAGGTGATGGCTCATTCCTCCAGTTTGCATTTTAGATAAGGGATGGGAACTCTGCATCGCGTTTCAGACCGTGGCCTTGTTTTTGTGGGACGGGTACAGTTTTCTTTCTAGTTTTTAATTTCTCAGGTGGGCAAGGGGGTGTGCAGAGGCTGTGCCCCAGGACCGAGCTGCTTCACTAGCACCTTATAGCTGGAAATCATCCCCGCAGCTTAATAACATGAACTGCCCCACCATGGGGTGCCTGTGGGATTCCTCAGGATCAACGTGCAATCCTTGTGCTAAAGCAGCTCTCCGGGGCCACAAACACCTCTTTGGGTTTGTGCCTCCTCCTCGACTGCCCTCTCACCTGGGCCTGAGCTTTGCCTCAAAAGTGGGTTCAGTCACCCTCTGCTCAGCTGTGTTTGAGGCCAAGCACACCGCCACAGGAACAATCTAGCACCAAACGGGTCTTGCCAGCAGTGCAATTTTTGTTTTCGGACAACAATTGGTACATAAAGTCCAGCTCTCAGATGAATCACAAACACCACTTTTTGTGGACTGTGACCATTTCAACCAAGGGATTCGGATCTCTCTCCGTTATTTACTGTCCCTCTGACCCCGCACCATCTGAAGACTTCACTTGCAAATAAACGTTTGTGTCTGAGTGCGTACCCTCAACCTGATCACTGTTTAACAATATTGGAAGTCTGATGAATGGTGTAAAAAAATCTTGATCACCAGTGTCTCCCTAGAAACATCTTGAGATCTGCCGTTGAGCCGCTTCCTCATGCGGTATGTAAAGCTCGACACGCTGCAGTCCTCAGAACCCAACCGGCATATGGTGCGGGGACGTTGCCTTGGAGACACCCAAATGTGCTCTGCCGGAGCAGATGCCTTGGGCTTGCCAGGAAGGCGACGAGCCTGCCCGACCTCCAGCCCACGCTAGCTGCCCGTGGCTATGCGCTCAGCGCCTCGGTCCTTCCTGGTGAAGACCTCGTCTAGCTGTGCTCGCACAGCCACAAAAGGGGACCAGGAAAAGCCACAGGCGAGCTGGGGAAATGTTTTTACAGGCTCCAGAGCTGCGCTGGGAGCTGTGTGTAGCTCCCCAGGAAATAAATAAATAAATAAATAAATAAATAAAAAATAAAGATCCTGAGATCAATATCAGCACTCGGATTATCTGGGCTACAAAATTATTTGGCTAGGAATTATCATCAGTGGTCCAGAGAGCTGCTTGTCTAATTGTCGTGGCCTCGTGAGCTGCCCGAGGTGATGTTCCTGGGTGGTGCCCTGGGTGGCTCCTGCAGCAGATGCGACTGAGACCCTCCAGGAGCCTGCCAGAAGTGGAAAGCTCACCTCTCACCCCTGCACTGCTGCCCCAGGCCTGCCGGGCATCAGGAGGGAGCATCACTCACAGCCTCCCAGCAAAGCTCCAGCTCTCACTTGGGGAGTGGGACAGAAATGAGGAAACAAATTCCCACCACCACAACCAAAAAAAAAAAAAAAAAAAAAGAAAAAAAAAAAAAAAGAGAGAGAGAAAATGAGACAGAAGCAATCTGTTTCTTTTCCTGGAAGGAACTTACTGGCATATGCTTGAATTGGGTCCACAAAGACACTATATTGGCCATTTACATACCTTTGTGCTAGGCAAATTGCTCTGTGGCTGTGAGGGCGGGATGGAAGCAAACTCCTGCATGAACACAGGGAGACACCAGGCACCGCAGCGGCATTTCGTCCTCACGTCTGCTGAACACGGGGCCTGGCCAACATATGGGCTCATGAATCTTTCCTGACAGCCCTGCAGTGGCAGAAGCAGGGAGTGGAGCTTCCTGGTTATAAATCGGTCATGAATAAATTTAGGTTGGTAATTAGAAAGTTTCTAATAATCAGAGGCATGAAGTTCTGGAAGCTTCCAGATAGGAGAGGGAGCTGGCTGGGAGCCTCTGCTGCACCCCTATAGGGAAATGTAGGGCAGGAGGGTGGGATCTTGAAGAGGGAAGGCTTGGGGGTTTGGGCCTTTTGACCAAAAGCTTTTTGGCTCCCCCAGGGAAGGAGATAGGAGCAGACCCAGATGAGGTTTGTCCATGGTGCTTCCTGTGTCATGTTTCTATCAGGTTTGTCCCATACTTCAGGTGGCCTCTGAGGTCTGTGAGGAAATTTGTCTTCCCCCACTCATTGAGAAGCATCTCTCCTTCCTCTTTCTTATGTATTAGTGATGTTCTCCTAACGTCACAGAACAATAGCCCTGGAGCCTGGTCTCCCCAGGACCAGGGAGAGTGAGGGGAGCCAGAGGCCCACACCACTGGGCCCCACTTCTTGGAAGCTATGGGGTGGAGAACTACATCAAACCCCACAATCTCCTGCTTTCTCTCCTGTGTGCCCTGCTACCTGCTTCCCACTAAAGCAGAAGCGTGGCACTGTCAGCAGATGCCAGACACAGCCGCTGAGCAAACACCTCTTCTCTTCCAAGGTCATGTTCAGGTGGCGGGGAGCCGAGGCAGCCTGCTCACATCTGGGATGAGGACCTGCACGCCCTGCAAAGAGCAGCAGCTTGCCAGCCTCCCCCTGGACCTTGAAAAATGCTTCAAGCAACCAGAGCAAAAATGATGCCACTTTCAGCTAGTCAGGCTTAATTTGCTTCATTATGCCATAAACTCTCTGATTTTTTTCATTATCCACAGAGACGTTCAAGATGAGCTAAGGCTCACATGTGTAATGTGAATGAGATAAGCAGTAAAAAACAAAGATAAACAACTAAAGGGGAAAAAAATAATTTAAAGTTATTCAGGGGCTCCAGGGAAGAAGAAAAGGAGGAAGGAGAGGAAAAAGCCCACAAGCCTATTCCCCATCCTTTCTTTAGATCACCTTCATGCAGCATCTGAACTGCAGTAATACAGTAAAAAGCTCTTTTGTTTCTTCTTCTTTTTTTTTTTTTTTTTTTTTTTTTTTCCATTGCTTCTTTTGTTTGATGCCTTTTGTAAACACGAGGCTCAAACAGTGGCTCTAGGAAGTCTTGGCTGCTGAGCTATTGTGAAAAGTGCTCAGATGTTGTGCCCTCCCGCTGGGTGTCTGTAGGTAAATCTCCAGCCGATCTCAAAGCTGCTCTCCTTTCGTGCTGCTTAAATATGAACACTGCTACTTTTCTAAGGCTCCTACCTTCCCATCAGAGCAGAGCCCCTGATGAGATCTGGCCATACAAACCCCACCAGCCGCGTGGGGCCCAGCACACCACCCACAAACATGAGAGCCACCACCAGCAGGCCAGGCCTCTCCTCGCCACACGCACGGAGCAACGCTCCCAGAACAAAACAAAATGTCCCCAAATGTCCCCTTTTTACCATGAGACCTGTTAAAAAGGCCTTCCTCTATAAGGAGAACTAGGTCAGTGCTCATTGTGGAGGGAGAAGCGGCTCTGTGCTGGTGGCAAAGGCAGAATTGTTGGGCTGGTAGTCAGCACAAATAGCTGCCTGCAGACAGGAGACTTTAACTCCTATGCACGTAATGGTTTGAAAGCTTTTGGGGAAGGGAGGAGAGAGTGCTATAAAGATTTGAGACCCAAGGTGAATGCTGGAGTTTCAGCAGGATGCCCCCAGTTTCTCCAGACAAAGATTAAGATAGAGGTAATTGCAAGATCAAATAATTTGAAAACGTAATGGTCAACGTGTCTAAGCAAACCTTGACTGGAGGTCAGTTTGAATGCTAGCACTTGAAAAGGAAGTTCGGTATATCCAGAGATCCCTCTTCCAGGTGCATCTCATCTCAAATAAAATCGAAACACATTCAGATGCCAAGCGCAGGAGCAAGAAAAATGTTTAGACAAGAAACAAGAGCACTTAAGTATAGTTTTTTTGTTTGTTTGTTTGTTTTGTTTTTTCTTTGAAGATATCTGCATTACCAGCAAATCACTCAGCCCAGAACTGCGGCTGGTTCACAGAAGCAGCAGTAGCTTTTACACCTTTCAGCCATAGGTTATGCTCCGGGGCCCAATCCTGCTCCTATAATTGCTCACATTGCCCAGACTTTGCAGGGGAAAAAAAAAAAAAAAAAAAAAAAAAAATCATGGTCATGGTTTTCCCTACTGTTGATATCAGTTTAGGAAAATTTACCTTCTGATCTCAGGAGGAAACTGGGACAGTATATTCCCCTCTCTGCTCCCAGTAGGTCCCATACATGCTCTATGTGAGATCAGGTGAGGAAATAAACACCAGGACTTCACCTGCAGCTGTTTCTGAGCAGCAGATCTGTTTCTTTACATTCAGCTCCACAAAGTAAATTAAAGAAGTATAACCTGACTCGGCCCGTTATAGTCACCTATAAACGCAAAATTAAGATACAGATAAGCAAACCCATTGTTCTGAAATATTTGTGCCATCACCTCTGTTTGGCACTGTTCCCTCGCTGAAGGGCAGCAGCTGTCTGGTTTGGGTAAGCCTTAGGAAGGGTGTAGTGAAGAGCTAACATTGCCATCATGTGGCAAGCATTAGAAACAAAACGACACTTCGCATTTTTTCTATATCCAAATATCTTTAAAAAATAAAAACCACACAAACCAGCACAGGCGTCACAGCACCCACTGTTTGGAAAGTAGGTAAAATACTGACATGATGCAAAGCCCCAAAAGGTTTTAGAAAGGTTTTGTGAGTTGTGAGGGCCACCACTTGCTGCTGATGGACAGCACGCTGTCAGAAACTGTGTAGTTACCAAAGACTGGTATATTCTGTTGTTTCTCTGTCCCCTCTTTCCTCCTAAGAGTAAAAAAAAATGTTTCCACATATTCTGTTGTTTCTCTGTCCCCTCTTTCCTCCTAAGAGTAAAAAAAAATGTTTCCACATATTCTGTTGTTTCTCTGTCCCCCTTTCCTCCTAAGAGTAAAAAAAATGTTTCCACATATTCTGTTGTTTCTCTGTCCCTCTTTCCTCCTAAGAGTAAAAAAAGATGTTTCCACAGAAGCAATTGAGGAGAGTCATGGTGTTAGAGAACCAAGTTTCTCCTAGGACATGTAAAGCTCCCTCAGTGCTTTAATATCACTGTCCCCCGGCACATCCCCTTCCATCGTGTGGTATTAGGACAGAAACAATCACCCACTGGCACTTAGCCCTCCCTGGAAGACGAACGAGCGCATCGTGTGCTCATTCATACTCTAGTAAAGGGCTCATAAAAATTTGGCCAGCATCACACATTCAAGGCACACAAAATTCATCCCTGTGTTCAGGCACGGCTGTCCCTGAGCAAATTGTGGTTCCTCCTCAGAACCGTGACTGCTACCAGGTAACTTGGCAGGTTACAGCACCCTCAGCATCATGGAAAGGTTCCAAGTTCCTCAGAAGCTGCCAAGTGGTATGGGGGGAATGGACACAACGGACAATTTCTTTGGAAGCAAGCACTTCCTGAATGGGCAAGTATTACAGAAAAATCACTTCTGAATTCGGTATGACTGATATACCTTTCAAATTAATTTAGAGTTTCAGAGTAGGTGGATTTAATCACTTTGAAATCCAAAATCTCCAGGTGCTTGAACACAGCAATCAATCTCAATTTTAATCTCAATTTGCATCATTTCTTAGGCTTTTCTTCCTTAGTTATAGCCATTCGTTATCAACCATGTGCTTGAACTCAATTTCCAAAGCTTATAAATAGCTCAAGACAACATAAAGTGCTTGAGCAAGCAGATGCCCAATTTTGGCTTAACTAAGCAACACTAGGCACATAACTACTTTGAAGCATAGATTTTTAGAAGCATATGCTCACATTCATATATTGTTAAATATACTGATGTATTTGGTAATATACTTGAAGGTCTTACAACCTTCGTTTTAATATTTTCCTTCTTCGATTTTATTACAGTAAAAATAATTTGCTTTTCAACTGCAAGAGATCTCAGACTTCTACCATTTCTTCGTTCAACATGAAGAAAATACATCCTCTCAACAAACTGCACACAAAAAAACATATGGAAGAAACGGATGCTGACATTTAGATGGAGACTTTTTAAAGTGCGAAGACGAAACCCATTACTACGCTGTTTCAAACTGAGTAATTTTTAGGTCATGCCCCTTTTTTACTTATTGGTTTTGATTAAAAAGGAGTAATTATATGCTGCATAGTTTAGGGAACTGTAATTAGGATCAGGTATAAGGTACTGATGTAAGCTATCAACTTCAAACATTCTGAAAAGCAAGCATGGTAAAGGAAGTCACCAATTTTGGTCTTGTTAATACACCTCTCATTATTATAGCTGCACTTACAGTACAACTCTATGCTTTTAGACTTCTGGGGTATGGAAGTATCCCAGGTAACTGCTTATAGGAAGTTTTTGGTTGTGGGGTGTTTTTTTAAGTAGTTAAGAACAGCATTTCAACAGCAATTTGTCAGTCTCTCAGGCACTGACATACCTGCATTCTAACCAGAAGATGCATTTTCAATTGGCCTGAAGTTATACAGAAATATTGGTTTAATTGATTTCTCACATCAAGGACTGTGCTAGTAATTTTGTTCATTCCATACCATTTAATTGCAGACTAATTCAAAATGTCTGAGGACCTGAACTACTTTGAATAACAAAGTATACAAATATTTCAAACAGTATTGGCTGTAGAATTCTGAGCACAGTTTGTACGGTCAATATATGACAAAAGCTTTCCTGTGTGTTTCAGAGAAACCATGACCCCAACCCTTGGGACATTAATAAATGAGACAGACAACAATTCTTGGTCAGGAGCAAAATGAACTTATGTTTACAATTTAAATCCATTGGTCATTTCTGAAGAATCAGAACATGGACACAAAGTAAAACATAACTAGAAGCTCATTTTATTTCTGTTTCTTCTCTGTCTTCTTGACTTTTTTAGGAGTCTTCTTCTGGAGCTTCTTAATTTCATGCCTAATGATCCTGTTTCTCTGTAAAAAACAAACAAAAAATACTATTAATCAAAATGAAAACTGTAACAGTCCAAAAGTATTATTCCTTGATTTCAATTCCAATCTTCCAGGTTCTGCTCATTCTGATAATCACCCTTTGCTAGCCTGATTATATTTTAGTAAGTCAGAAGATTTACCATTAACTTCATCCAAAATGTCAAATCCCACCTAAAACTGTTCTACCAAGTGGCCAACATCAGTGGCTGGCAACTTGGGCATCCCAACATCCCATGTGTAAGGAGTTTGTTACAGAACAAAATATTATCTGTGGCCAATCAAGAATATTCTATTTCATTTCCTTCCTCAGCTGTAACTGGGAATACCGATGCACGGATCATGTGAACTCAGCTTTGATCAGTGACTGAATTGGTGGCCAGAGAGGCCTCAGAATTCAAGGCACTCACATATTTGTGTCAACCAACTATAAAAGTAAGGCTACTAACATCTGTGTATGACTCTAAAGTGAAGCTTACAAGCTTCAAACCCTGTAAGGAAACCGCACTCAATTACTTACCATTTTCTTTGCTTTCATAACCTTGTAACGATCGAAGTCAGTCATTTTAGCTTTCTGTTCGGGAAAAAAAAAAACAACACACAACAACATACATAAGTTACTAAACTCGGAAATTCAAAACATTCCACAAGTAACTGAGCATCTGCAAATGAGGTCTAGCTACACACCTACAAATATTCACTACAGGCCTTCACTGGGAAGTGAGGATGCGAAACTACAAGTTGTAATTACTGAACAAGACAAACTTTTACAGTAAAACTACAAGAAGTTAAAGCTGATAAAGATTATAATCAACACCTTAACTGTTTCTAATCTTAGCAACAGAAAATACATAGGTTATTATATTGCACCTAATTTCCATGTGCAGAAGGAGTACAAAGTACTTTACTCATCCAGTCAAAATCTGTACCTTTTCCCTGGCTTCAATCTTCTTTGCCCATCTCGTCGCTGCCCATTTCTCATTTATATTCTCCTTCTCCCAGGCACGTCGCACACACTTCTGACGAGCACTGTATTAGAACAGTCACAGTTATATTCACCATCTTTCCAAAAAAGACCTTCTAATGCTAGTCCATCAAATTTCATCCAAGACCACCCTCCTACATTCCTTCAGATGCTTAGCTTAAGCCAATGCCACATACATCTCTGTGGCCTAATTAACATTTTATTGTTGTATTTTATTTGCTAGAACTAAGCACGTAAGTGATTTCAAGAGGCATATTAACATTCCCAGCAATGCTTCTGAATCACAGAGGTAAGTTCAGCCTCCTACGATTCCAGAGTAGCCATGCTAGGACGCAACTTATTTAGTATCTGAAGGCGACCTGAGCAGCAGCAAAAGCATAGCTGCCCAGTATTACTGCAACTTCTTCTCCCGCTGCTTGCAGCCCACACCTACCTGCAAGTCACCTAGGCCAGTCTGCTGTTTCCTTCCCTCCAGTTATTAGCCAGCAGTGATAATGAAAACTTAAATGTACTCAACCATCTTAACTCAGTCTGCCCCATTTTAACTGCATACACACTGATGTAGGGATTTAATGATGTACAAATGCTCTTTATCAGATCACGTAATTCAGGCACGAAGCAAGAGCATGTTTCACACGGGCCAAACAGGGCAAACTCACCTGTGCGGGAACTTGATCACAAAGTCAGTCAGCTGCATGCACTTGAAGGGCATAGCCTGCCTCCTGACACCACTGCAGGGGCCATCGACCAGAGCCTGGGAAGAAGGAGAAAAAGTTGGGTTTTAATCTCTTAATTCGTATTTTTTTCAGCTTTTCCAGGATCAAAAGATCTTTTCATCACGTGAAAAGAACCTCCTGGTCCAAGCATTTACTTTCAGCACACAAAAGTGCCACTTAGTTAGAACTTCTTTACTGAAAGGGTCGTTAGGCATTGGAATGAGCTGCCCAGGGAAGTGGTTCAGTCACCATCCCTGGAGGTCTTTAGAGGATGTTTAGGTTTAGAGCTTATGGATATGGTTTAGTGGAGGTCTTGTTGTTAGGTCAGAGGCTGGACTCAGTGATCTTGGAGGCCTCTTTGACTGGGAAGATGCTGTGATTCTGTGCATTTTTAAGCTTTACGCTCCGATGGACATCGCTCAGCCACATGTTCTCAGGAGCGATCCAGGGAGGGGTACAGCTTGCCAGTGAAAACACGTGCTCCTTGAAGTTCTGTACCCAGTAAGAGCTATTAAAGCTCATATCTTTGCCAACTGCTCATTTCCTTGAGAAACCCGTTCAGGAACACCCCCCTTTCTGATCTCCCCACAGCACGCCACACACGGTCGGCGCTCCGGCAGCTCGCCGAGGCCCCCCCGCTCACCCTGTTCTGGTCGATGACATCCACGATGGCCACCAGCTTGCCGGCGTGCGGCCCGAAGGCGACGAAGGCCACCCTGCCGATCTCCACGAAGCGCTTGAACACCTGGGGGGGGGGGGGCGGCAGCCGTCAGTCACCGCGCCACGAGACCCCCCGCACCCCCTCCCGGCCGCCCCTTCCCTCACGGCCCCAACCCCGGCTCCAGCCCCCGCCCGGCTCCCCACAGCCCCACAGCCCCGGAGCGGCCGCGGGCCGGCGGCCGAGGCTCGGAGAGGCCCTGTGGCCGCCGCTCCCCGGGCCGGGCCCCGCCGCCGCCCTCCCGTACCATGATGGCGGCCGCGGGCAGAAAGGAAGGGGAGGGCTGGGCGCCGGCGGAAGCCGCCCTCCACGAGGCGCTGCTGCGCATGCGCGCGGGGCGCCTTCCCGCCCGCCTCGCTGCCGCCGCTGGGGGAAGGGAACGCGTGGCGGTGGGGGCGTGGCGAAGGCGCGGGGGGCGTGGCCAAGGCGGGGCTTGTGGATAACGCACTGGGGGCGTGGCGAAGGTGGCGCCGGCGCGCCGGCGCGAGGCGGCGCGGGGAAAGGGGGCCGTGGTGCCGGCCTGTGTCTACCAGCAAGGGAGAGTTTGGGGTTCGGCCCCCCTGAGGGATTGCTCTGATGGCAGAGCAATACTGGAGGGACGCAGCAAAGCCAGGGGCCGTGCTCGTGCTGTGCCAGAGGCTGGTATCTGGTGGGTGAGCTCCAGAGAAGGTTGGCAGAGAGCAATTATTGAACGTGCCCCCCAAGACCCCTAGTTAAAATTGCCCTGCGCTTCGGAAGGCAGAGTGCTTTAATGAGGGGATGGATAAAAAAAATACCAAAATTCTGCATGTTTTCGTATCATAGCACATGGCTTGGTGGTACACACTGCAGTATGAACTTGTAGGTAGGAGTGTACGTTCAGAACAAACTCCTAGGGTAAAAGCAGCGTTATGCTTCAGCTTAATGGCAGCTGGTGGCAAAGTTACTGCTTTTGTTTTTAATAAATAAATATATAAGTAAAAGGAGCATTTCAGCAGCTGCATTATATCCACCGAGGTACAGAGGAACCCGCACAACTCCTCACACAAAATGGAAGCACCTGCCCTGTGATGCTAAGAATCTCTTCCTACTGCACGTGGCAGAAGGCGTTTTGGGCAAGCTGGTGCCACAGATGCACAATTGAGCTGCCAGAAGGACGTGTTCGTTCTCTTCTTGGACCTTGGCACCCTCAGAGATGAGTGCTGGGCTGCCCTCACTTTATCGCTCCACACCTACTGCCACATAAACTGCATTTCCTAGAGAGTGAAGATACAGGGTGCACTCCACGATCCTCCAGAACGGATCTTCCCCAGCCTGACGGCGTTGAAGCAGTGCTGCAGACGTGGTATGTGAGGTGGAGAGGTGTCCTGAGGCGTGACCAGCCTGAGCATCCCACAGATTTTTGGCTGAAACGTGCTGTAAGGAGAGTTTTCAGAACAGCAAAGCGTAAGCACAACATACGGCAGAGCACCGGTGGAAAAGCGGTCTGAGCTTCATTCTGCCAGGTCTTCTGTCAACAGAGGAAATAAATATCCCAGTTGAGCTGTCTAAAGGTGCAGCATTTATTGTGTATATGATTTTGTTTCTACAATACAATAGAGCAGGTAAAAAAATGCTCTTGATGTATTTATTATGCAGGTGCCTGGGGAACTGATCATAAAAACATCAAAGAACACTTAGCTCCATCAGGTATTTTTGAAAGTCCCGTCCAGAATACCATTACAATGATATTTTACCGTGTGCTTTATGATAGTAATACGTTAATACATGTATTAATCCCGTTATTTTTGCTCTGGGTCGAGGCAGTAGATAATGGCTTTTGGATTCTTCTGATCTATAGTGATCTGGAAAAATACTTATCCTCATTTGGTACAACAAACCCGCTGGGATTTAGTAACTGGAAGGAAGGGAGGTTACCTAAAACCTTGCTCTTTTTAATGACCTCTGTTTGTTTTATGGCAGAGGTACTGAAATGCCACTGGTGATTGCACTGATGACTTGAGTACGTGACGGCTGCATCTGCTCTACATAACTCTAACCTGCATGCATGCATTCCCGCATCTGTTAGGATCACAAACGGCTGGAAGAGGCACCACAGAAAACACCAAACTTGGGGTATGATTGACTATCGCACTCAGCGGTTTTCTTTTTCCGTTCTCTTGCCTGCTTTTCTCCTCCTTCACCAATACTGAATTATGCCATGCGGTACCAGTTACTGCTTTCTTTTGCCAAGTTTGCATACTGCTTTAGGAGAAGTTTCTCACTTTCCCCCCCTTCAGAAATGTCCACAGGTATTTCCTCTCTCATCTGCTTCTTCTGGTGGATTAAACTTTTGATGCTTCTCCATCGTTGATGTTTTGCTTCACGTTACGCATTCCTGTCCCTATTCCCAATGCCTGAGGATTCTTTTTGTAACCAATTTGTGTCTTGATCTACTGCCCATGGTAACTGGGAAGTGCCTCTTCTGTTTGGCACACAACCTTTCAGATCTACATTATGGCAGTGAACCTGGAGTAAGAAACTCCTGAGTATACAGATTCTGGAGATAATGAGCACTGTCCCCTCCAGAACCACAGGATCAGTTTTCCAGCTTGCAAATTTCTTGCAAATCGCCCAGAAAAGCATTTCAGACTCTTTCCATTGCTCTGATAAGAATAACTTGTCTACCAGGATGTGAAAATACTGGGACTGACAAAAGATGGAAAAAAGCACAGTTGGCTTAGCTTTTCACCATTTCATTTTATTAATCTTTGCAAGCAAGCCGTAAAGAGCACAAAAGATACACAAGCTGTGGTTTGTACACACCTCCAAATGCTGTTCACTGCGCTGGCTCCCCGTGGGACCTGTTCATTTCCAGGTGACAGGGTGTTACACCCGCTGATCAGGTTCTCATTCACGCTCGGGGCAAATTCAGGTCGGGTTACCAGCCCCACTGCTCTGCTGCTCCTACAGACGGAACCACCACAGCCGAGGAGAGCCAAGCTGGCCGTGCGTCTGTGTCTGAGACATGTTTTTTTACTGTGACACTGAACAGCGATCATGGTGCTGGCTGAGAAGAAGCTGTGAGTTACGGCGGTGCAGCCGGTTGCCTGAAGCTCAACAGTTTCAGCTTTCCCAGCTAAAACTGGTAGGAGATGTAGGACTGAGTTCTCAATCAGGTGGCTATCACACTGATACAGTAAAGGCATATATAGGGAGAAGAGAGCACGGGTGAAGAAGGAAAACTGAAGGTGATTTGTGGAGGAGAGAGATTCTTCAAACAGACATTGGCTCTCTCCAAGTGTATCAGGAAGTCCAAAGGATTTTTTAATACGTGTACTTGTTCACTAGCTGCCAGCTCAGCAAGGCTAAGGAGGCTGGCTTCTGAGCACCTCACAACCAAATCAATACGGGGAATAGTTGAAGGTGGGATAGAAAACACTCAATATGCCACCAGAATTTGTAATTCAATGTTTCTTTGAATTTTGAGGTATGCAGCAGCACGTAAGATCTCTTACAGGCAAAACATCTGCGTGGAAACTGCAACCCGTAAGGACTCAAGGGCTTTAGCCAGTTACCGATAGATGCTGAATACAGCAACTTCCCTTTTAGTTTACACTTTTTCATGCTGAAAATTTCAGTGCAAGACATGGGTAGCCGTACCTTCAAAGAAGCAAAGATGCAAGCAAGGGAAACTGCATGAAGAGGGGAGCAATCCGGGAAAGGCTGGCAAAGGAGGAATGTATTAAAATGTTTGGCAGCAACTGTTTGTAGGATATCTGGGGGAATACGGTGGGTGAACACAGCTCCGTGTAGGTAGTGAACCTGGGCAAAAAGGGACTGTAGAAGGACAGAAGAGAAGTGGAGATGCTTTTTCTCTTCTTGCAGGTCCTGAAAAGTACAACAATCCCTTCCTCCTGCCAGCTCCAAAGCCCTTCAGAAATGTCCCCCTCCCAGCTTCACAGATCCCATCAAGGCAGTGTTAAGAGGAATCAATAAAAGCACTGTGCAAATGGAAGAGATGGCAGGTGACACAGGAGTCTTTCCTGAGGGTCTGCTCAGAAGCCAGCTGAGGAAGGCCAAAGCTACACAAAAGACAGAGAGAGGAAAAGGGCACTGCCCATGAAGGACTCCTGGAGCAGCAGGCAAAACTGTAGTGGAAACACCGTGGAAAGGCTGGTGAAGGCACTCCAGCTGAGGGCAGCAGCTGTGACTGCAGCAACGTGCTCCTGAACCCGCTACACAAAGGGAGTTCTGCTGGCCTGCAGCTGGGCTCCTAATCCTCTTGGCCGGGAATGAAGGGCTTAAATTTTGGCATACTCTTGCTAATGCTTCAGAAGATCCAAGGCAGACAAAATGATACGTACATGGCAAGCTGGTACAGAGTGCAACTGAGATCACTGAACACGGGGAATACAAGCCAGTAAGAGGAACTACAAGAAATGTTTCTGTTGAGGATATTATAGAAAAAAAGACACTAAAAACTCTACAGGTTTCTGGAGGTAACTGTGATACATTTAAATTAGGTTTCATTACTGAAGCCTGAGAAGATTTTGTTCCACCTTCAAAGCAAATCTTAAGTGCCTTAACAGAGGCATTCTGAGGTCTCTGTGGTACCAAAAATATAGCTCAGCTTTAAGATGGGCTTGACAGTCCTGAGGGATGTTGGCATTTTATCACACCTCTATGTGGCGGGGCTCAATCAGTTTGGAATAGTAATAAAAACAATTCTGTCCCAGCTGTGCTGTTCCCCTCAGTCTGTGTGATTGCCCAGCACTTGTTCCAGTTTCAGAAGCTGGATTGTTGAGGGGATTTGTGTCAGCACTACGCATATGAACAGCCACCACGTTCTCTTCTCCCACAATTCCTACTGACTCACTCTTCAGTTTTATCTTAAACAACTGCCATCATTGATCAAATACATCCCCATTTGATTTTACCAGTTAGCACAGAGTTAATGGACAAAAATTCGTACACACCTGACAAGAAGAGGCTATTTAAACCTTAACAAGCAAAGTGGCATATCTGCCCATGCTTTATCTGCCTCACACTGGACAAACTAGTTTTACAGAAACAACTGCCAAAACATTTCAAAAGCACTCCAGTTCACCATATCACAGATTCCTGCGGGCCTTTTGTCTCCTTTATTTATGCTTCTGGTCTTCTCAGGACTTGTTGCCTGTCTTAATCTCTCCCTCTGTTTTTCAACAATAAAGTCCTACAGAACTTCATAGCATGAAAGATTCTTCTTTCGGTCTTCAGTAAAGTTCATTCATTCTGGAGTAAATACATATTCCACGTGACTGATGTCCTTCCGATTACGTGACACGATACACACGTAAACAAGGAAGAGAAGACACAACAATGCCGTAGCCGTGAGGATGATGAGGAGCCCAGCAAACAAGGCAGGTTTCAGAGGTAATTGGATCATCTTGCTTTCTGCTGGAATCATGTTTGTGAGGCTTAGCATGTAACCAAGTGACCAGGTTATGCTGCTGTTACCAACCTGAAATACAGATGAAAGCGTCCCATTCCCATCAAGTTTTCAGTCAAAGAAAAGAGGTTCCAAAAACTGAATGGCTGATGCTGTCAATTGTCTTTTAATTTATCGGAGAAAAAAAAATAGTAGAGTGTATAAAGAAAATATAGAACCATTTTAGGTTACTTTTTTTTTTTTTTCAGTTCCAGAAAATGCTAAAAAAATGGATCACTGGGCTAAAGAAATGAGACGCAGGTATGAGATGGACTGGTGCAAGGATTTTTGAGACATAAGCAGGCAGCCAGTTATGGGATTTTCTGTGCATGAAACACATTTTAAAAAAAACAGCACTATTGTGTTAATTCCTAGAATTAATGGCCATCTTAGCCAAATCCTCAGATGTTATTTAATTCAAACAAATAAAAATAAATAAAAATAATTATTTTTTAAAAAAAGAGTCCAACTGACATGGACAAAGAGGAGGCCAGGGTAAGGTTAATGTCTTTAATGAGCTGTTTTAACCAGTCAGCAACTGGTTGCAGGAGACCACAAGGGCCTATAACGTTAGCTCATTTCTGTAGTTGCATGTATCCCAATACCTTTTGTTTAACTGATATTGAGAAAGCTACAGCAACATGAACTAAAATATGACAGAGAAAAGCAGTAAGATGGACTAAGGTAATTCCTCATTGCTAAGAGAGGGGAAAAATCTCTCATTATGGGGTTCAGAACTTCTGCAAATCATCCAGGTCTAGATTTGGCCCAGAACTTGGCATTGGTTAAGATTCTTTCATTGATTTGTGTTCGCTAACTAAAAGCAAATATGCTTTTAGCAAAGACCAAAAAGCTCTCCACACTTCTCAATATATACTCTTAGAGGCAAGTACTTTACCATCTCTGGGATGTCTTAGTTTTAATCCTACTATTTTCAGTTCTTTGAGGGGCAGCTCTGATTAAAAGGATGCAGTCTTTCCTCTTGGAGATTCATGACTTCCCTTGTGTGAATTGTAGGTAACTGAAACGTTCATTCAAGATAAGCCCTTTGGGTTTTCATTTTGCCCAGTATTTTTATAGTCTTGGCAAAATACAGCAAAATATTGCCGTGTTTGGCTGCTCCCACCTGCTGGGGGCAACAAAAGATATGTAAAAATGATTACAAATCCACCCCTCGCCAGGTCCAGGTTAAGATCCCAAAGTAAGCTCTGCTGATTTCCTGGCAGAAGGGCTAAACTTTGAACACCCCTCCAGAGCTGCTAATGGAGGACAAAATAAGTCTTGATAATCCGATTTAATTCTTCGCTACACCAATAATAGAGTATGACTGTTCAGAAAGCACTGCTTATGATGATTTCTCGGTAACAGCTTGTCAGCATACCCTGCATTTAAGAACCTCCCACGTGAAGATCCACAACCATTCATTTGTTGTTTTTGCGTGCAAGTGCTGAAGCATCTCCAGACTGTACAGAGATCCAGAGACAGCCTGGGAGAGGGTTTTACAGTAATGCTCCGTACAGCAGCAGAGGGGAAAGGATGGAGTCACAGAGCACTGCAGGGACCACGTTTCCTGATGTAAGAGACAAATTTACACAGAGGCCACACCTTCTGATTTGGAAGGAAGGATTTCTTAGCGGTAGCTTTGGAATGGATGTATACTACTTCACCCCAAATACTTAGTTTTTTAGAAGGAAAATTGGAGGTAAGGGAAGAGAGAAGTGCAGGTATTACACCAACATCGCTGTAACCTTTCTGCCTGCCAAATACCAGCCAGCATCCCACCAATATACATTGTTATTCCAGAGAGCCAGATGGATGTGCCACCTGAGGATGCTAACTGCCCTAGTGGCTTCAGCCCCACCCAGTGACTACAGACCAGCTCTGCCCATCTGCCCAGGGCTCTGCCAGCTGGCAGAGAAGCAGGAGTTCTCCTGTTCAGCTCGGCAGGGCTAGCTCACTCACCTTGACTGGAGAGCTCTTTCAGGCCTTGAGCTAGCCAGTACTTTAACAAACTGGGGCAAGGTTGAAAACGGTATTATTTGACCCATTCTTAAAGCTTTTTAAAAGCATCTAGCCAGCATCACCAAGTAATGTTGCAGCCTCTGAAATCATGATGAGGTTGGTACCAAGGCTCGAGAAGTGGCCTTGTTTTATGGCAAACATTTGATAACTGTTTAAAAAGGCTGTTTACAACCATTATATTTTTTGTAGCTACTGCATCTTCGGTCTTCTTCTAAACATTTTTACATTAGAGTAACCATAAGAGGACATGATTATTACTCACCTCCTTTTGAAAATGTATCTGTGGCCAATTTCCTTCATCAAAGTTGTAGCCATGTACAAGCAAGTAATAAATGAAATTGGCTGAAAAACAGTAGGATCTAGCATATGTTTCTTCAAATTTAGGAAGCATTAACTGGAGCTGAAAGCAAAAGGTATTTTTTTAAACATGCAAATTGTGGAACACAAATACTTTGGGGTGTTTATACATAAGAATACTTTGGATTCTAACTAAAATTTATTTGCATTTTTCAGAACCAGCAAGTAAAACCGTGGACAACTAGACACAGAGATTTAGTGTGAAAAGACCCTGACAGTGACACACCTTATGTGGGAAAAAATAAAATAAACATAAAACTGCAAATAAAATTCTGAGGATGTTATGGTTCCTAAATTTTCCATGTCATCTTTACAGCATGGTTAAAACTGTGGTAGTAAACCACAGCCAGAAATCTCTTTAAGAGGATCACAGACGGAGTGCACCTTGCATGTGGCAGTCAGCTATCACGCTGTGATGATGGCAGATTACAGTAGGAAATGCTAGCAACAAAATGAATGCAAACAAGGAGCCAGTCTGGTGATCTGAGGTACTTTCCTTCAATTTTAAAACAGGTCTATCAATTTACTCTAGGTTTAAAAAAAAAAAAAGAAAAGAAAAGAAAGAAAGAAATGCTATGTCTTTTCCTCATATGAACTCTGTGGGGAATGATAATGAAAAATCAATTTGCCTTCCACCAGAACAAGTTCTTCACAGCCAGCATTAGCTCCCATTTAGCTCGAGTTCCAACTATAGTCCATCAGCTCTGTGGTACTGTGCACTTGCTGATAACGTGGGATACAACTGTTAGCTGCTAAGCGCTTTGAATATCTAGTGATAGTGCTGATAATGTGTGTGATTGAAATGTGTTGCTAATGAACGTCTAGCTAAGTTTTGTTTTAAGCTTTAAGCTGGCCTGGTCTATCAGCCTTCTAAATGCTTCTATCACAGCAATCTCCAGCTCCCCAAAATGAAAGTATATGTTCAGCTGCAGCACCCCTTACTTCCTCAGTGACATCTCAGCTGTACGAAGCTTAGAGAGCAAAACAGGAAAATGCATGCGCTGCTTGGACTACTTGCATGCACTGCAGCCCAGAAACGTGGCTTAGAGTCATGGTGAATGAAATTCTTCCAAGCTTTAAGCATGACAGAAATACTACATGGTTTGAAATACAGTGGGAAAACAAATGCTAACATTGCTATAGACCTGAAAAGTTTTCAATACTTGTCCAGTCCATTTTCTTTTTATCTCTTTCACAGATACAAAAAAATAAAGAAAACCACGTACCTGGGTCCAGTTTTGTGAACAGAAAAACCACATACTTGAATTGAAGTCAGCTAGAGAAAAACGCTCAGATAAATTCAAAGCGTTAATTGTATAGTAGAATCCTGAGAAAGCCTATGGAAAAGGAGTAGATGAAAGGCCTGTTACTTTCAGAACTACAGAAATCAAAAGCAAGAAAGCTGAAAAAAGAAATGCTTGTTTGCAAACCTACCACAAAATTCCCTTTAACTTTTGGCTGATGGACTCTATCAAATGGACAGTCTTCTCGGTTCCTGCAAGCAGTGAAGTTGAACAATAATGAAACCATCTCCTGGCACAGAGCGGGGTCTCCTGTTCCATGGAAGCTCACAGACTGGTTTGGGTAATAATTTGCCGGTCTCAGAGACTGTGTGCAGAGGCTGCCACAGAAGTACTTCACCGTTAACGCAGTCTCGTAATTCCGAGGGTAACATGGATTATCCACGTTGGAGCTGGTGCTTGATTTCTGAAGAAAAACAATAAAGGCAACTCAAAAGCAAGAAAGACCTAATGGGACAATAGCTACAGGAATCTTTTAACCCACATATGCACATACTCTTGTTCTCTTCTCTGTCATGGCTGATCCATACAATGACTGAACATCATAGTTCATAGAAACTCCTTTCTCAAAAAAATCATTGGCAAGATCAGTAAAACACCTACTTGTTGGGTCTTTTGGTCAAACAATATTAAACTCACACCAATTTTTAACGTATTTGAAGATCTTTGAAGCCTAAGTGCATTTGTCCACAAGTCAGCACCACGGAGCTTTTACTGGGGTCTCTGAACTTCACCAAGGGGAAGAGAATACAAGGCTCAGAACCTTCCTGGGCAACTACTGAACAGCTGGAAGAGCAGCATTGCAAAGGGTCCTAAACAGACCTGGAGCAACAATGCTAAAAGCCTTTTCTCAGCTTCATCTCTCCCGTAGCACTGGAAGCTGTGAGTGTAGACATTGTAGTTGTAACCATACAACTTCACTTGCAAGGTGCTATTGAAGTTCTCCTGAGAGACCTCCGGGATAAACGAAATTTGAGTGGAAGCTCCTCCAAGATCCAGGGCACCCGTGGTCTCTTTTCTGTATGGATGGGCCCATGTCCTCCAAAGGTTTCTCTACATGCAAAAAGAAAAGAAAAGCTAATTAGAAATACCATCTGCTTGTTCTCTCTTCAAGCTTTTCTACTTCTCACTTAACTATTCTAGATTCCCCCCACCCTTTGTCCTTCGCCCTTTCTGAAAAATCCTAGCTCTGTGTTTTTTTAGATGTGAGGGATGTAATTTCACAGAGTAAAACGGGGTTGAAAGATGGAAAAAGAGGACAGCACAGTAATCAAATAGCCAGATCAATACCTGTACAAGAATGCAGGAAATTGAAATCTGATTACCCATGAGATCTTGAACAAATCTGGATGGAACTAGCATGAAGATTTGCTTGTTTCAAGGCAAGAGGAATTATTAAATGAATAAAACACTAAAAGATCACACAGGAAAAGAGAGTAAAAAAAAAACAAAAAAAAAAAACACAGTAAAATCAAACAAAATCTTCATCAAAGTCAAAGGAACAAGAACCCCTAATCTGCACATTTTCTTCACTGAAACTGCAGTGGCAATAAATATTATCCACTCACAGCTGGTGCTTCTCCCTGTTACCCAAAACATTCCCCAGATTCTTTATTTGATCCACACAGTCAGAGAGCAGAATGTATTTTTGTATCATTATCTACCTCCATGTTTACTGTAGTATTATTTACGGAGGGTGATATGTATGCAGAAGAAGGGAAAAGAAACTTTATGGCCTAGCAAACACGCTTATGAGAAAAACCTGCAGCGAAAGATTCCCTTTAACAGCCCCCAGCAGAATTCCCCTCTTGGCCCCACTCTTCGCACCATTCTTGTCACAATTAAAATTCAGGTGGTAGAAGACTGGCACCACCCTGACGTTCATGAAGCCATCGTTGTTGCATGAAATGAGGAAAGCTGTGCCAGAACACGGGATTCTAATATAATTTTTCTTAACCTTGTGGGAAGCAACAGCACATTCATTGTGAGCTGTCCCCTGGAACACCAACATCCAATTCCTGCTTATTAGTTGCCATGACTGAACAGGAACCGTTCTGCCCAGACCGTGAACAACACTCAGGGGTCTGGTTGAAATTATTGGCAACCTAGCAGGGCTATCTGGAAGAAGTGCAGTAATGCTGAGAGCAGCACAGAGTTGCCACAAACGCAGACAGGACAAGCAGTTGCTGGTCATCGTGGGGCTGTTTTTACTGGGAATTAAAAAATTCCCAGAGAAAACCCTGCCATGGAGCACCTGCCTGACACTGTTGTGAGTGCAAGGAACAGTGCAAGGATCTTTACACTGCACGAGGAAGAGGAGGACCCACTGACTGACTTTTGCTCCCAAGTCTAGCCATGACAGTTGGTGACACAGCCTGCTGCTTTTCAGCAGCACTGGAATGACCTCCATCAGTGTTTTCTGTCTCAGATGAGGCATGTGTGGCCACCTAAACTTTGCTGCTTAAGACAAATGTTTTGTCTGTTTAAGACAAATGAGCTAAAATTACCCAACAGTTTGGAGGTTCCTAAAGATGCACAGACCCTTCACCAGCAGAACTGTAGACAGCAACCACCTGAAGAAGTACGTCACAGAAAAGCAGGTGGAAACATCTTTAATTGGCACCGCTGTCACGACAGTCAACACGTCACACTTTAACATACCAATGCATTTAAGGGCCATGCAACTTCTGTGTGAGGCATCTTGAAGTCATTTATGGAAGAGCCCTGTTTTGTGGGTTTATCACATCCCTGTCACATTGTATCCTTTCATTTATGTTTCCTTTGTTCAGTTACAGCCAGGACAAGACGGTGTTAGATGTTGCAGTGTGAAATTACAGTTATAGCTCTCGTGTTTCAACAGGTATTTCCTCTCCTTATACACATGAAACTAGAAATAAAACTTTTCATTTATAAGAGACAACAGTGAAAAGAAAAGCATGCATTTTTTCCACACACCTCTAAGAAATTGCCCATTAAATAGTTGGCTGTTATCCATCCATACACCCCTTCCTCTGTTCCAGTTAGGATTTGCGCACCCTTAAATTCAAAAGGTTGTGCTCTGAAGTAGTTCTGAATGCTTGCAAGGACTTCGTTGGCTGCTGTCTCATTTTGCAACCTAAGCAATTCACAAAACATGAGACACTGAGCATCTGGAAAGGCAATTCCATGTTTATTCTTCACTAACTCGAAAATTCAAGAAAACCCTTATAATCACCTAACAAAGAAAATGACATTGTTTTAGCCTAAAGGGGAGGCTTACTGTAGGGAACAGCCAGGTACCCAGCATCACTGCAGCAGGCAACTCGCCCACTACGTACAAACTCCATTCTTCATCATACAAGCTCATAGGTGTTTTGTTTCTTACACACACTTTTTAGTGAGCTGAGTGCTTATAGGACAGCTGCTGGCTAGAACAGACCTAAGTTTTTCTTCCCACTCTGTTCAGTCAGTGAACACACATATGAAAAACAGTTTGTGCCATGGCTAAAACCACAGAGAGACCCCAAAGGCCCCATTACACCGCATTCACACTAAGAAAGCTCTGCAGTGTGTAGCTTTAGGCTGCTTTTGCTGCCCTCAGATAGGCACAAACATCATCTGTAACACTGATTCCATAACACCATAACATCCGTAACACTGGATTTTAAGATAGCTTTGGAAGAGAGAATTAAACGCTTGCCTTCCCCAGAGCAAAGCAGGCATTTCTTTTCAGGATGGTACAGCAGAGGACTTTCAGACAGCCCTCCTTTCCCTATCCAGAAAGTTAATTGAATTCAGTTGGCTGGGCTCCATTTCCTTGTCAAAAGAGCAATTTCCAGTGGACAGAAACCTGTCCAAGACATTTTTCACATTCTTTTTGCACAGACTGCTATGCTAGGACGCGTGCAGAGGAGTTCAGGTTTGCACTATACCTCAGCAGTCTCATGCCAGCTGTAGCCCCCAGATAAACAGAAGTGTTTTTATGCAGGTGAACTGGGATTCTCTCCTTGACCTTATTCAGACAGTCATCAAGGGGTTTGGCAAGGGCTCCTGGGTTATTCTCATAGCTGGATATACCAGGGCCTAGAAGAGAACAAGTAGATTGATTGCATTCTGCTTTGCCAACTCCAAATTAGCCTAATTATGCAAACAGTTGTTATGAGAAAGAGGCTCCACCTTTCTTCCCATAGTTGTAAACAAGGACAGAGTGGCTGAAAACCAGGGCTGCTTAAGGAATGAACAATGTAGTGACTGGCTCCGCTGTGTGAGACAGAGAAGGTATTTGAAACTGCTTGCAGTTTATGTATGTATTTGTATGGCATATAAAAATACGTAAGTATAACCATCTAATGCCATAATGGCAATAGTGCTACATTCATGAGGAAAATAGGCTTACTTATGGCAGATGTTGTAGAAACTAAGATGTCTAACGAACGTAAAGTTCCCCTGATCTGCCAAAATAGAGAAAATGCTTCCTTCCGCAACCTAAGACAAAGATTTCCCAACCTGTTTTGCTGTAACTGTTGTGGGAACCACAGCACCTCTACAGCTCATTGCTCTCAACTGACAATAAAATAAAGAGGCTTCTGCAGGGAATTGCTGGTGAGATTCCCAGATGCACACAAAAGGCTCTTGAACTCAGAGAGGTACAAGTCTAGGTTGGTACTTGGTATTTCACAGCCCTCCCAGTTTCCAAGGCATTATAATATCCGGAGTGAGTCACACTGTGCTGCACAAGGCGTCACTACTTGAGCAATTAACATCAAAGGCTTTCCTCCATTGCTCAATGCTCCAAGGACCAGCAGGACCTCAACTTGTTCAGGCTTAACTTGGGTGTGAATAACAGCATTCCTTACTAAAATTCCCCAGCCGAGGAAGTGGCGCACAGGGAGATCCAGGCATTCCCACGGAGCCACTGCCCCATGGAGAACAACCCTGCCAGAACCCCAAACAGTTCTCTTGGCAGCCACCTCTCCCACCAGCCCGACCCCAAGCTAAGCAGAGGGCAGCTCTCAGAGAGTTCAATGAGGAACCATTTCTGTTCAGCCACATATGCCCTTCTGTTGGTAAAGAATATAAGAAAATAAAGAAAGAAAAATAAAAAATGAGACTTTACAGCCTCCACTTTCCACCACTTCTCCTTCCACAGTATGAACTTACACACAAACATCACCATGTCTTCATTAGATAATCCAGCCCTGGTTTGGAATAAGACTTTCTAAAAGTTTTAACTCTAGCACAGGCAGGCCTGAAGCTGGAAAAAAAAGCTGTCATCAGAGGAAAACTCAGCAGCAGCTGCTGTCGTCTAACAGCCCCCAAACACCCTCCTGGTGGCAGCAGCCTTGGTCTCTTGGTTTAGGAACAGGCAGAGCAGGACACAGGGCTGTGACCATTTGTTCTGGGCAGGCGCCTGCTTTGCTGATGCCTAGGAGCAGGACAGACTAACTGCACTAGAATGAAAGGGTTTTCATTTGGGGCTGGCTTGAGCAGACAAGGCAGAGGTACCTAACAAAGGTAGAAACTACATCATAAAAATACTATGGGAGTTACAAATCAGTTGATAATTTGACTTCCAAGTTCAGTAGGTACACGACAATCTGCCTCTTGGTAGGCCCAGAACCACCCCCCAGTATAAGGGCCTAGGGCTGTGGTCAGAGGGTCACTGAAGAGATGTGAGCAGATAAATTTGCCCCTCACAGCTCTGCTGGGAACCTGTCCCCAAGACCCCCTGGCTGCTCCAGTGCAGAGCCACCCAAGCCTGGAGCAGTGAAAGACGCCGATTTTTTACACTGGATGAGAAGTAGTACTTTGCTTAACTGTGGTTAAGGCTCCTCTGGACCTGAAGAGTTCACAGCAATTTGGACTCCTCTGTTTTGCAATTTTTTGTTTTCCCCCCAAGCTAAAAACAAAACCTAAAGCAATTAAAGCAAATTCACAAAGTACTCCTCTGACATTTTTAGAGGAGAACAATAACTCAGTTTCTCTCTGCATCTTTCTCACACCAGAATCCCTCAAGGCAACACCTCGGCAGGCAGGCTGCCACTCCTGCAGCCTGTGAGGACACACCATCAGGCATGTGACAGCACATTTCTTCTGTGCACATTACATTTGTCTTCCTTTCCTTGCTCTAAAATTGCTAAGAACGTCCACACATGCTTAATGCTGATGATAGAAATGTTGGTAGTGTTAAGAAACCATTTGCTCCTGCAGATCCCCCAGCTACTTATGGACCTCCAGGGCTGCAAGTGGAACATCCATCTCCAAACACACGCCAGGATGCAGGATTTTACATGACCACGACTGAGAAAGAAGGGAAAAATTCTCCTCAAGTGCCACAGTTATTATCAGAGATCAACAATATTTGCACCCAGACTTTATGGGACCAGATGAGATGCCCAGCAAGATCATGGGGCAGATTCTCCTGGAAACTAAGCTAAGGCACATGCAAAATAAAGGGGTGATTGCTGACAGCCAACCTGGCTTCACTAAGGGCAGATCGTGCCTGACCCATCTGGTGGCTTGCTATGATGGGGTAACAGCACTGGTGGACAGGGGAAGAGCAACTGCTATCATCTGCCTGGACTTGTGCAAAGCATTTGACACTGTCCCCCATTACATCCCTGTCTCTAAGTTGGAGAGACAGCAATTTGATGCATGGACCACCTGGGGGGAAGGAGTTGGCTGGATGTGTTGCTGAAGCTAAGAGTTTTGAAGGTTGCTATGAAGTAATCCACAACGAACTGTTAAGGAGATGCCTAACGATGCTGGAGTCTAAGCAAAAGTCAGTACAGCTTAGCTTCCTCTTTCTGAAAGGAATCAGTGCAAAACCTCAGGCAAAAGACAAGGCAGGTAGCCAGTGGTACTTGCCATGGGACACCTAGCACCGCACAACTCCAGGTCTTCCAGAGTCAAAGGCCCACCTACACTGGGATATCTGACACAGCTCTGACATCCTGTTAGAAACAGTTCTGCAATGGAGATATTTTACTTGGTAATGTCATTAGATGCTTCCCAGCTTTCTAGGCTCTGTAACTCTAAGACAAGCTCTTCCTGTTCAGCTTCTGCGTGCCTTGCATAATCCCCCCTCAGCTGCCTCTTTCAAAGTAATCACTGAATAATTCCAGATAAACTGCACAAGCCTTGTTTCTCTAGGAAACCTGACTCAAACAGCAAAGGTTTCTTTAAACACCACTAACACTGCTGGAAAATAAAAGCTAATTTGTCAAACTTCAGTAGCAGAGCTGGCATCCATTTTTGCCCCCATCAAAATTCATAGCAAACATCTAACCAGGGATAATTCCCTATTCTTCACAAAGACTTTTTATTCCAAGCTATTTTAAATATATTTTATACTAGAAATTATTCCAGTGCACAAGGTCTAGGCATTTACAGGGCCTGACTCTCTGTAAATCAAATTCTGTCTGCACCAATCACGTGCTGCAGTGGAGTGGCTATAATTTCCTCTCTCTGTTGGAAATTAGAGGATCCTACTGTATCAACAGGAGAAGGACTGATGCTGTACAAGAGAAAGATATAGATGCAGTCTTACCAGTGCTTGCTCCCCGGCACTGAAAAGGGAACACTAAACAAAACAAAACAGTATAAGCTTTCAGCTAACCTCTTCTTGGAGGCTAGAAAGAAACAAGGAACTGCAGTCTGAGCATACCTTTCACTTTGCACTTGAAGGTTTGGCTCACTACTCCTGTGTTGTTTTCTTTTTCTGCTGGCCATTCATAGACATAGACTGTAGTCCGTGAGGATCCAGCATCAAGAACTATTCCGTACTGGGGAGAAAAAATAACAGATTAGGAGACAAACAACAAGAGACAAACGGTGACACCATAAAGACCTGTATGCAGCTGTGCTCTTCATCATCAAACCCTTTAGGAAGTGCAGGCACACTCCTGTAAATATTGTACAAGAGTAAATATTTACCTGACTAGTGTCAGGTGCTTAGACAGAAATCCATCAGAGAAGCAAAACAAAGGGTGTAACACAAAGAGCATGCTATATGTCCTCAATCGCAAATTCACTGGAAATGGAGAGTGCTCATCTCCTTTCCGCATCAGGTTCAAAACCCACACAGACACATTTATAGCACTGCGTTAAGACCCAATTTTGCAGCAAATTGCTTTTCCATTATCCCAACTACACTCACTGGACAACCAAGGGCTTGATACCTAAGCACAGGCGTTAGATTCAAGGATGCCCCAGGGATCCATAAAGTCATGAGCAAAGAGGTATAAATGTGTAATAGCCCACAGGTAGATTGGTGAAACAAGCCTGGTTCTTTTCTAATTTTCCCATAAATGTTTTCCTTTGAGTGGCTTAGGCAGTCCATGTGAGAGTCTAGCTCTGAAAATAGCCTGTGCTAGAATGCAAGACAACAAGGAAGGGAAAGAGAATCGATATTACCCCATGTCTATTTATGAAATAAATGAAAAAATATTACCACGACCTGCCCAAAGTCACTGGGTACTCTGCAGGATTAAAGTACAGGCTTCTCCATCTCATTCCACTGGCCACCAGATCAGTCTTACTCTCTCCCCCACCTGTTGTGGCAGCAGAGAACTGTGGCAACCAGGAAGGCAAACTGCATGAAGGAAAGCTGGTGAGGCTGCACCTGCAATGTTGTGTCCAGTTCTGGACCCCCTGGTACAAGAGAGAACTGGACGTACTGGGGAGAGTCCAGTGTGGGGCTACCAAGGTGATGAAAGGACCCAACAACCTCTCCTCTGAGAGAGCTGGGGCTGTTCACGCTGGAGAAGAGGCGGCTCAGGGGGGATCTCATCAGTGTGCCTAAATATCTGAAGGGATTTTGCAAAGAAGATGGAGCCAGGCCCTTTGTGGTGGTGCCCAGTGCCAGGATGAGAGGCGGTGGGCACGAACTAAAAGCAGAAGGTTCCCTCTGAGCACCACAAAGCACTTCTGTGCTGTACAGGTGATGGGGCACAGGCTGCCCAGGTTCCTTCCTTGGATCTCCAAAATCTGCCTGGATGTGCCCTGGGCAACCCACACCAGGTGGCCTTGCTGGAGCAGGGAGCTGGGCCAGGTGGCCTCCAGAGGTCCCTTCCCACCCCAGCCTTCTGGGATGTTGTGAAAGTAAACTGCAGTTTTGTTTATCCTCTTTGGGATCCCCCAAAGGAAGTTCAGCTGTTCCCCCCTTCCAAAATCACCTAACTGGTAGGAAGTGCACATTAATAGGGCTCACTTCTTAGTCAGCATTTTTACTTTTTTAAAAAAGACAAGGAGCCTAACAATACTGCAAAAGGAGAGCCTCCATCTGGCTGCAAAGCAGTATCAGCAGCAGCAGCAGCAGATCGATCCATTTCATCACACCGCCTCCCCGGAGAGCCTCAGATCTGACCGAGGAAGATCGCTGCTTCTGTAATCCTACAAACTCATGGCCCTCAAAAGAATTACCACTAATATCAGCCTGTCTCCCAAGGGGCTGTTAGATAATGAAAACTTCTCTCATATTTACCCAGCTGGTATTTAACTTGATCAACTACAGGGTAAAAGGTTCCACAGCCACCATCAATCCGCTAGGCCGTCAGGCTCCGTTCAAGCACCATTTCAGCAAAGACACTTGAAGCGTATTCCCCCTCCTCAAAAGACAGACGAGCACTCTGCAGACACATAATGCACTAATGGTAAATTTACTCAAGGGCTGTTAATTAAATCTAGCCTCAGTCAGCTCAGAGTGCCAACCAGAAGCTTTTAACTTGGCTATTTTTTGTGCTAACTATCATGCCCAAGGAGAGCTGGAAAATAGTATTTTTACCTCAGCTAACCGTGAGGCTTTTTGACCCATTTACATCCTCCTGCTTCAGGATTTCCCTGTATTTCCCATCCTGCTTCCTGAAAGTAACAAAATCACAGCCCAAAGAGCAGCTGAAACAATATTGGTTCACAAAGCACCAGTAGACAAGCAGATTATTTTTTCAGCTGGTACAAAGGCTCCTTACATTCAGAGCTAGCATCATTTACAATTCTGGACTTCTTCACCAACCATGTCACCAAGGAAATATTACCTTTTATGCCACAAAAGAATGAATCTGGACACTCTCTACATGCATCCTGGAAAAGACCTATTATGCCACAGATAACACGAACTCGAATTATGCTTCAGTACCTGTTATGGTTTCATGATGAAGAGCCAGAAGCAGAAGGTCAAGGCCATTTACAAAGAGAAAGTCTGTTTTCATCATGTCATTGCCATATTAATCAACCACAAACTTCAGGACACTACCATCTCCAGGCTCCATAATACCAGGTAAGTACAGGAGGGTTTCACACTGCCATACCAAGGTCCTCTCTGCTCCTGATGAATTACTTCTTGCAAGCGTTAATCGTTCACTGAGGACTACTCGGTGTCTCAGGACTCAAACATATGGCCCTCCATATCAACTGCAGTTTTCCACACAGGCAGGCTTACAGCCCATCTAAACCAGCTCCAGATGGTCCAGGTGGGTCTCACCTGGACTAGAGGAGCAAGGTGGACATTTTTGTCACTCTGAATGTGAAACCGAACTAATGACAAACACAAGTGATGCACAAGTGATGTCTTTTAGTTCGTGTCATCAGCCTACGCATCAGTCCAGTCTTGCCTGGCATGAAAACTGTGAGGATGTAAGACTGCTCCGAGCAGAGATCGGGGGCACAACAGGGAGTAGTAAACTTGAGGCACCGTGTCCCCATGCAAGATCCCAGCACACACACTCTGCCACACCACACAAACACATAAAACTGGTTTCAGAATACAGATTTTAGGCAAAAAAAAAAAAAAAAATATTCAAAGCCAAAGGTATTCATAATCTCATGAAGTGTAGTGAGACATTAACCTATCACTATGTGAACCAGCCAGTTAAACACATAGCAGAGGGAAAGGTAGAAAGGACTTCCAAGAAGGATCTGACAAATTGTACGTGCTGGTAGCTATTGTCCAGACTGCAGGGCTTCTCTGGAAAGCTAATTTCTATAGCTTTGTCTTCAGTTTTCTCTCACTGAAGAACCTGCAGCACAAGGCAAAGCCTGAACCTTCTTCCCAGATTCTTTGCGTTTGTCTTTTTCAGTTTGCTCTGCCCCTCCTCATGAAGCTACTTTGCTTCTGTCAATAGCCAGCAAGTCCCAACGTGTGGTAAATCAGAAAATGCACACTTACAGCCTGAATGCTTTATGATCCTCAGGAGTGGTTTGCAATGATTTCAGCACAACCTTCCTCTCAAGCTGTGCTTGAGAGCAGAATTTCAGCTCCAGGATATACTTGAAATAACTTCAAAATTATTTTGAAATTACTTCCAATCTCAGACAAAAAAAAAAAAAAAAAAAAAAGCAGTGGCATTTTTTTTGTGTTCGGCCTTTCAGTCTTGGAGAAGACTTTGTGCGATAGGCATCACAGACACTGAACCAAGGAATGCTTTTCCTGCTTTGCAAGTGACTTACTCTGTCATCTTGGCCAATTCTCTTTTTATCTCAGCCTCAGTTTTCCCATGACAAAGATGTGATGAATCATTAATTTGTGGCTGTAAAGTCACTCGTGTTACCCCATAAAATACTGTTTACAAAGCAACATTATTAAATATCAATTCAAAACATTGTTCTCTGTCCTTACCTATTTTAAGGCTTACCTTAAGCCCTGGGGAGAGGATCTTTTGCTGATTTATCTGAATCACTGCAATAGCAATGACAAGAATTATGCTTAGAAGAAGGAACACTTGGGCAACAACACTTGGAGTTCTGGTGAGCATCCTGAAACAACAAAAAGGGAAACGCTTAAGGAGTGTGAAAAGATACGGTGATTGTGTGTAAGACCTGAGGCCCTGAATCAATCAATTTTCCTCAAAAAATCTAATTTCATCAAATAGATTGTGCTACATAAAAATTCTTCCCAAGAACTGCTTGGTGCTTTGCTGTCACTAACTTGCCACTGTCTAGAAGGGGTGTGTGTCTCCGGTTGTACCTGTGATGCCAGATTTCATCCTTAGCTGCCAGTCTGCTTGTCTCCCACCGTGCCAACATGTAGATGCAGGCTTCCCACCTTCCATTGCCTCAGGAGATGAGGGCAATGGGCAGGCTGGGGCTAGAGCACCCTCCTCCAACCCATGTATGCCTGTGACAGAGACACAGCCACGTAGACACAATGCTGGCAGCTGCTGAATGCAGATGACGGTTCCTGCCAGAGATGCAAGGTCATGGTCTATACTAGATACAGGCTGCTTTAGCAAGAAACTGAAGTAGGCATCTGTCTTCTAACTGCCCATGCAATCGTGAAGTAGATTCGTGTGTATGTCTGTGCACATATTAATGTGGAGCCTATTATTATCTTTCTGTATTACTCAAAAAGTAAAAATAAGCAGTTTAACTCAAAGATCTTGCCAGGACAAGTATTAAATCCACATGCATCTGAAGTGTAGTTATACTAGACCAATATAAAGGTGACATGAAGCATGCACACTGAAGATAAGGGTGTCTATAACCTCTAGAAATGTCTTCCAGAATTCAAATGCTTTTGAGGTTTCCTGCTATTCCTATCCATCCTTTATTTTTGCATGTCCCTAGCCCGACAGCTCATCACTCCAAAAGGCCCTCAAGTCTGAAAACCCCCATACTGAAAATTCTTATCCTCCACAGGGGTTGAGGAGGAAAGAAGTGGTAGGTGGCAAGCATAGAAGTTTCAGGGGAACACAAAAAGGAGAACTTTCCTGACTTTCCCATTTTCAGAAACCCGTTACTCTGGTATGGAAGTATGAGGTTAGTCTGGCATGATCTATCCCATCTTCAAATTCTTTCATCCTGATGATATTCCAGTGACTTTTCAGGGCACAGAGGTGACCAGATGTTCCAACAACTGTCAGTGCCTATCTGCGCAGAGGACAGGAGGCCAGATGTGGTCTACAGTCCATGGCCACAGCACCCTGTGTCAGCCCGTTGTACCTGGAGCACATCGTCTGTTTCCTTAGCTCCAACCAGAGCCAGAGGGCTGAGGGAGAAGGGCAGAACAAAGTGCTTCTTCACACAGCTTCCATATTCAAAGCCCTGTGAGTTCCCCAGCCTGTGTTATCCATAATTGAAAGGTGACTGAAAGAGAACTTATCTACTTGCAATCTAATTTATACCATTCATTCCTGGATCAAAGCACTGACACTTAGTGCTGGTAAAGGTAAGTCATTATCAAGGGGGAAAAAAAACCTCAGGGCAAAGAAGTCTTTGAAAAACTAAAGCACTACTAAAGAGAGGAGCAATAATCATTATACTATTAACACTCAAGAACACCCATGATGACTGCTGAAATGTTTTCTGCTGTATCCTTTTTTATCAAAGAGATACTGAAATTTTGGCTTGCTGAAGTTCTCATGTGTTTTCCTCGTACTGGGATTCACCTTCGTTAGACACATTTTCTCTTTTCAAAAACCTTTTCTGATAGGGAGCATATTGGGTAAAGGAGCTTAAAACATTCCTCGTACAATCTTGTCCCATTAGCAAACAGGACAATTTCATCAGAGAGTAACATGTAAATTCCAATTTCAGCAATAGGCTTTGTGTCAGAAGGAGGACACCTTACACTCCATGCCCTCCTGAAGTCACCACACAGGTGACACCTTACGACCTGAACTGCTCAAGTCGGTGTAAGATTTCACGTAACTGGGTCAGAAGTGCAGGGCTGCACCCAATTTTTGGTAGCCTCACCCAGGCCTCACGCATCCTAGGCAACACAGTAATATTTATCGCGTTCTCTCAAATCTACAGAGGTACCAGAGGGGGTTGAACAGCGGTGTAAGGCAAGTAACTCACTGGAGCTAACATCCCGTGCTTGCTAGCAAAAAGCCAAATAAGATTTCAATTAAGTATCAAAAAGCAGTTGAATTCCATTATTAAAACATTCTTCTGAACCAAGACGGAAACTCAACCATGTATTTTCCACAACCAATTAAGCATCGTGGACCACACAAAGGTATATTGGAAGCTCATTTTCTACGCCTTAGTTCAAGCAAAAGAAATGCTTGTCTGCAAAGAAAAGCTGACTAAACTTCTTCATGCCACCAACATTTTGAGTTTAACCAGGTCAATTATACATCTGTACGAATGCCAGTGCACATTATATGTTGAGATTCCTTTCTCCAAGTCACCTGAAACATCAAACCCGCTTATTTTAGGTACTAACCTGTTTGTTCATTGGGCGGGTGGGCAAGCACCGTACGTATCTTTCTTCACACAACCGGAGATACACAGACATTAGCGTTTATTTAGAAGTGGTCTGCAGGTGAACGCTTCTCAAGCGATGCAAAAAAACCCAAACCACAGCATTTTCAAACCTGCCCTGAAACCTGCGAGAGAAGGTTTCACAGACCTGCCTTCAGAGGAGGAGGAGAAAAGAAGTAAAACAAGCACACGGAGCCTAAAGGGAGAGGCCGAACCCGCTGAGCTTTCTCCCTCTGCTCACCGCCCCGGGTGAGAAAGCTCCGAGCACCGCTGGTGGTTTGCGACAAAGCGCCAAATTCCCCCCTTTGCACAGGAAAAGCCGAGGGAAGGAGCCGAAGGGGAGAGCCGAGGGGGGAACCGGGGAACCCGCCCGCCCGCCATCTCCCTCCCCTCAGCGGGGCGGCCGCTGGGCGGGAAACCGCCCCTCCGCCCGGCCCTCGCAGGGAAAGATAAATAAATAAAATTAAATTTCCCTTTCCCTTCCAGCTGCTGCTCTCTTTCCGGAAACAGATCTGGCTTTGCCTACAAAGCTTTGTGTCCCTAAATGTTCTTCGGTTCTGTCCCAGAGCAAAGGCAGGAGGAGCGTGTTGCCTGGAGGTGACGCTGTGGGCATATCCCTCCTTCCTCTGTAGGAAACGAGTGTTTTCTCAGCAGGGCTTTTCTTAGTCCTCACAAACGAGCCGCCCTCCAGTTTCAAGGCTTCCTTTCCATTCAGGTTGAAACCTATTAGTCCCCCTCGGTCTGTAGTTTTGCTGGGTTCCTTACCAAACCTTGACTGAGCGGTGGGGTTAGCACGTGCCCGGATGCGTGTGTAAAAGCAGTGTCACAAAGATGAGGCTCCCATCACTTGTCCGACCTGTGTGATCAGCTCCAGACAGGGATTGCATGACAGCCTACAGGATAGGTTTGCCAGAGAAACGAGCTCTGGAATCACAGTGAGATACCTTAACCACTTTGTCATCCTTTGCCTATTCTTCTTGGATTCAGATTCACATAATGTAAATAAAATAAAAATTCACTTCTTTGCTTTCTTTCCTTGTGTTGATCTTGATGAATTACACTGTCTCTGATCTATGAATAAAGAAAGGAGAACAAGGAACCAGCTGCAGCCTAGTGACTCACCTATAAGGTTCCTCACATAGCCTACCCATTTCAGGACCTCTGCTGTGCTGTGCTCTACGGTTAGGAGCAGAGGTCATTTCTTTTGATGACAACACGTTATTAAAGTTGGATTAATTATGATCTTCATGGATCAGTTTGGCTATTTCTGGTTAAAGACAAAGCCTCCCATCCATCCTGATTCCCTGGCTGCTGCATGTACCTCCTTTCTTCTATACCGTTTCCCTTCCTGAGGCATCTTCTTCTTCCATCCAAGTACATTTGTTTTAATTCATTTAGTCCAACGGACTGCATTAGTCTGCTCTGCTGGGGCAGAATCTGTCTCAAATGTCCATTTTAAATGTAAGAGGAGCTGGATTGCTCACAACCCCATGGTAAAGCATACTCTTTTTGCTACCATCAAGCATAAACACTTTGAAGTGAAAAATAAAGCACTGGCTTCCACCATTACTTCAGCTAGTTCTACAACCTACCTCCACCAGTGACCACAGTGTAATGCTCACAAAGAAAGTAAAACCTGACCTTTCAAAGCATTCATCTACTTCTGTAAAAATAGGCATGAGAGATTCTTTTTCTTTCTTCACCATTTGCAAGAGCTGGGCTGTTGCAAAAGCTGCTTTTCTCATGACATTTATTTCTGTACTAAAGCCATGATAGCAGTGTAAGTGATATGGGCTGTAACATCCCCCAGCTGCTTTAAAAGTCCAGAACACTGGTCTTAAATCGAATGGTCTAGAAGCAAGATTCCCCTCCAAGCCAGCCCAGCATCTGTGTAATGGTTTCTTGACCAGTTCCTCTGATTCAACTCAGGGCCCATCATAGATTCCCTACTTTGTCTTCTTTTTCTTTCCTAAGCCTACCTCTTTGGCTTTTCTTCAGTTCCTTCCTCAGCCTTATCCTTCTTTTCATAGCTCCCTTCATCTGATTCTCCATCTCTTCTTCACTACCAAGGCACAGATTAAACTTGCTGCCATTTTCCCAGCCTTCACCATGCCTGTAGCATGCACACCATCATCTCCTTTGCTGCAACAACTTTTTTTTTTCTTTTCTTTTTTTTTTCTTTTTTTCTTTTTTTTTCTTTTTTTCTTTTTTTTTCTTTTTTTCTTTTTTTTCTTTTTTTCTTTTTTTTTCTTTTTTTTTTCCCCCTTCAAGTATCCTTGCTTTAATGCATTTAGTGTAACTGACTGTATTGATTTGCTTTACTTGGACAGAACCTATCTCAGGTGTCCATTTAAAAATGACAAATGAGCTGGATTGCTGACAGCCCCAAGGAAAAGTTTATTGCTTTTGGTACCATTGAGCACAAATATGTGGATTTAAAATACAGTGACTGATATTGTCGGATCCACAGATGAATACTAGTTGCTATGATCAATAGCAAATCTCTAGAAACTAAAATATTGTGGACATGAATAGAGTGTTCATTACAGATACGTTTTTGCAATACATTTATCATATCACATCTATACAGGATACACAGCAGACACTGCTTCATTTCCCTGTACAGTCACAGCAGCAGAGGGAATGGATGATTATACATCTCAAGAGACCACAGAATTGCATCTGTTCCAACACTCATACAGCATTCAATGGTGCAGTATTAAGAGGCTTCAAAATATCCTCTGATGAGAGAGAGATAGGGTGAAATGGAGAGAAATGTTAATGTAAAAATGGATGTTAAGGAGATACTGGTGGTTTCAGTAAGATGAGTCTGTTTTCTTGCCTGGTACCTCAGAAGTTCATAAGAACAAGGTCCACTCCCAGTTTTATACCTTGCATTTCTTGTCCAAAGAATCAAGAGCTGCTTTAATCACTTAAAAACCCTCAGGGTCAGCCTTGATCACATGCTTATGAGCCAGGACAAGTTGTAGGCAGTGGCAAAATAATCACGTAATATGGGCAGCGGATTGCTGGAACAGCTGAAATACATAGCCTTTTGTCTATTTTGCCTATGCCCTACTTTTAGAAAGCCAAACTAGTTGCTGTTGCTGCAGGAGAGGGTGTTGGATGGTCTCACCATGCTGCTGGAAGGAGAGGAACTCTCCAGGAGTAACAGTACGTCCATCCTTCTTGCTCTGTGCTCCTGAGCTGCAAGCCAAGCTCACAAAGCATTGCAGGAAACTTGTACGTTGTTTGTTTTGTTTTTTTTTCACCATGCCTGCGAGCATATGTTATGACTTGACCGATATATTACATTCCCATTGCCATACAACTGGCCACAGAAATCTGATAAAGAAATACAATACCCTTACAAGAAATTCACTGTTGTACTCAGATCCACCATCTCCAGTGAATGGGGATACATTCCAGAAACTACTCAGTGGGACTTAATCCTTTAAAATAACAAATTTTAAAGGATTTTACAAATTTTAAAGGATTTACAAAAAATTATATATATATATAAAAAAAAGATTGACATGGAATATTTCTGTGACACTGAAAACTCTAGATGAATAATATTGCATTTTTCTTGGTTCAGAAGTAATTGCAGACAAAATACTAGTTCAGGAGAGTAGATTCAACACTTCCCCCCCCCGCCCCCATGTTTTCAAAAAAGAACAAAGAAGTCATTGCAGCAGCATTTCTATCACCTTTTTGTGTTCTTCCAGGAATGGATCAAATTGACTGGGTCATTCTAAAATTCCTAGATAAAAACTTTTTCAATGCAATTCCACAGCCAGGTTATCTCCTTGAGTACAAGATCTGCGGATGAAAAAAGTTCTATTGTAATTCTTTCCAAGTCCACCTGCCAGCATTGTTATTCACTGTTGCATTGCTTCACTAACTCTGAGTCAATAGAACAAGTTATTTTTGCTGCTTTCTATACACTAACACTAAATTGCAAGTGTTCGGGATCGCCCATAGGCTCAGAAATGCAATTACAGTCATTAAAGTTAGTTGTACAGAACAAAAAAGCCTGTGGGAGAAAACGACCAGCATGCGGAAGAGTGGAATGATCCCTGCAATAGTGATTAATTATAACAACCATTTGTAATTTGCAGATTCACCATGATGTAGTTCCTGCTTGAAAACAGCCTGCACTAATAGCTTGTTTGTTCACCAGCTGAATAAATGCAGAGACTTACTAAAACCGCAGTTTTGATTCTGTCAGACTGAGAAGCCTTTTCTTATCCAGTAGTGGGGAGGGAACGTCTTACTCATTGGATTGCAAAGCTGGCCCGGGTAGATGGCCTGAGATTCATGTTGATCGGGATGTTCCTCCTATCTTCAGTATGTTTCATTATCTTCATTAACATTTGTAGTCACAAGCACACTATCATCTCTCCAGTTCATGACAGTGGGGCTTATTAATATACCTGATGTGAAAAATGCATTCAGTTTTGGTATATCCGTGGATTTTCTTTGTTCAGCTTTTGTTTTTCTCCTTTTTTTTTTTTTTTCTTCTTTCTTGCTCTTCCAGTTGCATGCATGTTTCATCATATGCAAGGCATGGACAGATGCTAAATGAAGCAGCAAGCTACCAGCTTTCGAACACCAGCTGTACGTATATGCCCTTTTGAAAACAAGCAGTGACAGGGCTGGGGTGAGATCATGGTGTATCTCCTACACCATTAAAGAGACTATGTCATGGATAGGTTGCTTTTTTTTTAACACATAGCAGCTGCTGTGATAACAGTGTCTGAGTCAGCATGGGTTTGTTTGGCGTTTTGTGGAATCGTGTGTTTGTTTTTTCATATGTCCACATGCTCATGCTTTGGGCCTGTCTCTGTTTTGGTGCCCTGAACGTTGATGGCCTGCATAAAGGCATATCGCACACACCATCTGAGCACGGGCTGATGGATTTATGACCCCACTCAAGGCAGTGTCTCTGGTTTATGTCGGGTAGACTTGTGCCTTAAGTCAGCCCTGGGTGTAAGTATGAGTGACAAAGACAATATAAAATCTAAGTGACAGAGATACTGCCTGCAGCTGGGGTCTATTATGTCAGTCAGCAATAGGCCTGTGCCAGCCACAGGATTCATTGTACATGCACAGTAAAGCCGGGCACATTAAAGGCAGATGATAAATGCACCAGCCATGCCCAAGAGTGCCGTCTCTCTCAGACAGAAATACTGCAGTTACTTGCTTGGCCACATCAGCAGTATGAGCACAAAATACAAAGTGTGAAGATTTCATATGAATATTTTGAAATTTGGTGTCAGTATGGCTAGGTATTCATTTCTTCCTGTCTCCCCAAGTCAGGCCTAATGGTATCCTGTCCTTCTTTTCCTCCTCCAGAGCCAAATCCAGCGTGACAGCCATTCTGCTCCTTCTGAACTCTCTTGCTTTGCTCCTTGCTCAGTCTTCTTCAGCACCGGTCCTGCTGTTCTGGGGAAATGGCATTCCTCCTCTAACAACTCATGCCTAGAAGGCCTCTATCCAAAATGTTTCCAGTTGTTGCAGATTCCTTTAAGTAAGTTCAGGACAAATGATCTCCTTAAAAAAGCATGTGTGGCAGTCTTTGGATGACTGCCCAGTACCTAAGGACCAAAAGGTGAAGGTCCTAAGCATCACTGGTTCATGGGAGTCATGGTTAGCAGTCTGCAAACTTTGGTAGCGTTGGATAATGGACGGGGATTCAATGCACTGGATCTCAACCCCAGTCAGCTACTCTGTGACATTGTCACGGCATTTCCTCCACTTTCCCTGCAGTCACCGTCTGTCCTGTGAGTTCCTGAAGGTGGGATTATCTCTGAAGTGGAAGAGGCACGGTGCCAACAACAGCAGAGCCCTCATTTGCCCAGGGTACAGGACAGAACTGTGACAAAGGACATTAACCACCATTAGCCTGAAACGGGGCTCCATGAAGCTGCACGTGAACTTGGCCAAATTGACTCGTCCATGAGCACAAAGGTCGACCTCCCTGGGGTCACTTCACTTCAGTGAAAACAGTCATCACCCCATAAAAACATGTCACCGATCTCTGGTTTGCAAGCTATTTGATTTGCCAAGAACAAATTAGCTTCATAGTGTTCTGTATATATAAAGCTTTTTACCTAAACCTGTTCATGTAAAATTTCAAATTTTAGAGGCTGCCAGACAGGCATTTTCATTTTGACTTCTATCTGCTGAGCAACATTAATAAACTGTATTTCAGGAACCTGCACGCTTTAGTGCTGTCTTTTCCAGTTTGCTTCTCTTTCTTCACTTCAGCAATTCAAGCCTGCTTCCCCAAACTAACCTAGAAGAACTAACAGATGTACTGGATCAGGCAGAAGGTCGATGCATCGTGTCCCTAAGCATCAATAGGAGCAGATGTTTATGAGAAGGCTATCGGGACTGGGCTACCACACTGCTAACTCCTCAAAACTACCTTCTCAGTTGCTGCCATCTCAGGCCTTAGAGACTTTTTGAGCCAGATGTCATATCTGATCTAACAGTGCCTGATAGATTTCTCTGTCCCTGAATGTATTTGATGCTTTTTGAGCATGCGCATGTGCAGCAGGCAAATCCACACGGTGTCTGCCTGCTTCTTACAAGTTCAACAGCAGCTTGGATGCTAGAAGTGGTCTGGTTTAATCGGCTTGGCTCTCTCAGTAAGGTCCAGACTCGCACAGAGAAATCTTGTCCAAACAATATGTCCTGTTTAATTTCATGAGGCAGTGCTTAATTCTTTTATTAAATGTGGTATATTTCTCCAGTGTTACAACTGTAGTTGCTTTAGAGTGTATTTATGCTCACCTACTGCTTAGGATTGGATTGCTTTAGAATAATGAAGAGAAATGAGATCATGAAATGCTCCGTTGCTAGTGTTTCAAATTCCAAAGTCTACATATGTAAGCCCAAATAGGAGTGGAAAAGCCTAAGGCAGTCATAATGGTAATGATAGCAATTATAACGTGCAGGCATCTAGCCTTTCATCCTAGAGGATGATTGTTTTGCACCCTGAGGTGTGGGTCCATTACGATAGCAGTAAAAAAGGTACTCAGACTCTAAGAGGTATCATTTAAAATGTCATTTATTAGAGCTAACACTAAAGGAGAGAAGGGTATAGATAATCTTGCATCCTTTAGCTGCTGGGAACCACAGGTGGCGTAGCATTGAACAAGTCTCTAATCCATGTGCAGCATGCTCGGCAGACACTTTCCATAGAGGAGAATTAAATTAAACTTAAAATTTTGGTGTTATCATCGTAATCTGATTAGGAGGTGCTCCATTCTCTCTCCTTAGCCCAGATTGACAGGGTCTGTTTGGCGGAGCCTCTCTGACTTGGTCTTGAGACAAGACAACTCCCAACACCTCTGTGTGTCTGTGCCAGTGCTGCACAGTTTGGGGTGGAAGAGCTGATGGAGTTCACTGCTTTCTTGCCTTTAATTCTCCTTATTCCCTTTGACCTTCAGGCAACCTCTGATCCTGGAACCGTTGTGAGAGAATAGCTCATGTACATCTCACACATATATAGGCACACACACACATAAATATAAAATATAAATAGATGTATTCTATTTTTATTGATATTATATTTATATTTTCTATTCTTATTTTCTATTTATTATTTATATTTTATATCTAATATATTATATATATAAATATATATATATAATTTATATATACTTATAAACCCTCATCATGTGGAACATCCGAAGGAACCTGTCTTGGACTCTGATGGCATCATGGACAAAGTCTCAGTGCGTATAATACGGTCTTTGCTGGGGCTGAAATGTCTTTCCATGGGGTGCATGTGGCAAGTCAAAAGAAGCGCTTAATGGCAGAGCAACGGAGTGCAGCGGGGTTTTGCTGGCTCCCTGCACAACTTGAATTTCATCACTACTAAGCTCTCTGTCTCATTTTCAGCTTATTTACGTGTGTGACCTATCAACCTTGAAGAGCTTTCCGACCCAGGCATGCATTTGAAACCAAACATCTTTTTAGGAGTCTGGCTGTTAACATTTGCCTGTGACCTGATCTGTGACCCAGACCACCTCACGCAGGTCCCTCTGTCTGCTCCCACTTGTTTCTAGCAGACCGTTAATATGCATTAAAAAAGATACAGCTTTGCAAGGTGTTTGGAGAATCAAACATGTAAGAAAAACATGAATTAGGGGCTTTCAGAGCCAGAATTTGAGACCTAATGAGAGTTAAAGACATGCCTATATACTCTGAGAAACGTAATGTCCACTTTTGCGTTAATTTACATAAATTAGTAGGACTGCATAGGCTCTGTATAACATACCTTACACGTACTGCTTCTGTGTCTGCCCTCAAGGGCTGTCCACACTCCTGCCACTAATTGCCAAAGGTATAGACTGGGAATTAAGAGAGCACTCAAATTGCTCTCCTGAACTGCCAGGCTCCTCGGTGAGATATATTGAGCCAGAGAGGCAGCGTGCAGAAGTGAGGCAAGTGGCAGTTTTCTATAGCTGACACAATAAGTAGGTTTATTGAAGAAACAAGTGGGAATAGAAGTACAGCATGCCCGGGGCAAAGAACAGTGTGTTTGTGCTCAGCACATCAGAGAGGTCACTAAAGAATTGTCTGACCTCTGTGCTGCTGCCAAGGGAAAGGAAACGTGGTAATAGGAGAAGTGGCTTTCATTAGGAACCTGCTATTTCTAACATAAACACTACAGAAAATACACAGCAAACTGTTTGCACTCGGTTATTTTTTATTTTGCCTATTTTCCCTCTTCCTCCAAGTACTACCCATCTCATCTCTCTTACCTGGAGACATCCCAATACGCTTTCCAAACTGCAGTAGGTCACAAGGGAAATTTTGCCTAATTCATAAAGTCATAGAATCACAGCATATCCGAGCTGGAAGGGACCCACCAAGATCATCGAGTCCAACTCCTGGGTCCCCAAAGGACCACCCAAAAATCAGACCATGTGTCTGAGTGTGTTGTCCAAATGCTTCTTGAACTCTTAGAGGCTCAGTGCCGTGACTGCTGCCCTGGGGAGCCTGTCCCAGTGCCCGACCACCCTCTGGGTGCAGAACCTTTCCCTGATATTTCAGATACTCTTTCCTCATAATTCAGATACTTTATACATTTACCCCACAAAGACATAGAAAATACAGGTGTGAAAGAAAAGTATGTTTAAGAAAAACTTCAGGTACAGGCATTTACAATTATTCCTTCACTCTTTTCCAGAGCAAATGCAGCTGACTTCTGGGAACTGACAGCCCCACTAACAGACTGATCTACTGAAACTCTGCTAAAAGATCAAGAGGGAGATTTATTCTTCTGAGGTCAAATTCTCTGTTAGCTCAACTCCGTTGGCTTTAATTGAATTGCGCAGTCATACATTTTACGAAATTAAACTTCTCAGACAAAATTAGAATACTCATTCTTTGCAGATTTTTTCCATACATTGAAGCTAATGATTTCAGCTGATGCAACGGTTCATGCAATGAATTCCTATTATTTTTATCTAGTGATAGTTAAAATTCCTTCCAGAAGCATTCTCTACTTCTGAGGCTGAAAATGAGACATAAAAGAAAAGTCTCATGTATTCTTCACACCACTCGTGACATAAATAACACACTGGGAGTCTCCATAATGTGAAATTTTGGTTATTGGCCAGAGATCTGCAGAGACTTTTGAAAACCTCACCACCCAGAAGTGTTTTTAAAAATCAATCTGCTGCTAGAAGATGAAAATTTGGCACAGGAATGGATGTTTTTGATCAAAATTTTCATTCCAAAACAAAACATTCAATTTCAGCTTATTTCAGCACTGGATAACATTAAACCACTCCTCAAAGACAATAGTGAGCTTGTGGACATTGGAACGGTTCAGCAGGAGGGACTGAAGATACCCCTACCAGCCCTGCCTGGAGGACTTCCAGAGGACACTTCCCTGCCTAAAAACACCTATTTTTAAACGAACGGGTGAGATTTTGTCTCTTAACAAATACTTGCCTTGCAATCATTTATTTGCAGAGGCTTTTTGTAAGTGCATTAGTCCTTAGGTCTAGATCTTCAGTAGGAGACGACGTGCAGCCGGGACAGAGCTGTGCCTGTGAGCACCCTTCTCCCTGTAGCGCAGTTATTTCATAGTCTTTGGAAAGCAGCAGAAGCGGCTTAAAATTATAATCCCATCTCTTCCTGTGCTTAAAACACAGCCAAGCTATCCGCAACACTGCCTACATTGTGACAGTCCAGGCTAAGGATTGAAATGTGGGTGGAAGAAAGTGTAAGGTATTCAAGGCAAACATAGATAGCAGGGCAAGCCAAGGTAAGAAACATGGAGATTTTGCCTCTTTCCAAGTACTTTCTGTGGTCACTTTGGAATACTGTTCAGGCTAAGGTGTCAGGGTCAATTTGAAAAATACATGTCCTTGGTACGCTCCCGATATGAAGGATTTCCAGCCTTAATGATTCTATGATTTTATGATTTTTCATGTCTTGCACTGAACCACTGGTGGACTCTGATTCTCCTGGCAAAACACGCTCTCAGATGCACTGAGAAATGCAGGGAGAGCAGCATTCATTTCCCATTCACTTTCAGGAGATGCGAAAGACCCAGTCTAGTTCTCCTTTCATGTGCACTTTCTCTTCTTTTTTTCTTTTTCTTTTTCTTTTTTTTTAATTTGCTGGAAGAGCAGTGCAAAGGAAGCCACAGAAAGCAAAGAGGAAAAAGTAGCAAACAAAACTGGAAGACAGAAAGAAGGAACAAAAAGAAGTAAATCCCTTTGCAGTGAGAGGGCTCAACAGAGAATTGCAGCCATTAGCTATTGCAGATCTAACAATTCCCCCTGGAAACAAAATCTGCATCGGACTTGTAGGCAAAACTCCCAGCTGGTATTAAATAACAGAGCTCTCAGCAACTTTAGACCAGCACAGGATCTGCCCCAAGGTGGATCATCACAAATTAATTTTGCAAAATCCCATGTTTGACCAAGAAAAAGGCAATTTTCCCTTTATCGGTGGTGTTCCACCTGGCACCGTGCTCCCTGGACCTCAGGGGAGCTCCCTGCTCCACACAGCTGCAACGCTCAGCTCCAGCAAAGAGCCTCCTCCTAGCACCTGACCACATGGAGATACAAAGAGCTTCCCAGAGCATTTTCCCACAAGCTCTTGGGAGCCTCCTCTGCTACCCTCGTGCCAATGGCACTTACAAATATAAAAGAAACCTTCCCCTTCCGGGAAGAAAAAAGAGATATAAATCAGAACTGGGGCTGCGAAGGGACACCATGCTGCATTAGTGCAGGAACAACTCCCTGAGGTTTGGCAGCCTCTGATTGTTATCAAGCTTAGTCCAGCTCCCAGGAAAGACATTTTCCAATTGATTTCTACTGGCTTTGGCTAAAGCCCACACCGCACATGCTGTGTATTATTCCTTTCATCCTAGGCTCTTAAATGCACAAAACAAATAGGGATGAACTTAAAAGGGGGAAGAAAGGTCCCAGTTTTGCCCTCTTTTTACAAGGACAGTTTCAATGGGACTTTCAGGGTATAGGTCAACAGTCTTAGGTCTTTTAATTTGATGTCTTTTTTTTTTTTTTTACACTATTAAGAGGATTATCATGCTGCAGTTGCAACACCAATTTTCTCCCACCTGACTGGCTATGTAATGAGCAATAACATCATTCCACTGGGAAGCAGTAAAAATGTACAAAAGCTACCATTTCTCTGATCACATACACTTGCTGTTAAAATCCTGAGAAGACCAAAATGTTCTGTATGAAAATAAATAAATAAATAAAAGCACCTTGGTTTCCTATATTGCTGGTGTTCTCTGAAATTTCCTTTTTACGGCACCAGTTCAATGATTAGAGAATTGAGAGCAATGTGGCTCCACAGGAAAAGATAACAAAGAATCAATGTTTAAGCAATTTCAGGATCATCTCTGAATTTGATGTCCAGCTGATTAGTTTATATCATAATGTTCCTCGGTCCTATTTTAAGCATCTTAGGGAAGAACACTTTGCAACCCAGTTAAAATGCTTATTCATCGGGCAGAAATCAATATCAAACAAGGCAGAAATGACCTCTGTTGAATTTTGTTGTGCTCACCACAGGAGTACTTAAAATATTAATTCCAGGGAATTTTCTGCAAAAATGAGCAGGTTTTAAAAAATCCAGAATAGTCAAAGGAGCTCCTAGTAGTTTGTCCAGGGAAGATTACCTGTTCCAAGGACTGAAGGAGAATGGATTGGCCTTATGTTTAAAATTCTGGTTTTATCATCATAATCTGATCTCAGGAGGTGCTCCATCCTCCCTCCTTTGCCCAGATTGACAAGGTCTCTTTGGCGGGGCTCTTTGACTTGGTCTTGACACAAGACAACTCTCAGCACCCATGTGTGTGTGTGTGTAAGTGCTACACAGTTTGGGGTGGAAGAGCTGATGGAGTTCATTGCTTTGTTACCTTTAATTCTACACATTCCCTTTGACCTTCAGGCAACCTCTGATCTTGGAACTATTGTGAGAGAACTGCTCATGTACATCTCATACATATATAGGCATACACATATATAAATATTTATATATATATATTCTTAACATAGCTAGATATATTGCTATGAGATGTGTCTACTTGTTTCATTTTGGGCTGGGGCGGGTCATCTGCTCCTGTTCAGTTTTGTGTCCTCTAATAACTCTTTTTCTGTGCTCTCAATCACTTTGTGTTTTTGTGGTCATTCATTCTTTCCTTACTTGTGAGTTAGTTATAATGACTACTCATGTGTTAAACTTCCACTTGGTTTCATTAGGCTCTTACCACAAATGGCCAAGCCACACCATTGCAGAACCAGCCCTGACCCACAGCAGAATTTAGGTGAAAACCTCCTGATGTTTTCCTGATTCTTGAGCAATGCCTTGCAGTTAGAGCAAAACACATTCATATCTACCCACAAAATCCCTTGGCCTGCTGCTAGCAATGGCCATCCCCTATTTACTGGGATTCAGAGGAAAGTCTCTTGTCATCCCCTGCCAGGGAGTCCTCCCAAGGCAAGGGCTTGACCTTGTGATATAAGGTGTAAGAGTGACTGGTACAGTCTGTGCATTGTGGTGGTGTTACCTGAGGGCCTCCTTCCTCCTTTACGTCTATTCCTTTGAAAAGAATAAATGGCAAGAGTCAGAAGCATATGTGAAGACACCTCAACTAATGGCCAGTACCCAAACCAACCAGCAACATATCACACCCAGCTCTCTTGGATTAAATCATCCTCAGCTTGATTTCTTTTTTCACTGTGCTCATTCTTCTTAACATTTTGCTGAAGTCTACTCTCCATCTACATATAGCTTTCTGACCTTTACATTAACATCCCTCACCAGTTGATGGGGTTTGGTTTTTGTTTTTGTTTTCTTCTGTTTTGCTTGTTTGTTTGATTCAGAGCAGCTACCCCCATTATACTTTGTATGTTTGCATCCTAACTTAATTATGTCCCTGGACTTCATTCAACTTCTGCCTCTCACAAAGCAATACATAGGGGTAGCTGGACCTAGGAAACCTTAGTGCAGATGTACACCTATCTGCTAGGACCTTGCCCCTGACATTGCAAAACACACGGTGTTCACCCATTCCGAAAATTCCTCACTCTCCAAATGTATCTGAGAAATAGTGGGGCACCAGCTGGCTATCAGATAATTTTCCAGTTCTAGTAACAACTAGGATAGGAGAGAAAAATGAAGGCAAACTAGAAGCGAGGGATCTGCTCTGATTAAGGCACAAAGAAGCTCATGGTGCCTTCAAGAAGAATGGAATAAATTATCTGTTTTGTTGATTTAATGGTCAAAAGATCATTAATCCTCAACAGTGTTTGCACAGCAAGGTGTTCACAAGGGGAACATTTATTGTCCCTCTCCCACTCCTCAGCAGCATGGACTGGGGCATTGTCCTGCAAACACCACAGGAACAAACTGAGGTTCTCCTGTCCTGATCAGTCATGAGCATTTAATCCACGGCAGCAGAAGAACTGAGTGCTGGGGAAAGCATTGCACAAACTACGACCTGGGGGCTTCACAAGCACTCTTATTTAATATTGCTTGTTTAAAACGATCCATTGGATCACCACATTCCCTTGTGGAATGGGAAACTGAAAGGCTGGTAGGGCCACTTGTTTGAGGGAGGAAAGGTACATAGACTCACCTACGTGGTGTGCCAGGGCAGGCACTGAGAATTTTGTACTGCTTAAATTAGACTCTAGGCTTTTTCCTCGATTGCAAGGGTGATTAAATTCCAAGCTAATTAAACTGGAAAGTACTTTGCTTATTTAGATGTGCCCTCTAAAAATTATGTATTCTCGTAGTCATCAGGCTGGTGAATGCTTTTCAGACACTTCTCTTTTTGCTGTCGGTGGCCAGAAAGATCTCCTGGGGGCTCCGATGTTCGCAGCCTCCTTGTACCTCTGCTTGTGCTTCCTCGTGAGCCATCCCAAGCAAGAAACAGCCTTTCCTCAGGTAACAGCAGGAGAATAACAACATTTTCTTCCACGTGTGGGAGTTTGAGTGGAAATGGAGAAACAGTCCAGACTTGGGCTCTAACTTCATCCTCAGGAGAGTTTGGTTATAGCCACATTTTCACATTAGCAAGCTATTTAAAGCATAAGAGAAAACACCTCTCTCCTGCGCGGCTCCGGTACCTTAGTCTGTATTCCAGCCAGGGAGTGCATGATAAAGGCTCAGTATTTTTCCATGAATTAGGATGCCTTAATTAGTAGGGACAGCTCATTTAAATTAGCTCTACAAGAGGTGCAGCCCTCAAGAGAGCAAAGGATAATTGCAGTTCATTCAGAACAGGGTGAGGGGATGCTCTGCTTTAGGAAAGACATTCAAGCAGGCAGACCAAGGCAACATTGGGCATGCAGCTAGTCACCTACATGCATCGGGGTTTGTTGTCGTTGTTTTGTGTGAGTGTGGTTGTGTTTTTTGTTTGTTTTGTTTTGTTTTTATTTGGTTGGGGTTTTGTTGTTGCTGTTGTTTTTCAGAAAGTGCCCTTTGGTCCTTTCTGGACTTACAGTCACAATTTTTTCCCTATGATATGATCCAAATTGGATTTTTGCCTGGACAGAAAAGGTACTTTTGAAATCTCAGTTTGCTGAATGCAATCAGAGCTGTAACGTGCACCCTGCCTGTGTCTTTCCATTGAAGGCATATTGCATTTTCCCTAGCACTGAGACAGGGGCATGAGCAGCTATTTCCATTACTGCCCTTCTTGCACCAGATGGCACCTGCCAAGTTTGGCTCACCCAGCTTGCTTGTGCATGGAGCACAGGTAGAAGATGAGGCCAGAAGCAGGAGATCCAAGGCAGATGCTGTGGAAAAGCATCTGGTTCCAGATTCACAAATGGGCAAGGAGCCTTCTGAAGGAGGCAAGCTTGACATATTTTCTTTCTCATTTGCACTAGCACACTTTCATCAACAAAGGAAAGAAATGAGGAAAGTAAGATGCAAATTTTGGTTAGCCATTGCAGTTATACTAACAACAGCTTTACCTTTTAAACTCCCCGATGTGCTTATCGCTGCAGGAAGGACTTGTTCTGCAAACCAGGTAGGGCCATCTGCAGGAGCTGACAAATCTGCAGGTACTGAAACATGCCAGCAGACTGGCCTGTGGAGGGATTTTCACACTCTAGGTGCAAATCAAAAGTGGTCACTGATGAGTGAAACATTCCAGCTAGGCAAAACTGATGGAGCCAGGATAGTCTTTATCACTGGCACAGATGTGGAAAGAACAGCTGCTTCCAAACCCTCCAAAGACAGCTATTGTAACAATGGCAGCAACTTTTCATCCTTGTGCAAACAGCTGCAGTTGGACATTGTTTGCAAGGCCACAACTTATCTGCTTCTCCCTTGCACTAGCATGTATCCCTCATGTCAGTTGTGGAGCAGAGCCAAATGCCAGAGACTTGGACTTGTTGAAACTGCTTATTTTTTTTCCTAGAAAATACCCTTTTGAGCTTAAAATACACATCGATCTGTCCTAACAGGAGCCCAGGCTCAGCAGGATGTGCATGTAAGAGAGACAGAAGATTCAGCTTGGTTCTGGAGACCGCTGATCTGTTTTTCTCCAGCAGCCCATCAGAAGAGGCACATGAAAACATCCTTGCAAAAGTCTCTGTGGGGGCAACCACCCTGCGTGCAAGTAAGGATGCTGCATTCCTCACCCCCCAAAAAACTGACCACTTGAAGATCCCCAAAGAGCAGGACAGCATCAATGTGAGGCTGACATCTTGCAATACAATTTTCAGTCCATCATTTTTCCAAGATATCTGGATTCATGTTTTTTGTTTTTTTTTTTTTTTTTCCCTCTCATGTATTTAAAAATGCTAATCTGTTGAAAAACCTGATTGCTACTAAAGACAACAGGGAGACCTCTTCAAGCAAACAATTAAACAATTACAGTGGAAGATATTAAAAAGATATTAAGGCTTCTGCAATACCATGGGATTGATTTAAGAGGGTTGCAGGAAGCTGAGCCCTGCTGTTCCATGGTGATTGGTGTCCCTGAGAAAACCCAGTAAGGGACCATAACATAATCACGCAATGGAATTGTCTGTGAATTATCACTGGCTCTGGCGTTTGGAATTCACCAACCTTGCATTTAACATCTTTATTCATGGTCTAAGAAAAGAAAAAGTAAATAGCATGGAGGATAAACCAAGAGGGCCCCCAGCTGAAGTGGACACTGGCAATGTCGGGCTTGCTGAGTTCATGGGGAACTCAAATGGAAAGAGGTCTGATCAGTACCTCAAGCAAGATGTTGCAGACTGTCTTAAAAACCAAGTCTACTGAGTCATCTAGGGTTAAAGGAAGGGCAGCAGGGGCCAGCAGAATCAGAGGAAAAATGGACTTTATTGATGTGATGTAGGGTCACATCAGAAGTCCACACGGTGCCTCAAAGCCCTCTGAACCTACTAGGTCCAGAAGTCCTTTGCTTCTCAAACATCACTGCACCCAAACATCAGCCAAGACTGGGAAAACAAGGGCTGAGGTGCAAACCATGCTTTTCCACTCCCTTCCCCCTGAAAAATTAAGGTGATTACGGCACCCTGGCACGAGTCTTCCCTGTGGGGGGACCGGTAAGAGCAGCCAGCCTTCGGGGCAGCTCTCGTGGTGACAAGCAGGGAGGAAATCCAAAGCGTGAAATTGTGAAAATCAAAGCGTGCTCAGGGCCCCAGAGAGCCTGGTGGTGGCTGTGGCTCCAGAAGGTGCTGGTTTCACTCACAAATAAGCTGAGGACCCTAGTACAGTCTCTAGTACAGTCACTTTCATACACACAAAACTGTGTGCAGAAGATGAGCCAAACCAGATGGGTTACGAAGCAGAAACCTTGAATTCCATGGCCAGAACTGAAGGGTGACTACTGTGCTTGCAGCAGCTGCAAAATCTCTGTTCAGTCCAATCCAGATACGGACAAAATGAGTGATGTCTGGCTGTTCTGGCTTCTCCTAGCAGCTACGCTCAGCTACACAGCTGCCCTGTATTCCCTGTGGAGCACGAGTGGCATCTGGTGGTCAGATCCCCCTAGCACTCATCACAAACGGATGAGTGATACGCTCATATACACTATGTGTGTATATATCACAAATACCTGCTGCACGATCCTCCCTGCCTACACCATTGCACCTCTGTGACTGGGAAGGGAGGAATGAGGACCTGTTCTATCTTGCTGAAGACATATTTTATTTTTTTTCCCAGCTGCTTAGAAGAAATAATAATCATCATCAGGGCTTGCTATGAGGGTAGAGAGAAAATAAGCTCGTTTCCAACCAGCTACCAAATGCGCATCCCCAGAGATGCTTAGGGCCACATGTTTCTTGGAAGAAAATGTTGTTATTCTCCTGCTGCATGTTATCAGACATTCTCTGCCTCGGCAGGACACGACTTCTTTAAGTCCCTGCACTCTGCAAACCCTGTGAATAATGGGTGTGCTCGGAGGCTGAATTTCTGCCAAGGGTGCTCCTCATGTCACTGACGTGTCTGGCAAGCAGAAGTGTTGGTGCAGAAGGGCTCTGTCTGACGGATGAATAGGAAAACAAGCCCACGCAAAGCACTGAACATAAGACAGCCTGGTTTTGGATTCATGTCTTGCAGGTGAGTGATTTTTTTACGGCTCATTAGAGAACAGAGACTGAGGGGTTGTTCCCTTAGTTATGATAAACAGGAACTCCTACTGGAAGTTTCTCTGCAGCTGTGCCATGGTCTGTCTCCTTTGCTGTCTAAGAGGGACTGTCCTCAAACTGCTGCGTTTCTTGATTTGAAACCTACTCTTTGCCTAGCTGCCCCCTTTCCTAAAAGTCATCCAAACATGGTGTCAAAGAGATTGACTGGCACCTCTCTGCAGGTTTGGAAGGAGTTGCCTGAAAGTCACTGGGATGGACGTCGGCTCAGGATGGGATGCCATGAGCTGTGCTTCCATAGGTAAACAGGCTACAAACTCTGGGGCTGTATGAAACAAAACCCAGCTTTCCATCTGGAATAAAATAATGAGAGCACAGACGAGGTGATTCTACAGTGACCGCCAGAGCAAAACTCTTGCTGGTTGACTTTCCTGTGGGCTATGCTCACATTCTTGGGCACCAAACTGCCCTCAGAGAGGGAAATCCACCTGTTGGACATGCACCAGCACAGGCAGAAAGTGAAGAAAAGGTGACATTATGTGAACACCACAACTGATTTTAGTGAAGAGTGAGATATGTGGGTGCAGTTTGTGGATGGCTTCTCTGCCTTTTTTTTACCTAAGAGGCCCTTGAGGGATCAGAAATGTGATACTTCATGATTCATCTCTGATGTATCCTGGAAGGTTCATCTGGTGAAGAAAGCAAAGTGTTAGCAGGCTTGCTCTCCTGCTCTGCTCAAAGGCTTGCATCCCTAATGCAGTGGAAGAAAGAGATAAGTGAGGGTAGAGTAAAGAGGTAAAGAAAGAGGTAGAGGATAAATGCAACTGAGCTGGACCAGGTCTTGCTGCTGGTTCAGAGATCTGCTTACACGTTTGTGGAAAGCGACGGCAAGCCACAGCCTGAACTCACACTGCTGTCACCATGCCACTGCAACGCTGGGGCTCTACCTCTTTCTCTGTCACAGGGATTTTTCTGGTTTAGTTTATGTCATTCTGAATCAAGTTTAAAAACAGTGGGGGGGGATAGCGGGGGAAGCACAGGAGTGCTCCTAGCCTACAGTAGGTAAGAGGACAAGAAGAAAGTAAATACACACTACACTGTAAATAATAATAAATAGCAAATATAATAAAAATCATAAATGAAATGGGCATTAAATAGCGGGGCTGCCTAAAGACAGCAGAACAAAGCCCTTTCACTCACCACTTGCATTCAACAGTCATCTCATTCATGGGAAAAAATAATCTCAAGTACTCAACAGCCTGCAGAGACAACCTGCTGGGTTTTTGGTGAGACAGAAGTCTCAGCTGGAGAAGGACAGGGATGCGAATTGGTCCTCTGAAGAGACAGCCATGTCTGTGGTGGGAGATGCCCAAACACCATAGAAATGTCATGCTAACAAAATCCTCCTTGATGCAGAAAAAACACAGCACTTCAGTAAGAATGGAAACTATCTTGACAAAATCTCCTGTAACTGTTTGCTTTATCTCACTAGAGAATTGTTTTCATTCAAAGCAGCTTTACAATGAGAGAAGTAAACAATCGGTAACAGGAGAAAAACTAGATTTTGAATTTATTTGCCCAAAGATGAGCAGAAATTCAACTTCAGGCGGTTCCCACTGTACGCTTGTATACAAGGGATAAAAATTAGGCTCCAGGTACAGCCTGCACAGTAAAACCCATCATTCTTCCTTTGAAATGTGATGTAATGTTTGGCAAGATTCTCAAACTGGTTGCTGAAGTCACACCTGCAAGCGCCTGCAGTACTGTGAGCGGAGCAGATGCACTCACGAGCCAAACCAACTACAGCCAGCAGCATGCCGTGACTGTGCCCACTGGGATCTGTTTGCAAAAGCTCCCTCCCCCTTTTCACATCTCCAGATTTCATGCATGTCAAATTGTTAGCATTTTTCTTTTTAAATAGATCCCACATGTTTTGTCCCTACAAGAGTTAGAAGGGACTCGAGAAGCTCATCATGGTCCATCTGCACAAACCTGGGTTCCAGGAGGTCCACACTAAAGCAAGGCAGAGATTCACATCTTCCTCTTCCCAATGTCTGATCAGGAGAGGGGAGTCGCACAGCTCTCCTTTCCCCACACACCTTTCTCCACCCCAAATGGCACAGACCACGCAGAGACATCTCAGGAGCACACTGAGGGTGAAGCAGCCAGGGAGAGCTCTGGGCTGCCTCAGGAAGGGCCCCAAACTCGCTTTGGCATCATCCCGAGCTAAAAAAAAAGGCAGGTGGATACATGCACAGACACAGGCACTTTAACAGCTCATCTCTCCTAAATGACTGCACGTGCTATTTGCAGAAACATGTGAAAACAGAACTGCAAAACAAATGATGGATGTTCCCCTGGTAAGAGCCCTGTGGGCCAGCGGCTGTTCTGTCAGGCAGGGCAGGGCAGGAGGCTGGGTTTGCACAGGATTTCGTGGTCCATGATTTGTAGGGAAAGAAGAAGCGCAACAACACCACAGCACATTGTAAAATTGTTTGCATTCATTTGCATGAACATGAAATCTCTGCGGACCCCCCAGACCTTGCACACTGCATCAAGAAGCTACCATCAGCTGCAACCGTCTCGGTACCATTTCCACAAAATACTAATTGCAGAGCACATCCTGCTAGGGCTCCGTGGGGAGAAGGAGAGAAAAGCCGTGGGGAGGACTGCACAAGTGGCTCATTTGCATCTGTTGCCCTTATTATTCCTCCAAGTTCTTTCTTTTTCTTCGGTACTAATTAAAGCTCATGCAGTGACAGGGAGGGAGGCACACTGAATGACTGCCACATGCTTCGGCAGGTTTAACTCATCCCACTGCAAAACCTTTTTTCCAGATCCCTAAATCCTATGCAGGATATGAGAATGCCGAGGAATAAACTGTGTCTAGGGATAAAAACACGGTGTGAGAAAAAACATATTTTCGCTGTACAAATAACCCCACTGAACTCCCCTGGGACAATGCACAAACCGCAGTGTGCATCCAGAGCTTTCCCCTGCGCCCAGCCCTTGGGAGCCTCCCAAATACGAGGCGTGCTGCTGAATGCTTACTGTGCGCAGGTTTTGTGTCTGCAGCAGAGGGAAACAAGGGCTCCCAATTGTTTGGGGCTTCTGACAGGTTAACACAGGGCTCGCGTCAGCTGCTCTGACAGCCCCGGTACTGAATTACCTTCAAAAAGCAGGGTTTGTTTTGACACGATGCTCTCTGTGAGGTCTTGAACTAGCAGAAGTGTAAAATGTAGCACAACCGTCAGAGCCCTGAAGGCTTCTCTCTCAAATTCTGACAGGAAAAGTCCTTCCACCCACCTCCATTTTTTTTTTTTTTTTGTTCGTTTTGTTTTGTTTTTGTTTTTGTCAGTTGGGAACATGGTTTCAAGCCAAGGTCTGCCCGCAGTGCCCAAGCACTCTATGTATGCACTGCCATGGTTCGGATGTACCTCAGTGGGAAGGGTGCAGTTATGAGGCCGCACCTCGAGTGCTGTGTTCAGCTTTGGGCCCCTTGGTACAAGGACATCGAGGCCCTGGAGCACGTCCAGAGAAGGGCTATGAAGCTGAAGGGCCTGGAACACAAGTCCTGTGAGGAGCAGCTGAGGGAACTGGGGTTGTTTAGTCGGGAGAAGAGGAGGCTCAGGGGAGACCTTACTGCTCTCTGCAGCTACCTGAAAGGAAGGTGTGGGGAGCTGGGGACTGGCCTCTTCTTGCAGATAACCAGTGACAGGATTAGAGGGGATGGCCTCAAGTTGCACCAGGGGAGGTTCAAGTTGCAAGTTAGGCGACATTTCTTCTCAGAAAGAGCAGCCAGGCATTGGGACGGGTTGCCCAGGGAGGTGGTGGCATCACCGTCCCTGGGGGTGTTCAGGGAGAGGTTGGACGTGGTGCTTGGGGACATGGTTTGGTGGGTGACATGGGTGGTAGGGGGGCGGTTGGACCAGATGATCTTGGAGGTCTTTTCCAACCTTCATGATTCTGTGATAGGCTTGCAAAGCTTTCCCTCCAGGCCTGGCTCCCTTTTCTCCTGTGCTGCCTTGCCATCAGTGCGGCCACACTGCTGCTGAGATGCACCCAGTCACAACCTACTCTGCACCACCTCCTGGTGCTGTGGTGAGAAGATACAGACAATTCAGAAGCTAATTCCTCGTGAGCATGAACACTGTTATTTGTCTGCTTGGATCAGCCAGGAAAACTTAGTCGTTGTGATCGCAGGATTCAGAGTTAACATTCCCTCTTTAAAGTGTGTTTTGCATGCTTGGAAGGCCTAATTTCTATGAGCTGCTCAGTGCTCTGCATTAGATATTGGTGATCTCAGAGCAGACGGTGCACATTTGGGTGCTTTATCAATAATAATTTTAAGAAAGCTTTTAAGAAAGTTTTAATAAAAATTAAGAAAAGCTTACATTCTTTTAAACATTCAGGGGGGTCTTTAATGGGAGATAAGGTTTATATTTTCCAGCTAGTTTGAAACCAAAACTTACTATGACTCTCATGAGGAAAAAACATTGTCCCACACCCTCAGCGTTGGCCCTTCCAATCCAGCTCTGCTACCCGTCACCCTTATCAATAGCTGACAGACTAAGCGTGATATTTCCAAGCTGCTGTGGGCTGTGCTGGGGAAGAAATGGGCTTCAGAAGTGCAAATTGATCGACTCATTCAATTAATTAAAAATTAAACACTATAAATCTAGGTTTTACTTCAATAGCATTAGAATTAGCAGTATGTTATATCTGGAATAGGCAAAATCAACTTTTACCATGCGCAACAAAACTCTGCTCCTGCCACTGCTCCTTCACTCTAGAGCAGGCTCAATATTCATTACATACTGTAAAAAATGGAAACCTCAATAGGCCTCATTTGAAAATGCATTCTTGAGCGATTAAATACTTGGAATTGCAAGTGGCAGTGTTTTAAATTGATTTTCCCTCTGTATGTTTGACTGTAATTTCGCTAACTGTGCACAAATCCAGCCATAAGCTCAGGGACAGCCTCCTGGTTTGTCAGTCATCTGACTTCGTTTGTAACACTCGTGCCTAGATTTGAATAGCATTAAAAAGCATGCAAGATTTAAGATAAAACTGTTTCTCTTTGTTCAAAAATATATATGCTATTTGAATAAAAAACCATTGAAATTGCTGTTGAAACTCTAGGTGTTGGGAAAATAGCATTTTTGTGCAGAATTTCAGGTCTCAATAACTTAAGTGTTTTGAAAGGCTGGTGGTTTGTTGTGTATTTTTTTTTTTTTTTTTTGGAAGATCATTTTGAGATTAAAAAGTGAAAATTGCTACATGCATCACTACAATTCCTATGCCAGATTTTCCATTTAGAAAACAGTGCCAATGCTGGCTCACAAGTGACAGCTCAGAGCAAATCCAAAGGGGTTGTTCATCGAGCAGTAGCGTATGGGGAACCTGCTGTCCTCCAGGGATGCTCCCCGAGGCAGAAGGACCATGGGTTGAACGAAGCCAAGAGGCTCACAGCAAGCACCTCCAGCGGGATGTATGCTGTCCCACAGCTGCACTTATATGGCAGCCTTTCCTTAAAGATGGGCACCACAGCCAGATCTGCCCATTTTCTTGAATCTAGTAGAAAATCAGTAACTTTGCATTCTGTCATCTCTGGCTGAAATCAGAATTCTGGATGCTACTGGCAGAAGAAAGGCAGGCTTCTCCACGCAGGGTTCAGATTTGTAAGCATTTCCCCAGGGAGAGCAGACTAAAAGCTGATTCCAAAACACATCTGCAAAAGACACATTCAGCTACTAGCTGTCCTAAGGAGCGAGACTGAAGAGGTCTTGCTTTACAGTCCTACGACCCAGGTCACAAGTGAACACAACGGCTCCCTCTGGCCCTAAAATATATCACAGAATCATAATCGCAGAATGGTTTGGGTTGGAAGGGACCTTGGAGATGACCTCGTTCCACCCCCCTGCCACGGGCAGGGACACCTCCCACCAGACCAGGCTGCCCAAAGCCCCATCCAGGCTGGCCTTGAGCCCCTCCAGGGATGGGGCACCCACAGCTTCTCTGGGCAGCCTACTTAGGAAAAAAAGAAAACACCAAAGGTAACTAACTAAATAAATAAAAAATAAAACCTAAAAACTAAAAGTAAAGCTGCTAGGCAGAATGATGAGAACCCCACGTTTCATTGCAATTTGCCGACACCTCCCACAGGCTACGCCCGCAGCCTCCCCCCTCCCCCCCAGCACCGCCCCAACATGGCGGCGCCCCCTCCCCTCCCTCCCAGCTCACGTGACCCCCGCGCCACCCCTCCCCGCCGGCCGACCGCCGCCGCGACGCCGGAGCAGCGCGCGGGCTGGCAGCCAATAGCGGGGCCGGGCCGGGCTAAAGTGGGCGTGGTCGGCGCGAAAAGCGGGCGTGGCGAAGGCGGGAAAGTGGGCGTGGCCAGGGCGAGGGGGGCGTGTCCCGCGGCGGCATGGAGGCGCTGTACTTCGCGTACGGCAGCAACCTGCTGCGGGAGCGCCTGCTGCTCGGCACCGCCGCCGCGCCCTGCGGCACCGCGCGGCTGCAGGTGCGGGGGGACCGGGGCCGGGCCGGGCCCCGCGCCTCGGAACGGCGGGGGAGGGAGGAGAAGGGCCCCGTCCGGGTGCCGGGGTGGGAGGGTGGGGTTGGTATGGGGGGTTTGGGGAGGGGTTGGGGGGGTTGGGGGGGGGGGGGGGGGGGGGTGGGGGAGGTGGGGGGGGTTTGAGTTGGACATGGGGCCTTCCTGTGGCCTGGCTCTGCCTGTTCCCTCCTCCCAGCTGTCTAGCATGGGTTTGTCTGCCAGGCTTTGACAGGCAGAAGTACCTGCGTGTGGGCTGGGTTTGATGTAGGCTTGGGACGTGCTCTGGGTTCAGTGTGGGCCTGGGACCCCGAGCGTGTGGCCCTCAGGGCGTTGGTGAGCGGCTGGAATGGCCCTTGGGGGAGCATCATCCGTATGATGCCCCGTCAGGGCTTCTTGAGGGTTCTCCTGGGGTCGTGGGCGAGAAATGATCTGTGTTAGACAGCATACGAACAAGTTTCAAGAACGTGTAATCGATAAGCTCCCTAGCATCTCCTGCACCGATCAGTAAGCCCCCTAGAGCCAGCTATTCTCTGTCCTGGCTGGCACCTGAGGCCTGATCCTGTCAAGCACGAGGCCCTTTCAGGCACGGCTGGCACATCAAATGCATCGCATACCCAGCAGGAGCAGGCACAAAAGATGTGGAAAGAAAGCACTTGGCCTCAAATGGAGGAAAAAAACCAATCCAGTGCTTCAGCTTTCCTGCAGGATTCTTGGGTTACTCACAAGAAAGCTGCTGGAGAGCTCTTGGTCAGCTGCTGGCTTTTCTGGCAGACCTCTGGCGGTTTGCAATGCCAGGGGGCTCCGGTCGGCTGCTTCAAGCTGGAGAATCGCTGGGACTTAGCAGTGAGGCTGTGTGTAAAAGGTCAGACTGATGTCTAAGCTGTTCTAAGAGCATGTTGGCTTAATAACATGAAATGTGGTTGCAAAGCCTCCAGTTGCTCAATTTTTGCAGCCTTTTCCCATATGTGTTAGGGCACGTTACAAGAAGGTAACATCTCAGAAAGCCAATATATTAATATATACAGACATACATTTCAAATCAAAGTTTTTGTGCGGCTTAAAGAGGGGACGAACAGAAGAAGTAAGCAAAGCTGTGTGGTTGTGCAGGTTTTTTGTTGCTTTTGTTTTTTATAGTAACTTTTGCCTTTGCCAATTATTTGGTTTGTTGTTGTTATCTATCAGGTGGTCTTCCTTAAGGCTTTTTTCTTCCCCTTCTCTACGGCTAGTGAAAGGTGTACAAGTTGGAAAGGAAACTGGGCCTCTACGAGGTGGGATATGAAATTTATGCTGGAAAAAAATGCAAGAACAAGTTATTGTATTTGGCCTATATGGTAATGTTTGGTATTGCTTATATGAAGAAGAAATACTTGATTTTTAAAGCAATGTTTTGACTTGCAGCACTTGAATAAGCGTACTCAAAGAGGCATATATGTTAACTTAAAAATACCCAAGAGTGGTGATGAGATGGCATGTAACACTGGAAAACACACAGGATGGTATCGTATGCCTGGGCGCTTCTATTAACACGTGAGGAAAACACCTACCATTTTGGAGGCTTACCATTACTATTTTCCTGGACCCATCATGGTAGCATTTATGTCTTAGAACAGCACCAAAACCTCATGAGATGGAGCTGGTTCAGATCCTGCCTACGTGACTGACTGTGAGTTCTTCCTTCCGTGGCTACAGCTGACTTCTTGTAGGCTCTGCTTTAGGTGCTCCCTTCTTGTCAAGAATAGCCAACAACCCTTATTGTAAGTGGAAATTGATTTTTCTGCATTGGTTTCATTTGCAGGATTTTAAGCTCGATTTTGGCCATCATCAAGGCCGGACAAGTCCCGTCTGGCATGGAGGTACAGCTACCATTGTTCAGAGCCCTGGAGACGAAGTATGGGGAGTAGTATGGAAAATGAACACTAGCAATTTAAGTTCACTGGATAAGTAGGTGACTTAACTTTGCTGTCTTCTGCTACTTTAGAGAGCAATTCAGAAGTAATAGTGTTTGTTTGTTTGCTTTTTGTAAAAAGCAGTGTGGAAGCTTTTGCTGGGATCAAGAAGACACTTCGGATTTTAATATATGAATTTCACTCTGTAGTACATTTATTGGCTTCTAAAATATTTGAGATTAAAATTGCCTTGTTTTCAAGCAAAAGCTAATTTATTTAACTTTTTTTGCCTTTTGTAATGATAGTAGAACCATAGGCTATCCCAAGTTGGAAGGAATCCACAAGGATCATCGAGTCCAACTCCTGGCTCCACACAGGACTACTTATTAATTCTGATAATCTTGGTTGGGTTTCTCTTGTGGATTACAAGACTTGCGCAGTACCTAATTCACAAGCAATACTCTAATTTTGCAAGTTAGCTGCCAGTCATCTTTCTTACATTGCTGAATCGATGAATAAGGAGCAGCATTCACTTTTAGAAGCTTATTTTTGGATATGAAAGCAGTTATCACAAAAAGTACCGGAATATGTTTTGCTTTAATTATTTTTCTGTAAGTCAGTTAACTGTGAAGATCAGTGTTTGGTCCTGAATTCTGTTACGTTAAATGCGTAGGTTTAACTGCACAGTTTGTTTGGAAGATGTAAGGTGCCTGTTACCCATGCGTCAGTTACTGGCCATGAAAGGAATGTATGTCCTTTGTAGGCAAGAGGGAGTTGAAGATGGCATTTATGTCCCAATAGAAGTTAATGTCCACACTCAAGCAGGAAAGGTTCTGAGCTGTCGAAGCTACCAGATGAAGGACTATGTCCGTGGTCCCCCTTCTCCCCACTATAAAAAGGTAGGTGTTGCATCTGCAGAGAATGAGCAGAAATACATAATGCAGTACTTCTGTTTAATAAGTACCTTACGTTAGATGAAAGGCATGAGTAATTCTAATGTAAAGGTATAACTCAATCCTTGTGCAATCTACTAGTGCAGTGATGCTCACTGAGGACTGCTGGCTCTTAAAGATTGACTAAATCAGGTTTATTTTCTGTTTTACATGAAGCCTCTGTTTAACCCATGAATTAGTTACGACTGAGACCAGGATTTCTGAAGGATGCTAGCTCCTTTCCATATATGCAGCAATTCTCTGTTTGTGAATGAAAAATGAATGTATTCCACTGAAAGGATAGAGGGAAGCTTCTGTGGGGAGAATACAGTACCTGGCTTGTAGTCCCAAGGACACGGGTTGTTCCTATTGCCTTATAAATTATCTTACTATCTGCTAATGCACGAGTCCACCTGCCTCTTTTTACCAGATGCATCGTGAGTAGATCACAGGATTTCTAGCACCATTGCAGGGCACTGCAGGGTTCTCACTTCATGGCTGGCGAGGCAGAAGTGTTCCAACACTGTTCTGCGACTCGCTGACTCTATAGAGACACACGACCCAGTCACAGAGCAGGCCTGACCTGCTTAGCTTGTGAGATCTGATGCGGGACTAGCCTCAGGTGGCATGACTGCATGTCTGGAACTGTGAATTGTGCAGTTACTAGCAAATGCGGGCAGACATCGCTGTAACACGTTGACTTTTTCTACCAAAAGCAAAGAAACAGAGCTTAAGCCTAAGAAATCCTGTGTTCCTCTCTGAACTCCCACAAATCAGCTTCCAGGAGCATAGCGAAGGCCTGCTGTTGCAGGATTTAAGAGAAAATTTGTTTGAAAGCAGGCTTTGCTGCTCCACAAACCTACCCCCCTTCCTTCCCTGCTTCCTGTCAAGACAGATCTTAAGGGCTTTTCAAGGAACTAATACGTGGAATCTGCTGCTGCGTGCGAGCTCTCGCTAGTATGCTGTGAGAGCAGACTTCCAATATTGGCAACTTTATCTGGTTAAACGTTGTCTCCTGCTGTTGTCAGGGTTGGTTTGTAGTTCTCTTTCTCTCCCTACCCTGCCCTGGCTTATTTGTTTAACCTAAGTTAACCAGGCAAGAGGTCTAGAAATATAGTACAGGTGACTGCATCTGCACGCAGTGAGCTACATCCATCTACTGTAAGGCACTTTTTGTGGCAAAGTTTGTCCCTTTCAGACACCACATCCTTGGATTTCCTGGTTGTTGAATGTGTGAAAGAATACTTACACCGGTGTCAGCTTTTAAAGTCTCTGTATTTCTTCCTTCATTTCTGTTTGACAACTTGCTAGTGCCTCTTTCAAGCCTTGGCTCCTACAGCCTCCTCTTTTCCTCTCCCTGTCACTTAGGTTCTCTTGCACTAAAACTTGAGGGTTTTTGGTATGTAGAAGGAAAGCTGCAGTAACAAACTCTAAGGGATGTTTTCACTAAGCTAAGTATCTGTTTCTATTACTCCTATAACCTGTTTAGATATTCACTGTTGTGCTTCGGATTTGATCTGAATGATTAAATTAACATGTTAATCGTGTCTTGGGCACGTTGGCAGCATTTCAGAATCTTAAGGGTGTCCCTTGGTGGTGATACCTGTTTTTCTCTTGTTGCCTTAAGTGGTCAATTCTGTATGACTAAATGTTTGGAGGCATCTATCCTTCCTAACATTATTACTGACTTTTTGTTTTGTATCCCCTTTTGACTATAGGTTATCTGCATGGGTGCAAAACAGAACGGCTTGCCAGCTGAGTATCAAAAGAAATTAGAAGCTATTGAAACTAATAACTATGCAGGACCAGTGCCAATCTTTGAAGAAATTGAAGCTGCTGTTGAAGCAAGTAAAACAAATTTTGCATAGAATACCTCTGCACTTGCTTGGCCATTCACCTTGATTTAGATCCTCTTCCTCACTGTGCTGATCAGTGGTTTCTTTATCAAGAAAATAGGAGTTTGCTGTGCATCTACAGGAAGCTGTTAGACATAATTTGCCATCTGAAGACAAACTGACATTGATAACTTCTTCACTTTGTATGTATAGCTTGTGTACATGCTGAAGCTTTTGCAGATTTGTGAATTACCTTTCTGTAACTCTCATGGGAGCTCCTCATACAAACTTATGCTACGTGTCCTGTTTACAGACTTTTTTAAAAGAAAAAGGCCATCTTCCTAGGTTTTGGCATCTGTTACCTTCTAAGGAACACGGGCTGCAGGATCAGGCCCTTTGTTCGTAAGCTACCAAGATTTTCAAAGACTTATTAGAGTGTAAGGTAGACTCAACTCTAAAGCAATACTAAACTTTTTTCATTGCTGCTGCTTGTAATGGTCTTAAAACCCAACCTGTCTGAAGCTGTGGTGTATCCATTTATATAATTAATAATATTCCTCTTCTATTTACTATCTCCATGTTTTTAAGTGTTAGCCTGAAAGGCAGCTCACGCCTGAAGATTGCATTCAGTAAGGAATCTTAGTCAAAGTAGAACAGCCTCCCTCTTTCTATGTCTAATAATCAAAATAGGTGAACTAGTTAAGTACAACCAACAGATTTTAAAGAAATCATTTTAGATATTTGAGGTTTTTAAAATTACTTCAACTGTCTTGTTACTTAATCAGGACTTGGTCTAAAGTCCAGAGAAATCAGCAAGACTTCTGTGAATGCATCTTATGACGTGTCGTGGTTTGTCTGTTAAATCACAGATAAACAGACTCAGCCTTTTTTTTTTTCTTTTTCACAGCTGTTGCAATTTCCTACAAAACTGGAAGCACTTGTAAGGTTCACGGTACTTAACCAATCTTTACGGTACTTGGCAACCCCTGTAATTAGTCTTAGGGGACAGGGAAAAAAATGACAACCTGGAAGATTTGAAACAAGTGAACTTTGTCTTATTTTCTGTATTGTAAGATATACCCAGTGTCACCGTGTGACTGCTTAGATGGAGAAATGAAAAAGTAATAAACTTACCATGTCTTCTCTGCATATTTTGTCTTCTGTAAACTTCTGCCAGGGATGTATAGTTGCTGTCCTGATGTCATATGACAGCTGGGCACCACAACTCCAGAGAAAAACATGATACTTTCTGTATTAGCACAATCTAGTTTGAGGTTGGAGTAAATAAAATTGCAGTTACCAAACCTCTCCCGTGCCTATTCAATGCGTGCTTCAATGATGTGTGTCACTTACGTAAGCTGGAGCTGTGGATGTGGAACTGTAACTGACAATTTTGTTCTTTCCACTTTTAATGAGTGAAATTGCAGTATACGGGGTAAAAGTGTGTGAACAGCTCCTCGATGCCACGGCCACTTACTGTGCTTCGTCCCTGCCAGGCTCCTTGGGCACTTTTAAGGGAGTATTTCCCTGTTGCAAGAAGCAAAGGGAAAGTAAACACCTGGAGGGAGTTGAGAAGGGACAATTTATGCCTGTCGCTGAGGAAAAGGGGGAGCTCAGGAGGGACGGTGAAGGCCTCCTCCCTCTCTGAGGTGCCGGCGGGAGGCACGGCGGTGGCTTGAGGGAGAAGCAGCCTTCGGCCGTGGCTGTGCGGGGAGGAGCCGCTTCTGCCCGGGGAGGGGGCACCGTGTGCGGGGCGGGAGCTGCCTCTGGCGGGCCGGGGGCGGGGGAAGCGCCGCTCCTCCCTGCCTGCCCTCCGTCCCGTCTCGCCGCGGTGAGTGCAGGGGACCGGGCGGCCGGGACGGATCGGGAAGGGGGCGCCGCGCCGCTGGCGGCATCGCTCCCGCCCCGCGCCCCCTGTGGGGACGGCCGCCATGTCGCGGCGGGTGATGGGGTGGCGGCGGGGCACGGGTCGCAGCCGGGAGGGGGTTTAAGGGCAGAAATCGGAGTTACTGCTGCAAGACTGTGAGGTGTCACAGGGCCGTGTTGTGGCTTTCCTGGGGGGAACGGGCGGCGAGCCCTCGTCCTGAGGGCAGCGCGGCGGGAGGATGCCTTCGCGGCGTCGCTCGCCTCGGTAGGGCACGGCCCCGCCTCGCCTGGTCCTTGAGCGAAGGGGGGAAATCAGTAGAAAGCGGTTTACTTGTCGCAAAGCTGCCTGAAGAGCAGTTTGTATGCGCCGACTCACACAAGAGTCATTGAGGCCTCGGTGCTTTGCCCGATTGACGCAAAAATAAGCCCAAAACGAGCGGGAGGGGTGGGAGCAGCTCACCACAGCACGTGGGGCTGGCGCTGCCTGGCTGTGGCGAGGGCATGGCGGGAGGGTGGTGGTGGTCTTCCACGCCCGCACCTCGCTGTCGGAGCACCGAACAGTGGCTGGCCACGATCTCCGAGCAGCCCCCACGCAGGATCCCACCCTGCCGGAGCGATGGACGTACCGGCATGACGGAGCCGATGTCTTCGGCGGGTTGCGGTGCCCGTAACCAGCCCGGCTTGCTGCTGGCAGCTGCACCAAGTCTCGGGGAGGAGAAGTAGGGGAGTTGTGAGGTTCGGCCAGTTACAGCTTCTGTTACAGACCTCACTGCAAGTTGAACGCGAAAACAGCAAATAATAGTAGAAGAGCAGTTCAAGTTCTTAAATGTACTAGTAAATTGTTCCCCTTCTCCTCCACTGATAATATATATCTCCAAGTTTTCTCTGACTGAAGGCTATTCCTTTGCTTTTTAATCGTGGCTCCTTCTTATTTATTAAATGTTTTCCTGAAGCATACCGTAAAGGAGTTATCAGGGAGCCCCATAAAATCTTTTTGACAAGGACTTGGTAACAGGGTCTCCAAGCCTGGTAGGTAAAGCTCCCTTTGTTTCAAAGTGTGCTGTTGGGAAATGCAGCAGCAAAACTTGTGAAGGATATGTATATTTATTTTAAAGCCTCTGCCTTTTAAGCAAAAGCTTGTCAGGTTACCAGATGGAGGCAGAAACAATTTCTTAGGTGTTTATTATCTGTTGCTCTTCAAACAGCTAGAGATGGCAACAAAAGCTTACAGTAACAGCCAAAGCATAAAGGGGGGCGGGAAGTCACTGAAAGGTGCTGATCTCAGTGACCCCAAAACCACAAGAATTATAATGGATTTACACTAGTGTGATGATGATATATGGCTCCCAGGACATATATTGATATTCTGTAGCATTGATTATGCTAGTTACACAGAAATTATGAATGGGAGTATAATGAATGTGTTTTAAATCATAAAGAATATCATTTAAGATCACTACAGGGACTCTGCAACCTCTAGAAATGCACCATTCGTGCTGTAAAAATAAAGGGTATTTTTTCTTACCTCTGGGAAATAAATAAATTGCATCACTTCTCATCAAAACAAGCAGACTTTTCATGTAGTATACGTGCCCATTTGCTTCTAACATCTGCACGTTTTACTGTTCTTGTACTACGTAAAATAGTTAAGCTTCTTTTAAAGGTGAGGTTTCAGTCAGAAACAACTCTGAAATTAATGCTGTGTGGAAATAAGTTCTCGTTTATTTGCTATGTTTGAAAACATTGTGGCACACATGAAATAAGATGTGGGTAAGCAGTCTGCTTTCTGTTTCTCCCAGTGGTAGCAAATACTTGAGTTTGGACTGGCCTGACTGAGCCAAGATTACTGTTATTAACGAAAAAGCATGTCAGGATCTCCAGTTCTCCTTTTGCTGTAATGACCCTGCAGTGGGATGGCGAGCGCTGTAAAACATCTTTTCTCAGGAGACAAATCTGGCTTGAAGACACCAAGGGCTCAGATTTTCTGATTTTCTTGTGAAAGGGGGCACTATTTTCATAGAGCCACCTCCTAAGAGTAATTGCACTTTGAATACTACAAAATAGTTGTTTTGATAACTACAGAAGAAACTTTCTATTGACAGAGTTTTCAGCTCTTTAGAAATATACTTGTCTGGTCTTAAATTAGTGCCCTCGAAGGACAGCTCTTAATTAATTTGTTCCTTGTATTGGCTTTGCTGCTTCTTCTTACACAGTCTCCTTGGGAGCAACAAGCTCAATAAGGAGTTAATTCTTTAGTTTACCCAAATGTGGAATTCTTTTTAGCTATTCTTTAAGAACCTTCAGCCCCACTATACGCAGCATTTACATTGAGTGCGACCTTTTTGTGATAAAAAATGTTCGTGCTACCAGTAAAACAGTATTCTTCACTGCCAGAGGACTTGTAGCACTGGAAGTTGAACAGGCACAGCAGTTTTGTTAGAAGGAAAGCAGGCAATCTTAGTGAAAAGAGGATATGAGAAGGGCAGGGCCAGGAAATATAACTATATATGTTTGTGCAATGCTGAGAGTTTAAATAAAGGGAAGTCAGAAGAGCCACTAAATAGGAGTGCCAATACCTTCTCTCGGAAGCTATCAGCACTGCTGCAGGTTATTGACACAGATTACATAAAATTTTGCTGTGAGCACTGGTACTTTTGCTGTACCTCTTTCTGTGACGAATTTCATTTCCCTTTTTCATTTCCCTCTTTATTCCTGGCCTGATCCCCATCTTGCTTCCTCTTTGTTATTCTCAGTTTTGCAGGCTTGTGATAAGGATCCCTTGCTAGTGCTGCTATTGCTTCTCACATCACTTCAGTCCCCACTGATGCTTCATTTGGCCAGGACTGTCTTCTGTCTCATTTGCTTTTGCAGTTGATGGGTGAGCACTCTGCTCTCTGGCTCCTTTTAATTCCTGACAGTCTGTTTTCTGTCCTCTTCGCTTGGTTGAAGCTGTTCTCCTCAAAGAGACTAACTGAATTTCCTCTACAGTATCATTGGCAGCCTCTTGAGTAAACCTTTGTTTTTTTCTTTTTCCCTTCAGGAACAAGAAGTCCATTCTGTTCCCAGATACGAAGCTTTGCCCCATATGTGTCTCTCATTGTCTCCTCATACCAGGCTCCTGCTTGGCCGAGGTATCACTGTTCTTTCCTCTCCCTTCCTCCTTCGGTGGTCTGCTGATTCAGGTGCTTGATATAGCTGGCAAATCTTTCCATTCCTTCCCATGTATACGCCCCTTGTACAAACCTCAGTGCTCGTGTTCAACTGTTGCTATTAGAATCTCTGTTAGATCTCTCTTTATTGTAACTTAGTCATACCTTAAAAAGGATTTTAAGAAGCTCAGGGTGGCTTTTAGAAATGATTTTATTCATTAGGCCTTTCAGAAATTGAATGGCTGGTAAATGAGGCAGTGGTTCTCAACAGAGGATGTTTTTAGACGTTGGTCAGTGCATGGAGGTGTCCCCACATTGATGTATGCCTCAGCCTTTTCTTCCAGCATCCCCATGACTGATGCACGGGAATTGGATCCAGCAAATGGAGTGCTTGAGATAAGAAAGAAAACACTATACACGCTCCGTGGTCTAGCAAGTGATTGCTTTCAACGTACATTTCTAAGCCACATCAGCGTTTACCTTTAAACATGCTAGCTGTGTAAGCTAGCATTATAAAGCTAACAGAACCTTGTAACAGGAGACTCAGTATGTTGTAACCCTGGGATCCGTCACTCAAAGAGGCCATTGTAAAGCACCGTGGAAGCTGGGCCTCTTTCCAGAAAGAGATGATAGACTTGCAGATGAGTCTGATACCTCACGATGTCAACACGTTGGTCTCCTGCTTCAAAAAACCTGAAGCTAGCAAAGCAGAATTGTGTATGTCCGAATCCTATGGACAGTTTTTCTGAAAGAATATAAGCACATTCCCACACTGAGGAGGACTTGTAGGTGCTGCTGCACCCAAAACAGCTACTGTAAAACATTTTTGTGTTTGCTTTAGTCTGGGTAGGACCCAAAGTTTCCTCATGTAGCCGATCCATTTTGTTTCAGACATGCAGGTACCTGCCTTGCTATTAACTGCGTGTGCCAGGAGATAGGTCTGTTCAACACCACTTCAGGCGCTCAGCTCTTCATCTGACATGACATTTTCTTTGTCTGGGGATGGTGGAAATTTTCTGTTTTTCTTATTAAAAGATACTGGTGAAAATTACTCTTTTCTCCAATACTGAATATCTTTTTTTTAAAAAAAAAAAAATCTTGAAGTTAATATTACTACAGAAAATATCACTGAGTACATCATCATGCGCGGATTTAATATTGCCAGCTCTAGCTTCCCCGTTCTGCCTTTGTGCTTTTTCTCCCTTTCTCCCCTGATGCTTGCCTTCACTTTAAATGCCTTTCTGAATCCCCTCGTTTCTCCACTGTCTTGTGCTCTGTCTTGCAGCATACATATGCCAACCCCTTCCAATAGCAAACGTGTTCTCTACTGGCATAGGCTCAGTCAAATTGGGGGCACACATGTTTGAGACCATCTGAGCTTTCCATGTTTTCCACGGTCCTATCTGTTTGCTGTTTTTTTTGTTTTGTTTTGTTTTTGTTTTGTTTTCCTTACCGTCTTTGTAGATGGATCTGAAAGAGTAAAGAAAATATTTCTATTTATTTTGTACCCATGGCAGCACTTGGTTCAGTGTTACAGGTTCCTGGATGTTTGCCTCAGTCCTCACAAACTAGGAAGAAAATGTGCATTAGGATAATGTGGTCCTAGAGCAACCAAAGCAAGCAGGAAATGTTGGGTAGGTGCAATGTCTTGAAAGAAAAGTGTTAGTGTCTGTATTGCCTGTGTTTTAAAGGTGATTCTGTCTCTTTAACTGAAAGCTTGCAGAAGCTCTGGAGGAAATGATGTTTTCAACATTGTTTGGTCTTCATGATGGAGTTCATTTCTGAAATGAGTTTTCTTAAACAAAAGGATGTGCCAGCATGGCTTCTAGGAAGCTGAGTGACTCAGGAGTCAGCCACTCGATCTGGTGGGTCATGTGCATGGTGCAATGAAAGGTTGATTTGTCTGAATAGATGCAGTCACTCACTCGTGGTAAGAAAGCCAGCTCACTTGGTCACATCGCGTTTGGTTGAAAGAATTCCGCAGTTTTGGAGTTGGCTGCAATCCCAAACGGCTGTGCCGGGGATTTGCCTGCTCTCAGCCTCTGGGGGGCTCATCTGTGCAGGTCAGCAAGCACGAGTTACAGCCTCTTGAAATCCGAGGATGCGTGTGGAGATGCGGATGTGTGCGGAGATGCGGATTGCCTGTGTGGAGATGATTTAGTCGTGATCTTGCAAAATGTCTCCTCTTTGCATGGGAAATTGTATGTACAAGGTTCGTGGCTAAACAGTATCTGAACGAACTGCCTCTCAAACCTGTCCTGAAGCTGAACACTTTTCCTTAGTTTAGCCAGGACTGGCTCAGAGTTCACAAGGCCTCACTTAGGAGGACAGTTCCCCTGCTGGCAAAATTTTACACAGAGACTTTTGTTGCAACCGAAAACAAAGGGAATTGCTACTATAAATTAATTCCTCCTACAGAATTAATTGCTATGAAATAGAATTTTATTCCCTTTATTTCCTTGTCGAGCTGTGTTTGGACAGATGCCCTGCTTTGCCTATTGAAACACGCAAAGCTAATAAAAATATGCAATTATGCACGAAGAACAGGCAGTTAGCAAAGCAGATGCAAATGTTGTTGGTTGAGGCAAGCTGCACTGTAGTATTTATATTACAGGGGAGATTGCCTGCCGTAGGTTTTTTGTTTTGTTTTGTTTAGTTTTTGGATAAAGTTGTCAATGGTGTTTTGCAGAGGCTGGAGTTATTCGTTGATGGCAACTTGAGGGATGTATCTGCACAGGACAATGTTCAAATTGAGGCTCTATGCAATTACTTTTACAGGCTCCGTAATGTGAAGGACAGATCGCCTGTTCCCTTGAGGCTAACCCCAAGCTGACTCCTCACTACGGACGGCCAGTTTGTCAAAGATGAGGCTAGACGGAGCAGCTTTTTGCTATCTCAACTATGGAAGGCCAGCTTTGTGCTAACGTGGAGATTTCTCTGGAAAAACCTCCAGGAACAAGCCCTCCGTCCTTCATTGCTTTGCTGAAGATATACCGAGAGCTGCTGGTCAGTAAAATCCGAAACACGCAGTGTTTGATTGACAACTTGATTAACAATGAGTACTTCTCCACCGAGGACGCTGAGATTGTTGTTCAATTTCCAACTCAAGCAGATAAGGTATTATTTTTATTTCACTAGCCAACTTGAACTTTCTGTTACTTTCTACTTTACTTTTAGGTTTTATGGGCTTGATGTCTTTGCCAGTCTTTGTTATTTTGGAGACTCCCCACCCCATTCCTTCTGGACAAGCATCTCCACCACTGCTCTTTCCCGCACTGCTTGTAAGCCTGCTGGCAGCTGCAAAAATGAGCAGGTTGATAATGGCTGCTCTGTGTCCCCAGCTGCAGCTTTGTCCTCGGATAAGGAGGTGGCCACCCTGGCTGTCAGTGTATCTTGATGCACACAAGCCTTCATTACAATGTGGAGTATTGTAAGGAAAATCTCCTTCAGGATGCTATGGGACAGATCAGCCTGCTCTACAGGAGGAGATGGAAATGAAATACTATTTTAGAAGCTCATCATTGCATGTTGTCCATGTGCACACCCTCCCTTCTCTTTAAAGACTTAGGGACATTGTAAATGCCTGTCTGTAAAAGTGATATATCCTGGCATGCTGGGGTTTGGAATTCATCTGTGGGCATCAGTTGCAAAAATTATTTCCTGTTCTTTTGATAGGAGAAAATGATCAGATGTGCACAGTTGCTCTTTGCATTGTGACCCAAAACAAGATCCTCATTCCCTGACCAGTCATGCAGCTTCAGAATAGTATCACAATTAGGGGCAGGCAAACCGTAAAGAATTCAGAGGCATTGGGCTTCACTAACAGTGCAGATTTTCATAAAATAAGCATTCTTGCTGGCGAGATGAAACGCTAACACAGTGCTCACTGTGTGTAAGGTCAAAGCTGAATAAATGCACACTGTACCATCATCTCCATTTCTTTTTGTTCGGCATAATATACATGATTGTTGTAACAAAGCTGAGGGGGAGGCCGTGCATCAGGACTCTAAGCAGAGGCAGGGAGCAGGCCACAATAGTAAGTGAACTGGACTCAGTGGGAGCCTGTTGGGAAGGGTTAAAGTTGTTTTTTAGAGCATGCCAATTGTCAAAAAAATACCATGCTTTTGCTGTGTTCCATGTAACTCACCCTGCTTTATGCACACAAGAGGCCATAATCTTCAAAAACCCTTTGCTTTAGAACTGAATTTTTATTAATTCTCAGCAAGAAGAGGATCCAGACATTCAAAATGGGCCTTGTACTGGTTGCACATAGATCAGGCTCTGGTTTGTCTTTGGAAGGATTTGCCTTGAGCTGCTCCAGACACTGTTTGGTAGCCATTCGTTTTAATAGCTGCAGGCAACAAGTACATTGTACAGAGATAGCTTGCTGTATGAACTGCTGCTTTAAAAGAATTGTGTTTTTTTTTGGTTCTGCATTAAGATCCAGAGAGAGATTCTGCCTGCCCCACTCTGGGTCTAGCAGGATCCAGAGGTAAATCTAAACGTGACTGGAATTTCTACAAATCAGAGGAATTGATTTAGGGCACTGAGAAAACCTCTCTATCTTCTTTGTTTTAACCAGCCTAAGATTTAAAATATACTCAGCCAGTCTGAGCTAATCCTTTGGATTCCCTATTGAGGAGAAGTATTCATCCATGTTGGTTTTTTTTAGAGTATGATTTAGCTGCAAGTTGGGTCTTCAATCTGCAGAGCTGACTTTCTTGCAACATCAAATTGCAAACAGAAAGCGAGGGTTTTGATGATTGAAATTCAGAGCTAACTTTTGAACTCAAGTTTTTTTAAGCAGCAGTTTTGATTTTGGTATCTTGTCCCAGTCCAAAAGGGATCCTAAAACAGTCCAGCAGTATAACATTTGTCACTATACTATGCAGCTGTGCGTCAATGATATTTCACGTGTTGTTTCTTCAGGTTCGCAAAATCCTAGACTTGGTTCAAAGCAAGGGAGAAGAAGTTTCAGAATATTTCATCCGTGTCCTACAGAAAGTCACTGATGCTTACTATGAACTTCAGCCTTGGCTGGATGAAATAGGTTACGAGCCTTCAGAGAATATTTGTAGCAGACCAGTGGTAAATACAGATCCAGGTAAGGCCGTGCATCTATATCCCTTTCATTAGATTTGCCCCGCTGTGTAGGAAGCTCTAACCAGGTGACGTGAGATTAAGAGAGTCTAGGCAGGCATAGCCAGAGAAAATATCTGTGAACATGCTGTGTTCGCTGCTAGTGGTAGCCAAACAATTAAAAGGCACACCGTATAATGCAACAGTCATGTTGATTTAATGCCATGTTTTGCTAAAGTCAAGCTCTTTCTGTATTTGTTTGTGGATATTTAGCATAATGGCATATCCACCTTGTGCCACCTACGGTTTATTAGCACCACTGTCATGTTTTGGCAATGGAATAACCAGTATTCCATGGTGAGGGCAGTCAAGCAATGAGACAGGCTGCCCAGAGAGGCTGTGAAGTGTCTGTCATCGGAGTTTTGAAGACCCAATTAGATAAAGCCCTGAATAAGCTTATCTGATCTCATAGATGGTCCTGTTTTGAGCAGGAGTTTGGACTTGAGACATTCCAGAGTCCCTTCCAACCTGAATTATTCTGTGATCCTAAATGATGACTTAAAGTATAGCAGAAATACATTTTGCTCTTGAGAGGTTTTTTCGTAATATAAGAATTACTTTGCCTCCATCAGCAGTAAAGCTTCTGTTGAAACAAAAACCCAGTGCAGCATTGCACAATAACTAGGACTTTCAGTTTCTGTGTCAGCCTAAAAAAGATCTTTTCAGATGCCTGCTTTCTAAAGGACATGCTTTCTATTTGCAATAACAAAAATTCCCAAACAAGTTAGGGAAGAATGACCACCTACCTGATAGAAGTAACAGGTAGAATATAAATAGAGTGAAAAGGCAGATGCCAAAACTAATCTGTGACCAAAACCCCCTGCCTCTGCAGAGACAGATCTTTAACAAAGGTTCAAGGGCTTGACTTGGAGTCTCAGCTGAAAGATGGAAGCCTCTTAATGCAGTGCAGTGTCCTGGAGTCTGTGATGGTGACTTACACCTTACCTCTTTCATTTGCAATTTCATTAGCAAATCTGATTTTTCCAAGAGACTAATGATGGCAGCCCTAAATCCGTAGAAGTAATCTGCCAAAGAACTGATTTTACAGAAGAATTATTTTAACTTATTACCCCTCACAGTTCCCACAGAGGTGGGCCATCCTATACAACAGGCTTTTTAATAACACTTCCCTGTCTTTTTAGTTAGCAGGTATTGCCAGAAACTCAGATATGAGCTGGGACGAGACTCCAAGTTTGTTATGTCTTATGCTCAGAGAGAAGAGATGCTGCTTGAAGAAACTTACTCTAACAGTATTATGGAGCTGGTCAATTTCACCAATGAGAGCCTAGGGGAAGTGTGTCAATTAGAAGCCCTTTTTGATGATGCAGTTGGGCTAATTAATGAAGATGGAGAGACTATTTATGTCTTCGGTGATGCAGGAATTGGAAAATCTATCTTGCTGCAGAAGATACAAAGCCTGTGGGCCAGGAAACAGTTGGATATAGGGGCCAAATTTTTCTTCCGTTTCCGATGTAGAATGTTTAGTTGCTTTAAGGAAGATGAAGCCGTATGTTTGAAAGATTTGCTCTTCAAATATAATTGCTACCCAGACCAGGACCCCGCGGAGGTGTTCCATCACATCTTGCAGTTCCCTCAGACGGTTCTTTTCACGTTTGATGGCTTTGATGAGATCTATTCCAACTTTGATCTCAGTAGTGTTCCTGAGATGTGTTCACCCGATGAACCCATCCACCCCCTGGTGCTGCTGGTAAGCCTACTCAGAGGAAAGCTTCTTAAGGGATCCAAGAAAATTCTTACGGCACGGACGGGAACTGAGATCCAAAGAAACATCATTAGAAAGAAAGTGTTGCTCCGTGGGTTCTCCAGCAGTAACCTGAAGGAATACACTGCCATGTTTTTCAAAGATGAGGGGCAACGAACACTGGTATTGAACCAGCTGGAAGCTAACCCCAATCTCTGCAGTTTGTGCTCAGTGCCTTTATTTTGTTGGATTATCTTTAAATGCTATGAACACTTCCATTCCATGTATGACAGCCACGAACTTCCCGACTGTTCTGTTACATTGACAGATGTGTTTCTGCTAATGATTGAAGTCCACCTGAACCGGTCCCTGAAAACAAGTTTGCTGAAGAACAACACCAGGAGTCAAGCAGAGATGTTCAAAGCAAGAAAGGAAACTCTGCTAGCCTTGGGTAAAATCGCATACAGAGGGATGGGGAACTCCTTCTTTATCTTTGAGCAGGAGGAGGTCACGGCAGCAAACATCTCTGAAGAAGATTTGCAATTGGGTTTTCTCAGGACAGTTAAAGGTTATACTGGCATTGACAGTCAGTCCACTTACGAGTTCTTGCACTTAACCCTTCAGTCTTTTTTCACAGCTTTGTTCCTGGTTATTGAAGAGAGAGTGGGCACCAAGGAGTTACTTCAGTTTTTCAATGAATGCTCTTCCATTGAGACTGCCCAGCCTACTTGTCTTCATATTCCTTGGTTGAAGAAACACCTGGCAGGGGAGGATCCTTTCCGAAACAACGAACACTTCCATTTTACCAACCTTTTTCTTTGTGGCCTGCTTTCCAGATCCAAGCAGAAGCTCTTCAGGCATTTAGTTTTGCCTGCAGTCATTAAGAGGAAGAGAAAGACCCTCATCACATACCTTGGGGAGAGCATGAAATCCCACCTGAAGGGCCTCACTCGGTCCAGGCTCCTAAACTACAATCAGATCCAGGTCCAGCCAAACTTTGTTTGGATGCTGAGGTGCCTTTATGAGACTCAAAGCGAGAAAGTGGGGAAGCTGGCTGCCAAACGCATGCACGCCAATTACATCAAGCTGACATACTGCAATGCCTACTCCGCTGACTGCAGTGCCATTTCCTTCGTCGTGCACCACTTCCAAAAGCGCCTGGCTCTGGATTTGGACAACAACAACATCAATGACTATGGAATAAAACAGCTGCTGCCATGTTTCAGCAAGCTTGCCGTGATCAGGTAGGAGTTTGTACAAGCTGGTTCCTGCTTAGCCTTGGTCCCTTCCACTAACAGTGGGGCTGGAGGAGGTGATCTTGAAAGTGGAGAAACAGGAGAATTCTCACTGCTGCTGGAAATTAAAGTGCAGTTGCCTTGAAAGCAGAAATCAAACCCTGGAGATAGCCCCACGCAGCATGATTTGGATTAGAGGTTTGACTACCCCCCAGCTCTGCCACTTTCAAGACTTATTCAATATTTGTTCAGTCAGTCACAGGGGCAGGGGCAAGTGAATTTGGAAACTCAAACAGAAAAAGGTGGTAAGAAGTCCTTAGAAGCCAGGACTATTTAAGCCTGTAGATTTAGTTAGCTCTATCACAAACTTTTTTTTCTCAGAAGAGGACTTTTATAGGAGAAAGTGCTTAAGGGAGAAGAAAGGAAAGAGAAATTCTTCCTCCTTTATCTGAAGATTGCCTGAGCTCATCTCTGCCCTTGGACATACAGGGTGAGAGAGAATCTGCCATTCACAGTAACCCATGATCAAATGCTGTGAATGTCGTGCTTTTACATCCTGCCAAGATATCTGCCTTTCACAGAATGAAAGCTGACGTAGTACTTTATGAAAGGGGGTAGCTGAAGTGTTAGTTGTGGTATTTCCCTGAGGTGGTGTGGAGGGAGGACATGAGCTGGTGTGATCGGGGCAAACTAATTCCACCTCTAACATCACAGGCCACATTGTTCCACCTGCTGAGGTTGTGTAATGTCGCCATGCCTTATTTGTCCAAATATTCAGGTGCAGAAGAACAGGAACTTCAAGTATTTATTTTTTAAAGCTCCTTCAGCCTCATGAGATTTTTATTTTTTTTTAATGAGTGGATTTATTACTCTTGATTGGCTTTGCTCTGCCTTTTTTTTTTCCTCTGTACATTTTCTAGAACTAGATCAAAGCAAGTGATGCTCGGTGTCTCCGGTTGGTTGCAAATCATCTGACCTCCCAAAAGAAAGCAATAGGGAAACTTGGGGGGAAAAAGCATAAGTCTGCAAAACAAAGCAACGAAGAAAAGGACAGTCTTTTGTTCTTTGTCCTATCACACAATTGTGCCCTGCACAGGGGGAGCTTAACGCTGTCTGCAGCACCACACCAGACCATTAGGCACCCACCTTGTTGTCTTTTTGGCTTTTCTGATGTTAGGACTTTTCCTGTCCTACAGAACTTGGTCGTTAGAAATGAAAGGTTTCCAAGAGCTTAAGGATCCCTTTCAAAGAATCAGTCTGCTCTGACGTGGGGAAATGCCATCCCGATTTCTCCTTTGTGCGAGTGTGTTTCAAAGTGTTACCAACCAGCAAGAGCCCAGGAGGCTGCTGGTGATAGGAGCTCTCAGCAATGGTTGTTCATCTTCAGAGTTTGTGTACTAAAGCTGGTCAAAATGTTTTCACTGGGACAGTTCTCCTTAGAAAATGTGATTCATCAGAATTGGAATGTTTCACAGGAATCTGCCTATTTAGTCACAGTGAAAAAGTGTCAGGAGTTTAAAAAAGTATTTTCATTCTGTGAGTGACTGACATTGATTTGTTTTGTGTGTAATTGGGACAATAAATTGGAAACATCTAGCATACCTTTGGGACTGCTGTTCCATTTCCTGGCCAGAGCTTTTCACAACCTTTATTCAGTGGAGCCTGAAAGTGTTGTGCCTTTCAAGACGTCTGGCTTTAACTAGGTACCCAGAGAGAGGGTTGCAAGAGTGGTCTGGAAAGCTTGTTTTTGCTAGCGCCAAGTGGAATTTCTGCAATCACTAAGTGCAGGAAGAAGATGAGGTGTTTGTCCCTGGTTTCTGACTTACTGCATTTTATGGTTTTCAGGCCTATGGACAGCTTCCAGAACATCGCCTTGGTGTTTGGGGGCTTTTTGTTTTCTTTTGTTTTTGAAGTGAACCATATAAAACTGAGTTCACATTTCCCTTAACTGCTTTTAATACGTGGTATAAGAACCTATTGAAATGTCAGAGGGAACTGCACAGACCTCCAGTCACTCCTTAACTCATGGGGGATGAACACATGTAATCTCTATTGATTCAAACTCTCTTTTCTTTCCTCTCATCCCAGGCTCAGCGTAAATCAAATCACAGATCATGGAGTAAGGATATTATATGAAGAACTCTCCAAGTACAAAATTGTGACTTTCTTGGGGTACGTACCAACTGGGAGCGAAGCACTTGGTACTGATACTAGAAAATAAAACTGCAGTGCTGACAGCGCTGACACAGCATAGGTGGGGTGGGAACCAACGACACCTCCTCATTTACTGAACACGAGCAGGCAGCATTTTGTGTCAGGCATGGTTCAGCTGCTACCCTGTAACAGCTCACCAGGAAAAGGACCGCAGCTTCCTCTCTGATGGCACTGCCTCACAGGATTGCCTCCTGCTGACACCAAGCTCTTCTGTAACTCAGTGCGGACCGCTTTATACATAAAGGCTTCTGCTAGCTATGTGTGTATATATATGTGTGTATATATGTACATACATATGGCTTTGCTAGAGACTTGTGCTGTCTCTGATTTATTTCAACTATGAGGACAAGAAACATGATGTTTCAGATGCCATGTTTGTGGCTCCCTTCTTGCGTAGCCATGTTTTTTAACGTAATAAGTAGCGTTTTTTAAAAAACTTTAATTCTTAATCAAGTTAAAGCTGGTAGGCATGTTAGCTCTGGCTTCCCACTCTTGGTTAAGAGGCTAAATAAAAATGATTTTTTGAGAAGTGAGCGTGAATACCAAGAATTACCTCCTTGTTCCAGTGCCTTACTGTAAGTACATCTGCTCGGGTATCTGATCTTCACTAATATTTGCAAGGGGATTTTATGACATTTTAAAAAATGAAAACGCATTCTTCAGGTGTTTTCTTTTTCTTCAGACTTAGGTGGTGTTATTTCAGTACTGACACAAGAATAGAGGGAAGATTTGTCTGCTTGAGGAGACCATGCATTAAAAAATATATATAAATATTTTCCCATGATTTACAGCCCGGTGTCTTGTATTTTATATCTAGCCCTTCACAATATTAACTGCATATCAAAATAGAAATACAAGCAATTGTGCATGTGTACAGAGCCGTACAAAAAAGATGGATGTTCTGTGTGCTTTATAAACCATCTAGGTTGTAAATATTAAAGTAACAGCAGGAATAACCTATTTTTGCCAATGTGATTTTTCTTTAAGTTTATACAACAATCAAATCACTGATGTTGGAGCCAAATATGTTGCGAAACTCATTGAAGAATGCTCAAGCCTTGAATATGTTAAGTAAGTTGGGCTTTTTTTTTTTCCTTTATACTTGTACAGTATCATAATTAAGGTAAGCAACTTGAAAAGGGAGGTAGAGTGAAAAAAAAAAAGACCAAAAAAACCTGTTTCAAGTAAAACAGAACTTTGGTTGCATTTATGTATTTCTTTACAGTAGTCTAGCAGTGAATGGCAGCAGGTGAAACTCCTGAATCCACAATCTTTACTAAAGATTGCATTGCACTATCAGTGGAATATAGTAGTAGGCAAAGGGGGAGAGCACAAGACCTATTCTTAACTTAAATCCAATCTGAAAAGAGTGAGGCTTAAGTGGTGCACAAACCTTGCTGGCCCTTGCAATAGGTGAATTCACTTGCATTTAGCACCAGGCTTCTTTATACCCAGCCTTTTATGGGCCACTGGGGTCACGCTGTGCTAGTGTCATACCTCAACACTGGAATTACCCAAATTCACTTGGTAAGTTGTTTCCTTTAATTCCTGGAACTTCTCCACATAACTGTCTGGCCATGCACAACACTGCTCTGACATAATGGTAAATCATTAACCAATGGTTTAATTATGAGCACAGCAGAAAATAGAGGTACCTACAGCAATGCCAGCTGCTGGTATGAAGGTAGCAACCCACAGCCAGGGATTATTGGGTTCCAGGCATTGTTCTGCCACTAGCGTGCTGTGAAACCCCACACAAGCCACATACTTCCCACTTGAAATATTTGCAGAATCTAAAGCCCAAGAGCTCTCCAGTTCTTTCACTGCTTTAACAGAGGGATTTGTTTATTTAATCTTCTAACTTCCACCAAAAAAGCCTATGGGAAGACAGTTTCTGTCAGGCTACCTCGTAAGCCCAGAGATTGTTTTGGGATAGAATGCATATTCGTGTGCCTGAAGTCAGTCAAACAAATCAGTTTTAATTTATGTAAATTCAGTGGCTTGAGGGGTTTGGGGGATTGGTTTGCTCTTTACAGTAATGTACATGCAATCAAGACCTGCCTCTTTCTTGAACTGCGGCCATGTGATACTCCCAGACAGGCCAAGAAAAGGAAAGGTGTTCCAATAGCACCAGCCACTGACCGGTGCTGGACTGGCCTGTGCCACCACCTGTAGCCTGTGCTCGGAACAGAAAGACTTGAAACTATTTGTCTGTGCTTATCTGCTGCAGTCTCCTCTCGAGCTACGCTACCAAGAAATGCTCTGCTCCCTCTGGCATCATGCTGCACGTAGTTCATGTACTCTGCAGCAACAACTGATATTATGAGTTGGATTAAAAACCAGGCAGGGAGCCTTTTCTTGGGGATCAGTTCCTAAGCCTCATTTCTGACACACGGAGCACCAAAATCAAGACTCTACCCAGTAATACATCTTACGAGCAGGGCCAACACACAAAATATGTCTTCATTTAATCGAAGGTCAAATGCCTGCAGTATTTTTTACTCCAGGTTAATCTTTGATAACTGTAACTAGCCTCCAGAGGTAATTAGCCTTAAATGCTTGTATTGCTTTGTGAGCTGGTGTTCTAATAGCTGTACTGTTGTAAGCGATGTACCTCATCAATTCGTGTGTTTTGTGCAGAATAGGAGCAAACAAAATAACTAGTGAAGGAGGGAAGTGCCTCGCCCAGGCCATCCAGAAGAGCAAGACAATGTTTGAAATTGGGTAAGTTCGGTGCTTAGGAGGAATGCTCAGGGCTTGGGCTTGGCAAGACATTTGTAAATCCCTTTGGATTTATTCTTTCATTCTTACCTTCCCTCCTTCTCCCATTTCCTCTCCCCCTCCAGCTGCGGACCAAACCACAGACACATTTTCTACTCAGGGCAAACAGGGGCCGCTTTATTGTTCTCCAGTTCACACAATGATTTTCTTCCTGTTCTGTTCAAACCTTAAGGGAGAGACAAACTAAGAAGAAGACAGAACGTAATGATAGCTAATTCCTTTACAGCATTATAGGTGTTGTAGAAATAATTAATAATTTCAAAAAATACATGGTTTTCTGACTATTGGCGATGTACCTAGTTATTGAGTGTCAAGGTTAAGATTGTCAAACATTCTGTGTCAAGTCCTGATAAATTTGTGAGCTGTGAGAATAAAAAGGAACTCCTCATCATCCTTCTGTCCTGGACTTGAGAGCCTCCTGTTACTGGAGAGAGATCTCAATGTACTCTAAAGCTTTGATCCCTGTCCTCTGTCTTAGGAGAGATGCTAGACTTGAGGAGTTGATTTTTTTCCCTCTGGCAAATCCCAGTTTCTCTTTTCACTCTGCAGGAAAATGTTTTTCTTAGAATCTGATACTCACATACATGGAATTAAAACTTCCGTTTGGCCATCATGAATACCACAGTAACAAATACGAAAATCAGGTTTGAACAATCAGCTTTTGGCCTTTATTTTTGTTGTTCTACTACATTTCACAAGCACAGTTAACAGCAAGCACACTGCTGTTGTCATGCAGATGGGTCTGCTGCGCCTTTGTGCTTGCTGTCATTTAAATGAAATATGTGTTTTCTCCTTTGGAGGAAATAGTCACTCCACAAGGATTTATGGTAGCTTGGATAGCCACGTTTAAGCAGGTGTATTCAGCATTGATACGACAAACTGCATTGGGTCTGAAGGAGAAGGAAATTCTAGGGAACGTACTGGAAGTGGCTGTGTTTAGATACCACAAAACTCAATTGATTTTAAGAGCTGCCAACTAATTACCCATCAAGCTGAGTGTAGCTCTGAGTCATCAAGACATGAGCTCTGTAAAAAAAATTGTAACTCGGCAGAGGCTCTTTCAAGCCTTAGAATACATGGTGGACTGTCAAAGCCCTTGGTCTGTGTGGAAAGGATTTGACCAGATATTGCTGCTCAATGTCAATCAGATCTGTGCAGCTTTTACCACATTACCTTTTCTTAGCACTTTGTGCTATCAAGGGTTGCTTTTCCATTAGAAATACCATTCCTTAGAAGTATGTGGGAGAGTCCCAGGGTCATACAGTGCCCGTGAGATTTTGATCCCTCTCTTGGCAGCTGATGGGAGAGGAGATACCACTTGGGTGTAACACTGAGGGAGCTGTAACCATTTTACCATACTGTTCTGAAGGAAAGGGGGATCTTATCGAGCAGTTCACTTCATAAAGTCATCCCTTTGGGTACGAGTCACCGTGCAGCTGTGCGTGCAGGGAATCTTTCCCACGGCCCGTACTTTGAGCTGTCTAACCAGTCTGTGCCCAGCAGGTAAAGGAAAACTGCAGCAGGGGTACCTACAGCAAATGCCGAGCAGGGAAACAAAAGGATTTAGGACTTGGTGTATTTGTCACAGCAGCTCACTGTACAGACTGCAGGGCTCCTTAACCCACCAAGGGTACAGGGCTGCAGAGCCCAGCACAGCAAGATGATCCCAAAAGCATTCGCACTGCAGCAGGCTTCTCCTAGAGCTTCTTCTGTGCTGTGGCCTTAGGGTACTGGTGAGTCAGAGAGGCTGATGGCGTGGTGTGCAGGGAGTGGAACATGCCTGGCTCGGTGGGGACGGTTCGTGCCAGGTTTCTTGCAAGCCTCAAAGCCTGGGAAGTGTTGGTGGGGGGAGGGAAAGGGAGAGAAAAAGCGACAATGCAGTGCTGAGGGGCAGCAGGGCAACACACCTGATATCTGCTGGTTTCCTGTCTTCACTAGGATGTGGGGTAATCAAGTTGGAGACGAAGGCGCAAAGGCGTTCGCAGAGGCCCTGAGGAACCACCCCACGTTAACGAACGTGAGGTAAAACACCAGCCGAGCCTGGCAGCTCGACCTAGCGCTGACTTTCCCACCGCGCTTCGAAGCAGTGACTCTTTCCACCGCACATTAGCTTGGGAAGCCATCTGGTATCGTGGTCTTCACTTTGTAACTAACAGGCGCCGGGTGCAAGCAAGAGGCCAGCTTGTTTGAATCGAAAAGCCCTGTGCAGCCACAAAGCAAGTTAAAAACGTTGCAGGGCTGGCATCCTTTCCTCTCTCTGCACCTCCTCTCCTCATGCCACAGTTACTGGCATTTGTGAAGGCACACGGTCAGTGGGTGCCATTTTGATCTGGGAGCACTAGCAACTAGCAGAAGGATGCACAAGCTGTTGCAGAACCAGGCTCCAAGGGAGCTCGGTGTTAACAGTTGCTGTGGTGAAGGTACAGCAGTTTTTACCAAAGTAAGTCTTAGACTGTTTGGGTAGGGACTATGGCATTTTTAATTCAGGCGCAGCCTGTATTCCAGTGGAGCTGCAACACCACAAAGTCAATGAGACGTGGATGTCACTGGAGTTCAGTAATTAATCTCGAACTAGCCTTCTGGAAGCCCTAGTGTGGGTGAAGTTGGCAGCTTGGCATGGGGAGAAGCCAGCAGCATACAGACAGCCCCTCCCCTGCCAGACTTTCAGATCTCAGCTGGGGATTTCAAGGTGCATATCGTGGCTGCTGCTGCTGTTCTTGTGCCCCTCCACACAGCTGGAGCTCTGGGATCTTCTATTTGTTTCCCAGTTCCACTGACCTCTCTGGTGAGGGAACAGATGAGGCTTCTTGGTTTCCCCACAAGGTGGCACATGGCACCGGTTTCTTCACAAACACAGCGCTCGGGGAGTTTGGGGACCTCTTGAGAGCTTATTGCTGCCACTTCAGATCCAGGGATTTCAGAGCTGGTGGCCTGTCCTTTCTGTCAGCTTATAGCTGGGCTTAAGAAATGAAAAGCTGAGCAGGTGCAGTGACCTAGATATATTTAAACTTACAAGCTATCTGAAATAGCCATCTCCCCCTAATTGCAGAATCCATCCAGATGCATCAGACTTGAAAGCAAACAGTTTGAACCTGAATCAGAGCTGGGCTACACCTGGGATGCTCAGATGGGAACAAATATGCTGATGAATGTGCTTGCAAAAATAAGGAGGGGTAACTGCAAGCTACAGCCAGGTTTTGCTGGCACCTGCGCAGGGTGAATCTTCTGCTCTGCGGTGTACTTGCACTGGGGCTCACTTCTTATCTGCCCCCCGTTAATCTTGGTTCACGATTTGAATGCACAGCTAGCACCAGCTCACTATGGTAGCTTTATGCAAAGGTTAAGAGAAGATAGGTCCTGGTCCATCAGCCTGCTTCTGCATATTTGCCATTTTTAGGCCCCGTCATGAGGGACTGAGAGTATACAGTCTCAGCAGAAGTTAGCAGGGGCTCATGCTAGCACATATTTGTGCCATTGCCCCACTTCATGCCCTTTCTGCCTTTTTTTTTTCGAGGCCTTGCACTATTTTCAAGCTCTGGCCTAGCTTCTGAGGATGGAAATGCTTTTTGAACTCTCAAAGCCCGAAGCATGAGTTTAACCGGATGATTTTGCCAACGTCTATTCAAAGAACGAAGGGCAGACTAAGAAATGTTTGTGGTTTGTAATGGAAAGCATGCATTTACAAGCTCATCTCTCCCTGCACAACAGAAGGTATTGTGTTTAAGAGTCAACACACACCACTTAAAGGAAAAAGTGCCCAGTTTGTACAGGGGGTTGGGATGACAAATGCATGTACAAACCTGTGTGCTGCTAAGCACAACTCACTCCTTGCTAAAAGCCACGGCTCTCAAAATCATGGGCTGCATCTCTGCTCTCGGTCCCCAGAGTGAGTTTGCAGTCACCGGCAGCAAACCTTGTTCCTGTATGACAGACCTGCGATCAGGCAGCAGCCTGTGATCTGTTCTCACGTGTAAAAGTGACAAAGACTTACTGGTTTGCAAAGCACGCGAGCTTCAGAGCAGCCAAATACTGAACTGGACCACTGAGACCACCCAGAATACTCCTTAGTGTTTGGCAGTGGCAGGGTCAAGTAACGCGGGCTGGTTCTTAAGCCTTTGTGTCTGTTTACTTCACAGTCTCGCATTCAATGGCATCACATCAGAGGGAGGCAAAAGTATTGCTGAAGCCATGCAGCACAACAACTCCGTGAAAATATTCTGGTAATCAATAGTGTGCTCTGCTTCTCCTCTTCCTTCTCCGGAGAAATCTCCTCCTCTCCCTTCTCCCGTCCCCTGTATCTCACTACCCTTTGGAAGAACGTGGACGTGAGTAGCAGATCAGCTTTCCTGCTTCGAGGAGCATTGCTCCACTTCCAGTGTTTCTGTGGGAGGCTCAGTGTGTGATGTGGACTCCTCACATTCCCGTAGGTCTTGGTGTAGTGGTTTAGGGTACCCCACTATCTGCATCTAATGTGTTCAGGTGAAGCCAGTCGTAGCTTCGGTGCAGTCCTGTGTTGACGGGAGCAGACCGTACGTTTCACACAGTGACTTAGGAACCTTCTGCAGCTGCAGACCTCAAGCCCATGTCCAGTGAGAGTGCAGAGGCCTGTGGGGAAGTTTGAGTCTCCTGACGATCACTTGCATTACTCAGTGCTCTTCTCAGACCCTTTGACAGAGTCTTGTCCAGCCAACTTCCTCTGGAAACTGAAACAGTGCATGCTGGGTTCTTTATGTCACCATTTAACTTTAGAAAGATTGGTTGGGTTTTGATTTAGGAGAGCAGAAGTCTCCTATTAGCATCTCTGCATACTGCTGCCTGAAAGCAGTGGTTTAATCCATCTGCCTCTGGTTTTATCATGCCCAGTATTGAGTATGGGCTTCTCAGTTTCCCTTGTGGCTACCCGCAGGTCTGGTCTGTGCTTATTTCTACTCTCTCCACCTTTCTTTCCCCATCTTCTCTCACTTCTTCATCCTCACGGGTTTTGCACCTCCTCAGTGCTGTCTCTACCTCTCCACTTTCTTCCACCACAGCTCATGTAATTTTATTCAGCTTAACATCATGAGAAAATATCATTAGATAGATCATTGCTCCGAGAAGTGAAGATCTGATATTCCTGTCCCTTTTACCCCAGGGCTTCTCTTTAGCATGTCTGTGTGTCCAGACATCAGAGATTGCTCAGGGCAGGAACAGCACACGCCCCTTTGGCTGTCTAAAGCTCAGTCGCAGACGAGCTGGAAAAGCAGGGGGTTGAAAAACAATGATAACATCTTAAGTGAACCTTTTCTCTCCCACTTAGGTTGACAAAAAATGAGCTGGATGATGAGGCAGCAATGAGTTTTGCAGAGATGCTGAAGGTCAACAAGAAACTGGTGCACTTATGGTGAGTTACATTCCACAGAGGCACAGGCTCGTTGGCAGTCACTGCATTAAAGCTTCACCTTCCAAGTCTATGTAGGTCACAGTAAGCTTTCTGTGCATGCTCTGGATGCAGCTGACTGGTTGTAGACAGTTTTAATAGAAAGTTAATAAAGCTGCGTCTAGCATCTAGAAACTACTTTCCTACAGGGAAAAGTTGAAGCTATTTGTGTGTCCTGGTAACTTTTGAACTACCAGCTGATTTCATTTCTCTTTAGCAGAACATTACTGGCCTCCAACATAAGTTTCAGAAATCTACAAGCAGATAGCTAGAACAAAATAACATTATTATAATTCTTGCTATTTGTCAGCACTGTCAAAGTAGCAAGCTCAACTCTTACTCCTCCACCAAGAAGCTACCTGACAGACACTTAGGTCTCCCATTTCCTGATGTTTTCTTGAATGCACTTTCACTGAGGCACGACACTCAACCATGAGACACAAACCTCCAGGAAAGCGGAGGTTATGGTTTTCTAACAATCGCAGAGAGACTTGTTAAACTTCTAAGAAAACACAGCGTTGGCTGTCCTAATCCAGAGGTTCACTGGAATTTGTCCGTGAATGGGGTTGGGCAGATGTGGGCTGTGAAACAAACAGCCATCTATTCATCCCAAGTGGCCAAGAAAATGTAATAAACAGAGTCCCTTTGCAGCTTATGTAAAATCTTTGCTAACCACCCTTTAGCATTCCCTGTATTAATCGTAGTTCATGCCCTCAGGAAGCGTGCTGATTGTCGGAGGGGCTGAGTGCCTGCAGCCTGTTGTGAAAGCAGTAGAAGTCCTGCTGCCCATCACCCTGAAAATAAAAGGGGGGGGGCGGGAAGGGCTGGATTTCATTGCGCACAGCTGCAGATACGCTTCACTGGACGGTTTGGTTTGAGTCATGATGAAACTTTCCAAAGCAGACATAGTACTGTAGTACAGTGGCTCAGTGTTGTCAAAGGGTTTCTGCCTGTAGGCTAATTTATATCCTACCGTATTGGTTATATCAGTGGATACCTCCAAAAGGTGGTGACCGATATAGATGGTTGCGCTTGAGGCAGGACTAGGTGTTTTTCCAGCAGCTGAAAGAACCTAGTGGATCCCTTTGCGCTTTGATTCATTTACGAAGGGTGGGAAGCCGTTTAACGGGAACGTCTCCCTGCTTCCTTCCTTCCCTCCATCCCTAAGAGATCATCAGTTCCTTCTGATTTTCAGCCCCATGAGTCTGGGGGATTAATTCAGGTAGCCACACGAAGTAGTAAGCTATGGGGCACACCGTGATAGACTGAAAGGTGAGTAGTGAATTAGGACAGGGTGGTGAGTAGTTTTATGCTCGTGTAGGTGAGGGGGCTTTGTTCGTTTTTAGTTAGGGTGGTGACCAACAGTAGCTCATAAGGATTATCTTCTGCTTCTTCATCTGTGCTACTCGAAGATCTTTTGTACTTTCTTCCTTAATTTAAGATTCAGCATACTTTGTATCTGCTAAGATGGCTTCACCTGCTCATACCAGAGCAAAATGCAATGCATTAAGATCTCGCTGGTCTACACAGAACGCAGCCACATGCAGGCTTAACAGGAAGCGATTGATACGCCGGTCTCTGGTTCTGAAAGCGCATCTGTGGGGCATTTGACCAATGCTGGGTACCATCCTCCTGGATGGAAATCACAACAGTCTTCCTGTGGCAAAACGGACAGCTTTGCTCCGTGATGTCAAGCTGAGCTTAGGTTGTGCATGTGCTGTGAAATAGATGAGATGCGAGTTTGACACGAAGTGCTTTCTTTTTAGGCTTATCCAGAATCAAATTACAGCCAAAGGGGTGAAGTACCTCAGCGAAGCTCTCAAGGAGAACACGGCTATTAAAGAAGTCTGGTAAAGATCCTCCCCTCAAAGGCTCACTTTGTAAACTTTCTTTCCCTTCAAAAACACATCTGGCCTTAACTTCCAGCCTTAAAAAAAAAATCAAGTTTATGTGAGGCAGGGGCTGTAGATCCAGCTGCAGGTTTCAAAGAGGTAAAAAGCCTCTGTCACTGAAACACTTCCCTGCGTGTTATGAATGTCAAGAAGTTTTGTGAGTTCCTATCTGTCTGTATCACCGACTCACCGAGTGCATGTGTTTGCAGAATCAGGGTCTAAATTTCTAGACAAGTTTGCTTTTCATGATTTTTTTTTTTCAAACTTCTTAAAGTGCTCATGCTCCTCAGGAGTTAAATCCCAACAAGCAGGAGATGCAAGCAGGAGATGGTTACATTTAATTAGCCTTACTAATTTGGTTCATACAATTTGCGCTAGGATTTTTCTTCAGGCAGTGCTCCAGACACCTGAAAAGTGCTAAGCTACAAGGAGATTAACTTTTTTGTAAGATTTGCTTGTTTTAGATCAGGTAGGCATCACCCAGTCACGCGTGTGCATTATAAGGCATAAAGCCAAATACCACATTCCTTCCCTCACCTCAGGGAGCTCGGGAGTCAATAGAGTGGTGCTGGTTTTAGCACTGCTGCTCCTATATTATTGAACCTGAAATTTATTTTTAAAAATACATATTTGTTTTAGTGGAAGGACACTGGATTCTTGCTTGGAAAGACAATGACTCACTATCTGACTAGTGGCTTCCCTGGAGATGTGGAAAAGATGCTTTTTTTTCAGAGGCCAGCGTCAGCTGTCGTCTGCAAAGGAGGCCTCAATTCCCGCTTGAGTCATTCTGAATTTTCAAACCAAAGTCTGTCTTTTGATTCTTGCCTGCATTTTGAGAGGTGTTTGTTAACCCTAATATTTTCATAAATCTCGGTGGCTTAATGGTATTCATCATTTCTGAAAGCTGCACTTGGCAGGCTGCTTATTTTCAGGGGCGTAAATTCAGCGTAGCCAGGTTCGAAAATTTTGCCCTAAGTCATTTCAGATTAATAACGTCTGAGTACTTAAGGGGTTTCTTCTTTTGTTTTCATGGAAGACACAAAACAGCCCGCTGAATGTTAAGAACCTTTGTCAGCTCTGTGCTGCTTCTCGTAGCAGTCCTGTCAACCTGACATTCAGCTCGGAGCAGCGCAGGGTTCTTCTACCCCTGCTGCTTATGGGCAAGACTTCTCAAAATGAACACACAGAAGTCGAACCCGTAGTTCTGTCAGCCGTCAGAAGCAATGCAGAAATGCAAGCAGATGGGTATCCAGCATGCGGGAACAATCAATTTAGTACAATTTGGGTGCTCTGTTTTTCCTTCTGAAGAAGTGGCCTTGCTCCTTGTGTGTGCAGTGGGAGCAGCAGTGCTGCAGCCTGCCTTTTTGAGGCTGTTCCCAAGCGCGCACCCTCGGGAAGCACACAGCTCGCACAGCACTGCTGAGTTTTGATCTCTGCTCCAAAACCTTGGAAAAACAGAAGATGGGCACCATCACTGCCTCTCTTTCACATCCCTTTCTTTTATTTTCCCTCTCCAACAGTTTGAATGGCAACCTGATAAGCCAAGAAGAAGCCAAAGCTTTTGAAAATGAAGAGCGGATCATTTGCTTCTGAGTGAGGACATTGCCATTTTGACAAGCTTCGTGTTGCAAAGACTACTCCTACACTTGGACTACGGAGTTTATAAAGGCATAAACCAGCAGTACTCATGGCTGGAGAGGGAGAGACATGATTAGCTGTGTTTTTATGAAAAAAGCTCTCCTCTCTCGGCTCCATCCCTTATCCTGCTCGCTATTCTTAATCCTTTTGGTGAGTGGGAAGTTGCCTTGGTAAATAATTTATGTCTGCATGGTGCTTTGAAGATGAAACACAAGTGCTAACAGACCAACTCCAGGAGCAGGTATATGGATTTGGGTAACTGAGTTTAGATTAATTCTGTACACTGATGTAAATAATCTCTAATTTATTTATACACACGCGTACACGAGAAGGGGTGCAAGATGCGCAGACTCCACAAGCTCACGGTATTATCTGCTTCATAACCGAAAACGGTGGTCTTACTGGAAACATAAACGGCCTGCACGGTACCGATGCTATCAACATGAATCCTTTTCTCCTGCCTAGAAACGAGGCCTGCATTTTCCCCCTGGAAAACAGTGGCTGTGGGCACCATGTTTTCTTTTTTTTTGATAAATGGATACATGAGATTCAGATTACCTTCAATAATATATATATTTTTTCCATATCGAAACCAATACATGTTCTTTTACACAAGCAGAAAACCTTACTACCGTCACTGTCGAATTACAATACTGGCAGTAAAACACTTTTCCATAAAATTTCCTGAGGGCTGCATAGAAACTGCCACCTCCTGCTTTCACAGTATTTGTTCTGGGGAGAGGGTCTGGAGATAAATGTGAAAAATTAATTAGCAGGCTGTTCATTGCCTTGGCGCTTGGCCTAGACGCTGTGCCGGTGGCAATACACCAATATGAAGTTGCCTAGCTTCAGGGGGGAGAAAGGACAATTGAAAATCAATTGCGTCAAGTGGAAATCCCTTCTCCCAGCAACATGTAAGCACAAAAAAGCACCGAGATTTGCTTGGAAACCTTTCATCCTATGCTTCAACTAGTGCAAACCACAAGGCAAGGTGCACGCAGCAATGATAAGGACCAGCAAGAAAACACTATCCCCTTCCAAAGTAATTAGCATTTACAGAATGTTACTCTAGAAAGCCTTAAAAGAAACCAGTTTACAGAGAAGCAGGGTGCTTGATATTTGTTTATTGGTGCAAATGAGGCATTCTTCATAAGGGGAATCTTGAATTCTACCTTACACTGCGTACAAAGAACCAAAAATGGAAAAGCATGATCCAGCTTCCTTCTGCCATGCTTCTGTCCCCCCTAAAACTTTGAGAAACGCTTCTCCAGTTGCTGACTAACCCACAAAACTTGTTGACTAACCAAAAAAAAAGGCTTTCTCTGTAGGTTTTCTCCTTTTCCTGCTTGGAAGCGCACCATCACCAGTCCTCAGTTCTGTCTGCTCTTTCCAGCTCGCTAACATATTTTACAATACTCATAAAGCTTCTCACAAAATCAGCATTTTTTATTTTTATTTTTTAAAAAGGAAAGATTAAAAACAACCTACTAATTATTTTTCAGTGACTTTTCCTCCTTGCCCACGCTATCAGCACTGATTTTTTACAGGGAGGCAGGCAGATGAAGCTTTCCTCAGTGCCAGAGGAAAGTCAGTGAATGATTTCTGCACCTGAGCCATTTGTTTACTGAAGCAAAAGGGCGCAGTTACATATCAGCTGGATTTCAGTTGCAAAAACATCTGCCAAAACAAGGCTTTTAAAGCTTTCCCAGTCACTTCAGCAAATCAGACACCCGTGCGCCTCGTCAAAACCTTGTTCGTGGTTTACCTTATGAAGGGAGGAGACAGCGGGGCGAGAAGGGCCTTCCCCAGAGCCGTCACTTGCCTGTGTTGGCGGAGTGTTCCCAGTTTGCTCCAATCACTGAATTATTTGCTCGTTTCCCGTGCCAGTCACATCCCTTGGCTTCAGAAGATTTCAGGTTGAAAGAGTTCTTCTGGGCTGGCCTGCAGGTCTGGGTTCAGCTGGGTCTGGCTCTGACAACCGAGGGGTTTCCCAGCACCCTGCTCCCAAGTCGTGTCACAGCTTTGGGCTGGCAAAACTGCTCGGGGGCTGCCTGAGTGTCCTGCTTCATTGGCACAGCACTTTGGGCTCCGTTTCTTTTTTCGTAGTCTTAGTAGACTGCTGGCAGAGAGCTTCTGATCAACACACCTCTGGTTTGCAGCGAGAGCCCTGTTCACTGGAACACAGACACAACTCTAACTCTTTTAAGACTTGCTTGTAATTTGCAAAGACGTTCTCTGTATCCAGCATTATGTTTTTTCTACTCATCTGCTGTGATAATAAACAGCTTTTTAAAGAACCCCAACAGGCTACCTGCATGTTCTTTGGCTTTGCTGAAGTGGTGTCAAGCAGACACTTGGCTAGCTCGCCACAGAAACGTGACAGCCGAATTCTGGCTGCCGAAGCCAGCAAAGAGCTGTCACGGCCGGAGAAGGGTGCTCACGAGGGACCTCTGGGGCAGCGAATGCAGCCCGGTCACAGCGCTGAAGGAAACCTCGAGTGACTCGTTGCAACACCGTGGTTTCACACTCTGGTCACACACCACCACTGCTTTGGGAAAGGATGAGTTGCTGAGAGCTTTGTGCTGCTAGCTGGGTGCTGGAACTGTGTATCCAGCCATCAGAAGCCACGCTGAGATGGCTCCCAGTGCCCTGGCACGGTGCTTGCATGCCAGGTGTTGTGCTGGCAGGTCCCTGGGCACATGCGAGGGTTTGCTGTGTGCTGGCAGCACGGGGCTGCAGAGTGTGCAGGGGGGGCCCTGGCAGCCCAGCAGAGCTGCTGGTTTGCTCAGCCATGCGTGGAGGCACGGACTTCTCAACTGATAAAACAGTTCTTAGAAGAAAAAAGCGGCAGCTGCACATGAAAGAGCTGACTCCTGCTTCAGAAGGTAGAAGCAAATACCAAGACCGAGCTGGAAGAAAACAGAGGCCAGGCTGGGAGCTGCCTTCTGCACTCCGGGACTCAGACGTGCCACGCAATGGGGCCCTCACACAGCCTCTGCGGGCCTGAAGGCAAATGGAGGGGTGGTTTTTGCCCAAGCTGAGCACCACGGGCCAGCTTTGAGCAGCACAGATGAGCCTGGGGTCAGGCATCTTCATGGAGAACAATGCCCATAATGTGGCCACTTCCATCAGTGCAGAGAAGTGACCGCAGCCAGGACCAAACCAGCCCCTTGCACAGCGCCTGTCCCCTGCTGCAGGCTGACTCTTCTGGGGAAGAGCACCAGAGCTCACCAGAGCAAACCCTTTGAGAACAACTATGTTACGCCCCGTTGCTTGTGTCCTGGGCTTCAGCCTGCACACAGGAGGCAGCAACTTAATCAGCTGTGAAAGCCTCGTGAGCCGCAGACTTGGAGCTCTTGGACTGGCGTAAATGAAGCTGTCAAGTGTTCATGCCCCCGCTACCTGCCAGGCCCTTTAATCCTGAATTTAGCAGATGTGAATCCTGGCATGGGTGACTTTTGAAGAGCTTTCCTCCTAACTAGCCACTGGTCCCTTGGGGCAGGGGAGGAGACCCCACTGCAGCATGGCCCTGTGGTGGGACTTTCTGGTCGGTGACGGAGCCAGTCCAGGGCAGAGACTTTGTTCCTTTCCTTTTCCTAGCATTTGAAGCCTGCTTAAAGAATCAGCTAGGAAGGGAGGGGAGGAGACAAATGTCTTGGTTAAAATTTAAACGCGTTTTCAAACAAAGAAATCTGTAGCCAGGGTGAAAAGGAAAAGCAGGGCAGGAGCCTGACAGAGCGTGACTCAAAACGCAGGGGGCTGAGCCCGGAGAGGCACCAAGCACCTGCAGCTCCCACCGCGCTCAGCTGAGGGCCCTTCCCCGTGCTTTTAACGTCTGCCTCCTCTATTCTCTCGCCTTTACGAGGAGTGAGTCATCTTGCGTCAACCAACGATGGGTTTCATACAATTATTTATTTATGTCAAACCCTCCTCCCTGCCCCCACGCGTCCCTGATCTCATCCCCCTCAGAAAACAGATGCTTTATTAAGCGAGGCCTGGAAAACCCTGTCCTGCTCGGCTTCTGCGAGGGCAGCCCGTTGCCCGGGTGTGAGCGGGGTCCTGCTGTGCCCTCGCCTTTCTGGACACGGGCACCTCTCCCCGCGAGGGGCACGGGGCCAGGTCCGTGACCGGAGCTGCTGGAGGAGCACACGGGGCTCCAGCCTGCACCCGCTCAGGCACGGACATGGCTCCTCACGGGTAGCCCTAGAAGGAGCACAAGGCCCTTCAGATCAGGGCACTGAGAACCCCAGGGGAGAGAAAATGTCCCTGTTTAGCTCCAGCTGCTGAAGGGGACCCTCCCTGCTCCCTGGCCACTCATTTTGCTCCCCTTGCTGCTCCAAGGGACACGACATTCAGCAGCAAATGCTGGCCATGCCCGTGTCAGGCCCCACGCACACACGGTGGCTCACAGCACAGCCGTGAGGTGAATGTGATACCAGCTGGCTCCACAGATCTACGTTTCACACCCGAAATCCTGCACCTACCAAAACAGCCTCATTTCCAGCGGATTTTCCTGACGCGAGGCCAAACCCGGCGCTAACTAATTAGCAACTGCTCCCATAATACAGCTCCCGTTTCACATGCCCAAGACAGAGGAGGAAAACATACGAATTACTGGCAATGAAGGAATTCAGACTTCCCAGAAGGCAATCAGGAGGAGAAAAAAAAAAATAAAAAAAGTTACACTACCAAGAGATAGGAACATGTTCCTTAGTAACTGCATCCAACTGTCTTGCTGCAGACTTGAACAATTCACGCATTAAACATCTCATCTCCCAAGGAGAGAACTGCAAGGGTCGTAAAACATCACCAGGCTTTAACAAGGGGCTGAGCAACCCCAGCCGCTCCAGAAGGCTGCTCTCACAGGTGGAGCAAAGTGATGAAGGACAGCCAGCCGAGGAGACGTTTTGCTGCCATGCTGATGGCCTGGCTGGGAGCAGCACCCACTGGGCTGAGCTGACACACGGCCCTAAGGCTTCCTGCCTGCGGGGCAAACCCCTTTCATTTTCACCACCCACACGTGTGACGCGCTCAGGTTCTGCTCAGAGCACCCACAGCTCGTCCCCTGACTGGCACAGGGGACCCAATGCCTCCCCCGGCAGCTCCTCGGCCTTGGGCTCGCTGCTTTCCAACAAGGGCCGTAGGTCCCCGGAGACCTGGAGTAATGATGGGGTCGGGCCTTCAGCACCCGCAGCGCCGGAGGCGCCGCCGCCGATTTGGGTAGCTGCAGTCCCCTTTGGAAGTGATGAGAAGAAAAGAAGAGGGGGAGCAGTTTCGTGTGTGGTTTGTGTTGGTTTTGAGTTGTTGTTTTTTAAGCTGCCCACGTGAATTTTCCACCTCCAGACCTGGCTGGTCTTGAAGGCCTCCGTGTCTGTGAAGAATCGCCGGAGGAGACATCAACCAGCAGGCCGGCAGCTCGCAGCCAGCAGGACGAAGGTCTGCCCTGCAGCAGGCCTCGTGAGGGGCAGAGGGGCTCTGACAGCCCTAAGGCTGGCCCCGAGGGGAGAGATCCCCACCTGCAGGGCCTCAGGCAGACAGGAGAGCCCAACGCCCTTCTAGCTGGGGCTACACATTGCTCCTCCTCCATTTGTTTGGTCTGTAGCACAGACACAAGGCAGCTCTGCCCCGCCACGGCGGAGCCTCATCCAATACTTCACAACCAAAATCACCTGGAAGTGTGAAGGAAACTGTGCTTCAAAAGATTTATTACATATATTTGTACATATTTTACATGAATGGAATGTTAACATACAACCTAAAAATCAATAAAAAAATATTTTCATTCATGATTATGTACTGGCAGACCATTGAAAAGAGTACCTCAGAACAACTTAAGTCAACTTGCAATCATACTGCTCAATTAAAAAAAAAAAAAAAAGGAAATACAAACACGTTTTACATCAGACATTGTAAATTACATTCCGATTTCTGCTCAGGGTAATGAAGGAAGACATCTTGTCCATTACCACTGCACGTACGTGTGGCATCCCAGGAGCCAGCACCGCGCTCTGTGGGGAGAGGCGTAGGGAAGGGGGAACACAGACTGCACTCTCTAGCAGCAGGTACGCCTGCCAAATGGTAAGGGAGAGCTAGAATGAGACTCTCAGTCAAGTAAGGTGAATGCTGGATCACTGCAGCTTTTAAAATTAAGCAGTTCCTTAAACCAACCCCCCTGGCAGCTAAGCCGCCTCCTTTCTTCCTTGACAGTTGGAGTACTTTGGCGATATCAGCTGGAAGAGAACTTCTGACTGTGCAGTAACGAATACTTCATCTTAACACATACAGGAAGATCACAGAATCGTGCTCTGATGTCTCTTCCTCTTAGCGTTTCACACCTTGGGAGCTCGTGACCGGTTATACAGAGAGGTGTTTACTATTACGTGTAACAATTTAGCAATGAAAAGGGTAGATTTGAGGGAAAAACAAGAGGAACAGGATTCAGCAACAGATTATGTACTTGCAACATTGGGTTACTTACATTTGAAACTCTGCCAGTATCCAGCAAATCCTACTTATCGTTGCAAAATCTTTGCCAAAGCACACTCAAGGGCAAAAGTCTCTCAAACAAACACAGATAGATTAAAAGCTGCCAGAAGGATCGGCAGCTAGCTGGCTTGCTGCCTTCCAGTTATTGTACACTGGCAACCTATTAGATCAAAGCCAGAGCCACGTCCAACCTTTTTCAGGTGCAGGATATTCCCGCAATGCTTTATCTGAGCAAGTCTGCAGCAACTGCTAACGCTGTACAGCGAGGTTGTTTTACGGTTTGCCCCATCATCAGCTCTGACGCATTTAAGTAAGGAATTACTTTACAGAACACTATACAGTGGGTTGGGCAGCCAAGCAGACCGGGTAGGGCAGCACTCAGAAGATAACCAAATGCAACTTGAGAGAGTCAAGACTGTTTGTTTTGTTCCTCCCCCCCCCCCCCCAGTTGGCTAAAAGTCTTCAACTTGATTTTAGAAACAAGTTAATTTATATTGGAGAAACATCGCATTAGTTTTACACTTAGGAAACAAACACTGGACACAGTTCTGTTTCTCTTACAGATTATTTTGAGTGACAAAAGGTTAAGTGGTACAAGCTGATGATGCTGGAAAAAAAAAGTATTTGGCTGGTTTGTAGCAAAACCCATCACAAGGCCCTCCTCTTTCAACCACAGGATCTTACATTAATTTTGCTGGTGCCAATGAAAGGATTTCCAAAGGGGATATGGCCCTAAAATGTTGCACGCCTTCAGCTACAATGAAGGGAAGAAATTTATACTAAAATGGCTTTTCAGCTTGGCGGGGTGGAAAGTGAATTAGCAAATATAACACTCATCAAGAACTGAGACAGTCCTCCGCTGGCAAAGTGAGCTGGAAGGTCCCATGGTGGCACTTCTGCATTCCCTTGTGCATGGGAGTCTCTCAGCAGGAAACTCCCAACTGTACGTAGAGAATTAGCAGGTACAAAACTGCAATACCAAACTCGCACACAAATGTTCTCTTTCAATGCGACAAAGCAGCTAAAATTCATGGAAACTCAGAGATGTCATGGCCTGCATCAAAACCAACATACGCTTTGTTGCTGCCTCTTTAGAGGTGTTGGTAGCATCTGAGTGCCAAGTTGCCTTGTTTTGATGGAACAACGAAGACATGCAGTAAGTTTCTGAAGCCCTCGAATGGAAAAGGTGGCACACCAAAAGCAGCCATAAACACATCTCATGTGTTAGACATTACATGTCTCTAAACACCAGGACAAAGATCCACATTGCTGAATAAAAATCTTTCCCACTTTTGCTGGGAGTCAGTTTTACCAGCTCTCCAGTCTTTCAGCAAAGACGTAATTAAAAAGCCAGCGCTCCTAGTGTTAGGAACTAGGACAGATATATAAACCTGGAGATTGTTTAAGTCATAAAAACCCCTTTACATCATAAAGGGGGGGCGCAGGGAGAGAAAAGAAAGGTCACAAGTATCCACCCACATCTTTGTACATTACTTACACATTTTCCATTTCAATATCCTGCAGTACACGTACCCTGGAATATGAAAATTAAATTGATTACAAATAAGACCATCTGTTTTACGCTTTATTCTTCCCCAAAATAAAATACCACAAATTTGCAGTGTGCTTCATATTTTTTCCTTTTCCCACTGAACTCACCACCTAACAAACATGTCGAAAGAAAACTCGCTAACTGCTTCCAAAGGAAAACGTTACTAGAGAGAGCGATTTGTAACGGACAGGACAATCAGTGCCCTGCGCCGACAGTAGCACGGCTCTCCTGGTATTGTTGTGTGGAGGGCAGTTTTGCACAAACCAAATCACAGCCACCTCTACTACGAACTTCCGAACACAAGTTGCTACTCAAGATACACGGGTATGTGACGAGCTCAGAAAAACCTCAACGTTTCAAGACAGCGTTGAGTCTACTCTCCCCCTTCCGGCAAGCAGCATGTTTATGGCAGACCTGAGTATGGGAATCATTTCACACCCTTACGTACCTGGGGAAGATACAGGCCAGATGACAGAAAATACTCCGAAACACCACAGGATTGGCAATCTCAATGTATTTACAGGCAAAGAAGCATATCGCACCGTCATTTAAGTTATTGCTTCTCGTGGACAAGTGTGGGATTCCTCGACTGAGACACAGGACTTGTTTGGTGCTTGCTTTCCCCTTCTGAAGCACAATGACTCAGGACCGCTGCGAGGACGTTTTTAAAACGAAGGTGTTGCCTGTTATTTCAGCTATGTCTACAGCATGGTTGTCTCCAGCTGGCCAACGCAGCTGGTGACAGAAAGCTCATGAAGGTGAATATCCACAGGCATTTTCAAACCCAAGCATCGGTCTCATGCTTCCAGGGTCATTCCTGGCTTGGTCTATATTACAGGTTTTGGTAGAAGGAAACCTACCACAGCCTTTCAGAAGAAATTTATAAATACCAAGAATGCAAAACCAGCGTCTAAGGCCGGCCTCGTATCAGTTCCTCAAACAAACCAAAGTACCGTGGCTCTGATGGAAGCAGGAGCAGACTCCTGCCTGCAAAACCATGCATCAATGCAACTGCGAGTGGCATGCTGTTCAAACACCGGCCCTACGTGTAGGACAGCAGCGAGAGCTGCTGGATCTTTACACCACCTCCTTGCATCTGAACACAGAAAACCCAGGTGCTCAGAACAGCAGTAAATGAACTAGAAACATGAACTACCAAAACCAAGCTTAAGTTGTAAACAGATTTATAATATTTATCTACTTAATCCCCCAGCCAAAGACTATCTATGACCTTGGAGCACAGGACACCAACACGCTAACCTACCCGCTTTACATATTACAGGTGAGTTTCTGTAGGCGTGAAGCCAACAGCAAACATCGAATAACATGAACGTGAAAGCTTTCCTTTCAGAAGACAGCGGGAGTTTAAAACATTGGAAAAGTGGGCCTGCAGGCAACACCACTGCTCGAGTACTACAGGTGCTGTCATCACTCCTACCCCCCAGCCCCTATGACAATACAAGGCAACGCAATGATTCTCGGCTAAAAAGGAATCTGTACAGGGAACTACTGTACACGTGATATGACTACAGAATTGAAAGCGTGACAAAATGGTTCTGCTCCCACTGAAAAAGAGAATACAGCAGGGCCCCACAGCTACAGGTTCAGCTGAAACCAGTGATGCAAGCCCAAAAATGTAGAAACTGCACCGTCAATTATGAAAATCATCTAGTTTGGACTCCTTTAGATTTGCAGCATAACAATGGCATTTTACAGTGCAACATTCAGGGAAAACTGTTATCCAGGAAAGAACTGCTCTGCCAGCAAGACAGAAGAGTCTAGTAACAGGCACTGCACTTGTTCTCCTGGGTAGCAGCAGTTGCTCCTGCTCTTTGCCCTTTTTGATATGAATCACAGTAGCAACAGAGAGAAATATGTATTTAAACAAAAGAAGAACAGCAGAATTATGGATGTACAAGAAAAACGTTTGAAGTGTGCAATTTATTTTCGCTACTGAAACCCACTAAAACTGCTGTCAGGAATAAATATTCATAAACTCTTCCCTGTACTGTGAAATTCAGATACTACTAGGTTTAACTCTTGATGTAAAAAGTACTCTTCTAAGCCCTGATATCTGTTCCAGTTTTTTTTTCTTTTTTTTTTTTTTTCTTTTTTTTGAACTGTAATACCTTATGGGAACTAATACTTAACCACAGTTTTACTTGGTGTACCCCCCAGAGACAACTGGTGTTTCATGGAGCCCTGGTTATACTAATATTATACAGTAAAATAACAATAAATTAAACAAATGCAGGTGCCTTTAAAAAAGGAACAAAAAACCACACTGTCAAATGCTAGCCTCCACATGAAGAGACCAATGATTTAGATGCAAAGTACTACAAATCCTGCCATCAGATAAAACATTCAAACAAGGAAACAAAGAAAAACTTGCACGTACGTGTTTTAAAAATTAAACACGATTCCCACCTCGATGTTATCTCACCCATGCCTATTAAGAAAAAAAAAAACAACACTCTTGCTGTGCCCACATTTGTAGTTATTCATTTCCACCTCAGGAGGCAGCCTGGAGATGAGAGTAGTACAATAAAATAATTACCTGAAACATTTTTAAAAAAATACCCGTTAAACAAATTACCTTAACTGGCAGCACTTAAAATTGGTAATTCTTCTTTTTTCCTATTTAAAAAAAAGTTGCATAGCTGTAAGATTTTGCTTTGCTGCATTTTTTTTCTGTTTTGTTTTTACTCACAAGCAGTAAAAGAGAAGTTTTAGTTACTTAAATAGCAATACAATGTGCAGATTTCAACAATCCCTATAGCTTGATCAATATAAATTAGTTACCTGTCCCAGTTTTACTCTTTGGACTGCATTGTGACAAAGGTTTAGTTACAAAATTTTGAAATATAGTATTCCTATGCAGAGAAGTTTGTTTTCTGTTCTTGTAAAAGTGAAGAACATAAAACATGGTGTGAATTCAGTAAATAAGGTCACACTGTTAGATTACATTTAATTTGCCATTTACTCTTCTTCAGCCAACGAGAAGGTGAAAACGTTCCCATTTAAAAATGGGGCCACCCTCCTGCAAGGGTCTCAGAGAGCACGTATCGAACGTCTCGGCTTCCACTTGAGGCAGCAGGAAACGTGTCCAATAACCCGCTTCTTCACAGAACCAGAAGTTGGGCTGAAATTAGGAACTTTGGCCTTCAATACAAAAGAGTGTCAATAATGTCTGTGGGGAGTAGATTGTTACAGAATGTGCAGCATTTTCAAAATCCCTGTGTGTCCTTTGCATGAGTGTTTGGTATACTGAGCACTACTGGTGTCTGCAATGCTTTTTCCGTGTCACTGTCCACCTTTGCCTTTTTCAGCCACAAAGAACAGTTAAGTCTCAAGCCAGGCACGCTGTGTTCAGCAAGGGAACCGCAGATCTCCTATGTTTTCTGATCAGTGGAAGCAGCTGTTGAAAAAGCAGAAGACAAAGTATCAGCGTTTCAGCTACTTCAATATATAATACACAGAAACAGCATGAACTCTCACACTGTGTTTTCCTTCCCCTTTTTCCTAAAACCCCCAATTATCACCACCGCTGCTGTGGAAAAAAAAAAGGTTTAACGTGAGACTACACATCCACGAACATTTAAAGAGACAAACGTGCTCATAAGCAGCAAGTGGGCTTCTTTCACCACTCATTTGCTGGGGGCAACGCAGAAAATGTGTTTATTAATTTCAGCTAACGTAGGCCCTGAGGTTAAAGCAGTCATCCCTGTAGCAGGATATCTTCCCTCATGTTTTCTCTGCTACCCTGTCAATAATCATAGCACTGCAATGTGACCTGCAACACAGACTTGTGAAGGAAGGTGAAACAAGTGAACAGATAAATGCCAACGAGGTCTTCAGACTTTTTTTTTCCCTAAATCTCTAGCAGAACAACAAAAAGAAACCTTAACTTGCTGACCAGAATTTCAGATATCCTTTCCTTTAAGAATTATGATGAGTGTTGGTGTTTTGCAATGCTTGGGGGCAACAGTTTAATGCAAGATAAAGATTTAGAACTAGTCAACTAAAAGAATAAACCTATCTTTTAAACCTTTGACACTGATTGCAGATCTGAAATGATTAACACCAAACATAAGCTGGAAAAATGTGAACCTCTGTGGGATGGGATGGATGGGAACATGTTAACTTTTTTTTTTTTTTTTAAAAAAAAAAACATTCTGGAATGCATTAAGATGAAAGTGGTTTTGAAAATACCTAATTTCAACTTCTTTCTTTTTAATGATTCCAAAAGCTTTCTGTCAGAAATAAATGCCAGTACTCATGGAACAATCCAAAATTACACGATTGTATTATTTTGATCTTTTTTTCATTTCCATGGAAAAAATACTCTTTAAAAGTTAATGCTAAAATTTTATTGGCACTGACTTGCCACTTTCCAGTACTGAAAATGAAATACATAATTTCAGACCACACCATATAAGGATGCAGAAACCTTACATATTGTAACATACGTCATTACTTACTGATTAATGTTGCAGTTCTGAGACACAGTAGCAAACTCACAAATTAAGAAAATAGTATCGTTATTTCAGATAATCAAAATATTTGTTGTTGAAATGTCTGAAAAGGAATATTACCTAAAAACATGACTCTTCTCTTAATCTGATGGATGCTCAGGGCAAGATCTATTTACTTCAAACCATTCATCTATGCAGCTGTTGGATGCAAGACAAAAATGAAAACAATTGACATGAATATCCCAGTAACATTCAGCAGTAAGAAATGCATATTAATAGTTTATCGTGGTTTACACAAATAGTAGGATTTTATATTAACAAAGAATTATATGTATATATACACACATCCATGTATATACTCTTTATATACTCACAAACAAAGGACATATTTCAACACTCATTGAAAACTTAATAACCCTAAACCACAGTTGTATTTGGATATTAAACACTGTTGAACAGCTAAATATCTTAAGTGTTAAAATCTGCTAGGGAAGCATTTTACCAATTATTTAGCCAACCGTCCAAAAATTTTTTTCAATTCTCCAAATTTCCTGAACATTTCCACTTTGGCAACTAAAATGAGAACCTCTTTAATCACTTTGGGATTGCTAGATTTAACCAGAAACCCAACTTGCTTTTATCTATCTATGCAATTATGTATTTTGTGGGAAACGTACATCTCCTTTTGGAATTATGAATTTGGTGTCCAGAATACTACATTGCATTGACAAAACATTTGAGCAAGCATTTATGACGTAATCTGCAGAGGATGGCTATGGCTAGGAGGTCTGTGGTGAGGTGCCCACTCATGGCAGGACTCCTCAGTCCCCAGAAAAGGTCCCACTATTTACGCCGAGCCCAGGCTAATGGTGCCACAGGTGGCTGGTTCTCTTCTCCCCGGAACAGACAGGGCAATGCTGTTGGGCTGTTTGTGTTGGCACAGCAGCCAAACCACCCTGTGCGCAGTAGGGATTTCGTGTGTTCCCATGGCAAGTGGGTGAAGGTCAGCAGGGCAGGAGGTGTCACACCTCTTGCTGCACCTTCCCTGGGGCCGCTGCCAGCTTTATGTCAGGTGGTGCACGTAGAGATGAGGGGAGGCCCAAAGTGGATGTTGCACCCCACAGCTGGTGGAGGTGTGACCAGGCTGCTTTCTGAGGTCAACGTTAGGAGCTGGCAGATGGCCAGGTTGCTGCAGGCCCTTCCTTGTCTGAAACCCACAGAAAACCATGGGGAGCAGAAGAGTGTCTGGGATACAGCGAGTCACTGACATGTCCTCTGGGACTATCTGCAAATGGATATCCAGCCTCAACCTCTTGCTTCTTACTGAAACGCACACATGGCTCAGATGATGGCTTCTGGGCTTCCATCAGTCAGGCGTTGGAACGGGTTGCCCAGGGAGGTGGTGGCGTCACCGTCCTTGGGGGTGTTCAAGGAAAGGTTGGACGTGGTGCTTAGGGACATGGTTTGGTGGGTGACATTGGTGCTAGGGGGGTGGTTGGACCAGATGGTCTTGGAGGTCTTTTCCAACCTTCATGATTCTAAGGCTATTGTCTTACATCATTCATTGACATTTTACTTGCTGTAGTTAGACATTTGTGAAAGTAAGTACGAAACAGGTTTAAAATGTGCTCCCTCTCCTGCCTTCTCGCATTTGACAGAACTACTGTAACATAAGTACACACAATCTCAGCTAAACAGCTACGATGTGCACTCCTTCCTCACACAGGTGACTTCACTTTACTTCTTTTTTTCCTGTGGACTTTTCATGAAAGTGACAGAAGACTACAGTAGGAGAAGATGACTTCAAATACACTGGTGGAAATTACACCAGGGGAAATGCAGAAAGATGGTATTTAAAATTCATCTTTAGGGTTGCTACTGTTCATTTTTTGTTTGTTTGAATTGTAAAAGGCAAATAGGTTTTAGTGAAATTACCCCATAATGCAACCTTCTGGAATTCTATCTACATCGTGAGGAATACTTGCCCTTTATGATATATGCAGAGGCAAGGCAGCCGTGCTATAGTATCTCCTTGCTGCAGCTCTTCCAGGCATATTGCACACTCCCCAGTATCTTTACTCAGCACATCCTCTGAAGAAAGAGCACAAAAGTGAACAGTTAAAAAGCAGACTACAACAAGCAAAGTGTTCTCTATTCATAACATCAAGGACAGCTACAGAAGATATCCTTATCCTGCAGAAAGCCCTCTTGAGGTGAGGTTCATTCACACATGCCAGGTGACAGAAGATTCCTAATGGGAGACATCTTAACAGCTCAAATTAAAACATGGTTATGATTCAGTTTCGTGCTTAAACACAGCTGTAGCTCAAAATGAAGCCCTGTAGGAAGACAACCACGTGGAGAAGAGGGGTAGCTATCATCAACAGCCAGTAATCCCTTGGTGTTTATACTCTCTCAGCAGATGCACATCCACACAGATTGCTCTGATCTGAACCGGGAAACCTGAGCTCTGAACCACACAGCTGCTGCATATACAAGCTGTGCTGCTGACCCCAAGAGCCACGCACTGGAAGAAGTTGGTACCATCGTCCAGATGGCACCTAGTGCCTCCAGGGCTCTGAGGATTCATTCTGGGTGGGTTTTGCTCAGCTGTCGCCTCCTCTCCATGTTCAGTTGTCACCACAGAAGTTAAGTCCAAGCTCAAAGATAATGTTTCTCTGGACAAGACACAGAAGCTAATTTACTGGGTACAGATTTTATTAATTTCCTCCCTCTAAACACAGCCTGTCATTTGCTTTCTTCTACTACCCTACTCTTCTCTCTTCTATGTATCTGGCTTTCTCTGACTTTTACCAGCCTCTCCGGTACTCTTATTTCACACCTTCTACCTCCCCTTCTCACATCACAGCAGCATGTTCTACTACATCCCATCTACCTTTTCCTCAGTGTAATTATCTGACTGTTGGCAATAGGAACGAAAGTTTTCCATCAGGGAAAGATCAGTGCTGAAGACCCTAAATTCCAGGCAATATTCATTTCTTGCAGCATTACCAAGTCCCAAAAGAAATGAGGAAAAAGTAAGTTACTAGGAATGCATAGGAGTTGGCTTTCAAACAGAAGTTTCTGGGAAAATATTTTTAATAAAAACCCTCTCTCTTGGACACTGCTCTCAGCAAGAAGGCGGGATGCACAATTCAGCCTTAGCACAACACAAACCAGGAGGTCACATAAGGCCCGGTTTGCCAAAAGCAGGCTAAGAGCGCTGGTTAGAAGCGACCTCACGCAGCACACCATTACCAAAAGGGGAACACACAGCATCCAAGCAATCTCTGGCAGATCAGAACAGTGCACACTTGGCAAAGTAATGACTCCGCGTTTGAACTGCTGCAGATTCTGGGGAAAAGTTTCCCCTTTTTAACCAAAAGGAGCCTAAAGGGATGGTTTGTGGAGACTGTGATTCCCTGGTACGACCAAGAAACCATCATCTCTAAGGCATGCTCTCCAGTGTCTCCAATACTTGGCACTGTGACTTTCCTAGCACACAGAAAATAACAAGCATACAGCTAAAGAGCCATCACTGGCAGAACAAGTGAAGTGAAGATGCATGAAATCAGGTCTACCCAGTTTCTCCAGGAATTGTAGCACAGTCTTGCAGAAGCTTGGGTATCTAAAACGGTACTCGTTTCAGTCTCTGCTATATTAATTGGTTATGCTAAAAATACTGTGTAATGCCACGTGTGTGGAATCTTTTTGGGGATATGTGAAGAATATCTAACGTGAGATGAACTGTTATACAGAAAAAATACCCCCTCAAAAAATAATACACACATACCACAGTGAAGAAAATTAAAAAATGTATTTTACACACGGTAACATTATTTGTAGGCATTGTTTTAAGAAATTGCTTCTTTTTTTTCCTATCAGTTGTAAGCATCCATGAACCAAAGAAGAAAAGCAATTCAAAACAATGCAAAAGCTCTTAAAAACTCATCTGTTGTTACAAAATCCTGACACTAAGAACGTGCCCTGAAGAAGGTGCTACGGATAAATACTTTCTTGTCTTTTTTTTTTTTTTTTTTTTTTGTATGAAAAGATGTGAAAACATCTGACACCAGGAGACAAAGACTGTACAGACAGTATTGTCCTGGTACAGAGATACTAATCTTTGCCCGGGGCTCTCAGACACTACCCTCTTAGACTGCCTGTTTGTTCAAATACTTTGCCAAAAGTCCTATAAGCACATCTACTCTTCCTACAGCTAGGTTACAGGAAGAAGTGCCTGCACTTACCATATACACAGAGCTCACTTAATAAAAATCATTTTTTCCAGAGTTACTTTATCAGCAATTGGTGCCCAAAACAGAACAGCACTAAGACCCTCCAGTGAATTAATCCTCAGGCTCCTTGGATGACAAAAATTAAAATGCTGTCCAGTAATAATAAAATTTATAAAATAAAACATTCCAGTGAACTGCTTTTACATCACTCTCTATTGTACGTGTCTGGCTTATCACGTGCTCCCCAGACTTCACAATGCTTGGGTCAGACATCCTGCTGAGCACTTTGACAAGATTCTGCACCTTTTGGCTAGCATCAGGGCGAGATGCCAATTTAAACATTTTTACCTCCCACCAGCCCTGGCCTACGTGTCTGAGACTCCTTTTCTTTCCTCCAGTCCTCCCATACTCTCCCCAGATGCCATTAGTCTCTCTCCTGCCAGTACTGGCCCTACTGAGCAAGCCCCAGGGAAACACCTTGCTTCCCTCCCTGGCTTCAGCCCTGACCTTCCCACTGGGATGCTGCACTTGGGTGCACACCGTGCTTGACCCAGTCACGCCAGGAGGAGCTGGTGTGAATGCTGGCTATGGCTGGCAGGAACACTAAATGCAGCTTCAGAAACCCAGCAGGGTTTTGTCATGGCTGGAGTAGGTGGGAAAGGTTTTGTTAATAGGTTTCAATGGTCTTCTTCCTCTTAAACACCACCGAGTTAGCGCTCTGCACTTCTTGTGTCACCTTGTGGATCCTGTCAGGCTCTCATGACGGAGGAAAAGTAAGTACTGAAGAAATTGGCACAAAATACCCAACTGCTACGAATGCCCTAGTGCAGCTTGGCACTCACTGCCTGCCAACAGAGCCCAAACCGATGCAACTGCTCTCACAACTGATCACACATGAAGAGTGACAATACCAAAACCAAGTTGTTCAAGAACCTGCCACACTTCTGGACTGACTCCATTTTCACGATTTGATGTGATTCAGATCACCAGTGATTCAGCAGACGCATATTATTCATTTTACCTTTTTTTTTTTTTAAAGAGGAAAAAAGAGAAGGGAGAAAAAAATAGAAGGGAGAAAAAAGAGAAAAGAGAAAAAAAAAGAGAAAGGAGGAAAAAAGAACAGTTTGAGATCTCACCAATGTTATGGTTAAAACATTCATATCAGTGTATTACCTAAATGGAAGTGGGAAGAGGAAATGAGCAGAAGCCACATTTTTCCATTTCGCCCACACGTGCATACATACACAAACACTCACCACACCCCCACATCCATCTGCCGCACCAAACAGGAGGTAAACACTCCTCCACCTTCCCAGCTATTGCAACAAGCACTCACTAGCCCAAGACTGGTGTCAAAGATGAAATCTGGTAAAAGAGCAGAGTATTTCCCTCCTGTTTCTGCTCAAATACTTATTTCTCCTCTATCCCTGCTTAATAGTACAAGTATTTTAACTTTTGGTTGTCAGTAATTTTTCCGTTTGGAATCCTACTTTTATCTTTACTGAAAAATAATTTCTATTCCACTTGAGCATTTGTAGCTAGATAGGCAGTAATCTAAAATACAATCACCCTGGCAACTTTGTACATAAATTTGATTTAAAACATTTTCTAGAACTTTTGAAAAATATATCTAAAAATTACCAAAGCCACCAGGCTCAGCCATGGTTAAAATTATAGGAAATGCCTGCAATGAAATAGTCTGTCTTTAAACTGAGGACTGCAAAAGCACATGCAATACATACCCCATGCATGAAATCATTTGAATGTGTGCTACTGCTTTCTGTTTTCTGTGACCCGAGGGAACGGCATGGAGCTGGGACAGGGGAGGGTCAGGCTGGGAATTAGGAAAAGGGTCTGCACCCAGAGGGTGGTCGGGCACTGCGACAGGCTCCCCAGGGCAGTGGTCACAGCACTGAGCCTGTCAAGAGTTCATGAAGTGTTTAGACAATGTTCTGAGACCTAGGGTTTGGGTTTTGGGTGGTCCTGTATGGAGCCAGGAGTTGGACTTGGTGATCCTTGTGGGTCCCTTCCAATTTGGGATATTCTGCAATTCTGTTTCCTACTATGTTTTTCTTCTCTTCGCACCTATTTCCCCCCAAACATCATTCTCTCTAGGCCTACTTTTTCTACATCCCCTCCCCATCACCCCACATCATCCCATTTCATTTATAGTTACAATGCAGACACTGGAAAAAGGAGATGGAGATTAACATAATTAGCCACTATCAGGTACAAATACAATGGACAGCCTTCTTATTCAGGGTTAATATCCTTGTGAGAAGCAAGCACTGGAATTGAAGGGGAAGAGGCCATTGTGCAGGGTATGCTTCTCTCAGGTAGCTCAGGAACTATCCTTACGACATACTGACTGCAGGCAAAAGCCTTCTCTCCTAGTTCATCCCCAGCACTAGTAAAGAAAGCAGCTTCTTTGGAATGCTGCCCAAGCTTCGGTACCGGGGCTGGACAAGACGAACATCTTTGATTCAGCATTCTCCAGCTGGGGATCATTCCTGAATGACCAGGTCAGCCCTCTGCTGCTGCTCAAAAATTGAGGCAGAAAGACTGTGAAGGACAGCTAATTCTTTACTGCTCAGTGAGCCCTAAGTAGCAGGAGGAAGATCATTCAGGTGTCACTGCAAAAGATGCTGATTTTCTCCCTCCAAGCTTCCCAAGCTATAGGCTCTGAGAGCAGAATTAGAGAGGCACAGCTGAAGCTGTTGGCTTGGCTCACCGATGAAGCGTGTCCTCTGCAGCTAGAAATTACACTTTGCCCTGCCTCAGCAAGGAATGAATCTTCTGAAGAAACAGTGGGTTCTTGACCAGAAACAATTCTTATTCATCTCTGTAGCTCAGATAATAAAAGGTATGATTTTTGAAGTCTAGTGCTTTTACTGGAGCCTCAGCTAAGTGGTTTTCAGGATTTACAATAGCAGAAAGCTGAGCACGTGGTAGTTCAGAATTCAGCTTTATTTAGTAACTTTAATTCAAGTTCCTTCTTATTCTGCTGAAAAAAAACACTAATATTCAAGTGCTACTCAACCACGTACACATTGCCACTTTCCATGCATTTCCAACAAAGACATCTTCAAATACAATTGCACAACTTGCATGGTAATACCCTGAACTAAACCAATCTGAAAACACCTTCCCCACGACAATGCACAAAAACAAAACCCCTCTAAAACCAACCAGCTACAGAAAATGTAACACTTCCTCAAATACCAACAACGCATTTGGTGAAGCGTGCGTGTGTGTGTTGGGGGAGATGATTAGCATCTTCCTCTTCTTTGCTTGCAACGTGGCAGCCTGTTACAATTTCCTATTCAAAGTCCAAATGTTATCCTTGTTCTCCCCTTCCCTCTCATGTTCTCAATGCTGGTCCAAGACTGAGATATCTGTACATAAATAGATACCCATCATGAAGGGCTTCTTGCAAAAATACTGCCTACAGTCTTTGGCTTTTCCCTCTCCTTAAAGACAAACATAGCACCAAGGCAGCACACAAAATGAAGAAAGTGAAAATTGTAAGAAAAATATTTGCAATGGAATATGGCCTAGTTTGCAACACCTGCATCACAGACACCTAGAGGGAAGTGGCTGTAGAAGTTTCATTGCTTCTCAGCTAAAGCCCAAATTTTAAGAACTGAATTTAGATTTTTGTGCAACAGTCTCAGCCTTCAGAAGCCAGTTCTCAGAAATAACTAGATGTTTCCTGTTCAGTCAGATAAGGATCGGGTGTGTCTGGTAGTGAAAAAATACTCACTTCATATCGAATAAAGATGAAAAAAGAAATAGTAGTGATAGACATCATTTCTATTCATCCCACTCCCCAAAAAAGTCCACATAGTTCTGGATACCTTGATACAATTCTAAGCAGGTAAACTAAAGAAAAAAAGAGGAGAGGTATTTGTGCACTGAGAGAAACAGTTCTTTGGTAAAGTAGTTTACCTCAGTGGCCACAATGGAAATCTATCTACAACTTCAAGAGATGCGGTCTCAATACAAGCTGCCATACTGCAAAAAAAAAACAAACCTTCAAGTCACAAGTAACATGGCTTTCAGACAACATCGAATTAACATATGTTTGCATCCCAGGACTCACGATGCAGAGCTAGGCTTTGAAAAAAGGCCAAATAGTCTGGGAAATAAAGCTCCTCAACTCCAAACAACTACATCATAGCCACTCACTCCTACGCTATGATGATCAGCGTACCAACTTTCTCAAACCATATTTATGCTTTTGGTAGAGAGTACTGGGGTGAAATAGATACTCACACAAGTTAAATTTTATTAGCCTGATTGGACATGAAATGCCTTGTGCTCCTGTCTTGAGATTTATTGCCAGAGTGACTCTGCGTTTCCACAGTGATTCAAGATTTGCTCTGGAGACAGTGGAGACAATTATCTGATTGACTCTGAAAGATCTGCTTAATCTATAGTCTTTCCAACTTCTGTTTAATCAGACTGCTTGCAGTTTGATGTCCTTGAACATTAAATCATCTCAGGATAGCTAAACAATCTTCTCCTCTTATGCAGGCTTCTAATGACAAGTTCTGTTCACCACATTTGTAAGTACTGTGGTCTTTACGCTTTCAAATTTTTGTCTAGATAAAGGTACCTGTTCGCAATAGAACCACAACCAACCTTGTCTTCCAGAGTGACATAAAAAGACTTTGTACCAAACTTACCCATCCTATACCACCTCCATTACAACTGAACTGATGCATGCTTATGTTTCCAGTGACTCAAGGGGTAACTTCTTGAACAGTCTTCCTTGGGATGCTGTGTTTGTCCCAGCGCTTCCCCCTCCCTTCAGAAACACTATTCTCGAGAGATAAAAATAATTCTAAATTATTTCTCATCAGTAGATGAGAAATATTTTGGAACAATATATCACCATTTTGGAACAAAAACTTCTTTATGGCAGCTCATGGAACAAAGAAGCTGCCTTTAGGCTGCTTTTTTCTTTTCTTTTCTTTTCTTTTTTTAATTTTAAACCACATGACCTCTCCAGCTAGAAGTTATTAAGCTTATATAGTTCTTGCCAGGAGTTAAATCAAAAGTAGCATGTAAAGGGGCAAGCCCCTAAGAAATGAAAAAGCAGCAAAATAAGACTCCTTAGGAAACAGCGTGAAGAGCTAGCACTGGAGTATTCCCCTCTCCTTGGCTCCACTGCGTAAGAATGATTTACACTTTTTAAGGCTGAGTTTACCATCAAAGAGGATCAAATACCACAAATATGCTACAAAAAGGAGTGGTTGAGTAAGTGGCCAGAGGCAACCAGCACGTACTGCTGACAGACAAAGAGTCTGCAGCAGTTAGAAAGGATTCTTATATAGTTGGGAGTTACTTGGGATGAATTAAACTTACAGATGTGGGCAAGAAAGAGCACCACCGCAAAATCCACACATGCAGATCTTTTATCATTTTTATTCTTTGGTACACAATGCTTCTTATCTTTGAGGAATAAATCAAAGAAAAATATTTAAGGGCTACTTATACATCCTTGACTATTTGTACCAGCACTAAGAAACTGCTGACAGGTGCAAAATGAATTTAGGCCTGTTGAGAACTAGGGATCGCAATCCAGAGATCCAGTTCAAAAGTGCCTGAACTGTATGGTTCCTGCTAGAGCAAGAGGCAAGAAATGTGAGAGAATTCTGTAGTCTTGCTTGCTTTGTGCAAAGGTAACTTCTTTAGCAAAGTTAATAAAAACAAACAAAAAACCACCACAACCAACCAGGCATAAAACCCAGAGCAGTAGAGAAGCATCTACAGAAGCATCTTCTTGTAGAAAGTCATGTGGAAATTAGATACAATGAGGGAAAGATACCACTGTGGTCAGGAGGAGGGGAAATAATTCCTGTCACGCAGAGACAGTTCCCTGCAAATAGCTTAATGGTCAGAAGGAAGACTTAACTATGACGCTGGAGTCTGTTAAAGCAAACAACTTTGCCAAATCAAGAATAGACGTTATTGCCAAGGAGGCTCACAAAGACTGGGAGAGGGAAACAGAGCGTGGATGTGACAAAATAGGTACTACAGAAATTGATTGTCTCTGATCAAACTGAAGGAAAGGTCTGAACTGGCAAAGATCTGGCAAATACATGATGTTGATGTGACTGTACAAAAGGATCCCCACCAAGGCTAGGATATCCCTCTTGTTTTGGCAGCTTTTAAAAGTGACTTTAAGCTTATTTGTCCCCAGCATGAGACTAAAACGACTACAGAAGTGAGTTTTTCCAAACAGTGAGGTTCCAACTATTCATTGTCACTGAAACTATTGTCAGAAGCCAGACAAAAAAAAAAAAAAAAAAAAGAAAGAAAAAGAAAAAAAAAATCATTACAAAGCAATTTGGAAGTTTCATTCTAGTAATGATCTGTAAGAAAATGAGAGTGTTGATGGGGACCTGCTGGCTTAATGAAAGGTACCTATGAGAATTCTCATTTACCACAACATAGGTAAAGCAGGCAGATTAGAAACCTTTAGAGAAGAAAAGGGTATGAGAATAGTTTCTCTGAAGAGCAGAGAGAATGAAGCCCAGCTGTAGTTAGCTGTCCTTTTACTCTGGGCAACATGGGTTACTTTAATGGTGACTTGTTTTGAAGTTGGCTGTAGGATTTGATTCAGTGTTTTGTTCACTTTGTTCTTTTTCGGGTTCTTATTCCAGTCTTCCTACAGATGCCCTGATCACACTGATTCTTCCCAGCTCTTTTCTCCAGTCCTTTAGCAGTGGCCAAATAACTGACTCATTTCTTTGCAAGCTTGGAATGGGGTTTGGTTTGATCTGATGCGAAATGAATGCATGGGGAGCACTAAGGAAGATGGCATGAAGGATGAAGCCCTAAGCCAAAGATCAAAACAAGAAGAGGGGAGAAAAAAACAGGCATGTCTGACTAAGATGCTATTCTTAGGGAGAATACAATGCATTACTGAGCACCACACGATGAAAATGCTGGTGCCAAAACTCAGCGTGTATAAATTCTGGTTTATTAACCCTAGTGCCAGGTGCTAGGTCGACAGGGTGCCTTGCCCAGCAGGATCTAGATCAGTCTCCTCCAAGCAAAAATTGCATGTCTGGAGTAAATGTGCATACACAGGACGGGGATGTAATCACTGCATAATTTCCACTTGTTTTCCTTTCCTGTTCACAGCAGACAGACTGCTTTTTATGACCTATTCCTATTTTAAATGCAATTAGCTTTGCTACAAAGATGGATCCCAGAACACATCTGAATGTAAAAAGTTCTGATAACATCAAATATTGAGTCAGTTTTCAAAGTTATCTCAGTTTTTCTGCTCTACACTAACCCATAATCCAGTATAACAATTGATTCCAGCAAGCATAGGGAATATGGTGTTTCTGGTGCTAAAAATACCTACAGGATTTTACTATCCCTGTTAGATACAGAGTGTGGGGGTGTTTAGTTCCAACGACCTTCCTTTACATTCTAAAGCAAATAACATCAATTTCTAGATCCTAGTAATTACGTCAGATAAAAGAAACATGATTTCAATGTTCATCAATCATGATCATTCCTAATAATAACAGAAGATGATTAACCCAGGAGATGGATTTAAAAAAAAAAAGTCCCCGAAGACAATTCTCCAACATTTGTTCAGCTTTACACGCACAATCCGGCAGTGTACTTCTACAACCGTATTAAAGTTTTATTTCTCTCCTCATTTGTAAACCTACAGGCTATCAAAGCTATCGGACACCGTTATGACAACATGGTGGTTCAGCTAATAGAGCCATAGATCAAAACAGACTTGCTTAGAACAGGAGGGAAAAAGATAAAAAAGTTAATCAAACAACTCCTTCCCCCCACCTCCCCAACCCACAAGCACTGTTTATGAGCTAAAAACTTATCACTGAATCCTACATTATTGCTTAGTCACATGAAGGTTATCCATTACCTAACGTTATACACAAAGGCTATCTAAACTTTGCACAAGAAAACAGGGGATGAGGAAAGTGGTAAAATTGATTAAAGGTTTATATGGCTTTGAATTTCAGTCATTGGCGCAGGGTTAAAATGGAAGCCATCTAAGCTGTTTATGAGGAAAATTTAACAAGGTTTCGTAACTGTTAACGTAGCTCACCACTAAACCTAAGTGAAGTTTTTCCTGTGTGGTAGAATTTAGGGTTACTTTGCAGCTGCAAAAATCTGTGGCCTCAGAAGAGACGGTTACACAAACTTCAGAGAGCAAGGAGGTTCCTCCAGGGAGGACGTGCTGTAGCTTACCGTGAGCTAGCCTTTGTAGAGTGGTAGCTCTGTCAGTATATAGTCAATCAGTCACTGTCAACAGACAATTTACAAACTGGTCTAGAATCACTGGATTTTGCTACAAATACCTAACTCTGGTCATTTTTTCTCTGCTAAGTAAGCAGTGACAATCATCCCCAACTTAGACGTGAGAGTACACTATCACACTGTGTTTTCATTCAGCTTGTTTTGAAAGAGCTAGGCTTGCTCTACCACTGAACCCCCCCTTCAAAAATTGTACAAACTTTCTTTATCATTGAGGTCTTGAGTCTGCAAGTCAGAAGTGCAAGACTAAATAATTAAAGGGTAGCAAGTTTTAAAGCAAGATTTTAATCTGAAGGAAAAACAAAAATAACAGTAACAACAATGACAAAACAAAACACAAACAAACAAACAAACAACAACAACAACAAAAAAAAAAACACAAAGAAACCTTATAAATGGTATTTCAGGCTTTACTTTCAATTGATCTGCCCTTGTGGCAGTTTCTGATCAAGAGGGAATGGAATGCTGCTTACTGCTTTGTATTTCCTTAGGAAAAAAAAAAAAAATCCTGATCTGCAAGTCATCTGTCCTAGTTCCCGCAAAACAGAATGGAATTTTGGGAAGGAAACATCATGAAATTCCTACAAAGATCACTCAGTGAGATGCTGTTTGGCATTTATTTTTTTAAAACCTAAGATTTCAAGTACATTTTATTTCAAATTTCAGCCAATGAAACATACTCTCTAAGGTTAGGAAAAAATGTATATTTTCAAGGCTATGGTTTCTGCAGAGCAGCTACAGAAAATATGTCAGTTTGCTACTAACAAACAGGTAAAATATCAAGGTTTTAGAGGCATCAGACTCAAAGGCTGCAGAATTACTATTCAAAACTAGGAACATGATTTTCCCTGAAGCTAAATTCCCAGCAGTCACAAGACTGCAGCAGTTGCAGACGCGATTTATGACATCCTCCGAATGACCTCTCAAAGCTAAAGACTGATTAAGTGTAAGACACGGAAGGTAGCTCCTATCTGCCCGGATCACATGATGCAGAGTCACAGCACCGTGAGCATTTGCTACTGAGCTAACAAAACTGCTCCTCGGCTTCCTGCGGCATGCAGCACCGCACTGCCATTATATAACAGAAGCACAATGACATGCAGAATATAGCGAGTCCTAACCTGAGCTGAATCGCTCCTTTCTTCACCTGCAGCTGTCCTTTGCAGCACTGCTTCACAGGTGTACCTATAATTTTCTAGGACAAGAACTGTCCCTTGACTTCAGCAGCGCTGTCAGTACCAAAGCAAGACAACAGCAGCATCTGAGATTTAGAAGTAGCTTGGTAAGGAAAAGAAACAACTTGAGCCATTCAGCACGTGAATGATCCTGTTTTCTCTACTTCTTTCAGAAACAATCAGGCTTGTTCTACAGTTATCAAAAGCTTTACTGTATTTACCCAGTGCTGCATATAAAATATTCCCATGGCACATGTATGCATTTATGTGAGGGCCATTCCAACCTACTGAGACAAAAATTGTCGTCTCACTCTCAGGAGCTGAAGTATGAGGTGACATTATAGCTAGGTTGGCCAAGAGTGATTTGTGATGGCTCCGTTGCAGGAAGTGCTGTTTGGCAGATTTAGGCCTGGCTCAAGGGCAAGTATGCAGAGAATCACCCACCAAAATACCCTTCTCCTCAAAGGTTCATTAAAAAGAGCCACAAACAACAAACCAGAGAAAGGTTTAAAAGATGAATAGATGTGATATCAGATGTCCCAAAGTTGTATGCTCCTTGGTAGGATACAAACACGTTGACTCAAATTCATCATAGCAAGAATTTAGCATAATCTATTGAGCATCCTCAAACTGCACCATGAAAAAAAGCTGTCGTAGCTGCTTTACAAACCTATGCTTCCCTTTCTCTTACATGAAGAGTAAGGTAATGAGCAATGTTGGTATCTAAGCTGCTGACACCGCTAAGTCTCCAAGATTGTATCTTACCAAGACAAACGGGGCCAGTTTGCAGCTCTGAGAACTGTTCCAGACATTTGAGGCCCTTTTCTCTCAGTTACACTGTGTTCCCATTTCAGGAGCTTTCTTCACAGCCACACCATTAGAGATACACAACTTACTTTTTTTTTCTTGGTAGCAAAGGGTTGACAGTTTGTGGGTGTGGAGGAAAGATTAGAGACTGCGGCCTCTGAAAATGCTCCAACTCCACACTATCACAAACTGACCCAATTCATCCACTGACTGGGGCTCAAACGGGGTCACAGAAGCACGTCCCACCTCCTTTAGGAGGTAGGTCCACACTGCAGCTTGAGTGTGGCTTTACTTAGTGACATTTGTCACCACTACTCTTTAAAATGAACAACCTCGCCAGCAAACCCTAACTGTAACAGGCTGGTTTTGCAGTGCCGCTTTTCCATGGGGCACCAAAAACTGTTGAAAGAGATTTGGCATGGCAGGAAGGAAACACAGCTTTCCTGAATGCAAGGGAGGAAGAGCTAGAGTCGTCTATTCTTCTTGGCAGTCTGGTTTGAGTGAGTAGCTACCCACGGCCTACACTGGTGAAAATCAGTGGAAGTTCTCTCCTTGCTGAAACGATTCCTAAAGGGAGGAAGGGCAAACTAGTCAATATACTTTAATCAAGTTCTTCAAACACAGTTTCCCTCCCTGAAATTGTGACAATGATTTGCAAGACAGACTATGAGAAGTCTGAGTTGACTTTGTACCAATTTACAGAATAACAGCTGTGCAAATGTCGGAGATTAAACTTTTATTTACAGTAGTAATGCCCCTCTACTGGCACGTTAAACAAAATCGCCAAGTTCAACAGATGTTCATCAGTTCCAGTTATTTTTAAGAAATACATTAGAAAACAGTTTTAAAGCATTAGGGAAACTGAATGAACCTCCTACATAATCTGGAGGGTTTTCATGGGTACACAAGATCAAAATAGCAAGAAATGTCACTATTTTAACTGCAGGCCCAGGCTAAGTGTCTGTTTACATGTTAAATTATCCTGCCGTGTATGCTCTTCCCCTGTCACACAGCACCCCTGAGGACAGAGTGCAGAACCACCTAGGGCAGAGCAAGAAGCCAGAAACTCTTGGTCAAGAATCTTGTTAAACTCCAAAATGGGAGAACTGAAAATTTCTAAGGAGAATTCTGTATCTCATATGAAGTGGAATGAAGGAACTGCTTTGCCTCAGTATTATTTTGTACTGCTTTGCTGAAAGTCTAGTCCTATTAAAGGATGAGGACAAGGAGGAAGGCTTAAGCTTTTCCTGGCAGACTGGCAAGATGCCCTTTTGCAAGGTCTTTTAGGGTATGGTCTCAGGAATCCCGGCAGAGAAGTGAACTTGAAATTAATAATTCTCTTCAGTCTGAAGAAAATGAAGTTTTGAGTGCCTCAGTCAAGACAGGTGATCACATCGGCCCTGCTGAGTAAAACACCACCCTCCCCTTCTTCATGCAAAGAAGTGATCAAGGAAATTAAGTCACTGCAGCAGGGAGAACTAGCAGAATCACCGATCTCAGTGGTCCAGATGCCAGGCTGTGGTACACTTCCCTTCCACTGAGCAATACCAACTAAGTTCTGACAAAAGTAGCTTGACCCAAAGATTTTGAAACAACCACAAATCAACTCAGCTTACAACTTGTGCTGGAAAAAAACAGGTCTGTCCCATTCACAAAGAAAGTTTCAAAAATGTTTTTGTTTAGTCCTTTGGGCCCTTTATGCATCAAAATGCATATGCTATACTTGTCATTTAGATTTTGAGAACTTCTACAGCAGGATCATTGCTCAGACAGATGCCATTTCGTGATTCTGAAACTCGCACGCAGGCCTCCATCTCACCAAACATGCAGTACGACCACTTCTCTTTTTGAACTGATTTAGAATTAACAGAGTATTTATACCCCTGTGACAAAACCCTGCTTTGCTTCCTTGCTAATGTGAATCAGAGCACTGCTGGAGCTTGAGCACTGCTGCGGTTCAAGTCACCTTGAGCCTTCAGTTAGTCGGCACCAAAATATTTGGCTGGCTGTGCCTGGTACTGGATTCAAACACCCTTAAAGACAAAGTATGTTGCTAAACAAGAAAAGCACGTCGAGTTTCACTCTTGTCTTCCCTCCAGTACACCTACCTTCATTTTCAATGTTCTGTTTGTAACAGTTTTGCCACGTACAAATCTTCTACTCAAAACAGAGCTGAACAAACTTTACGAGTAAAACCATACATGTAACCAGTGCCGTGTATGATTCTTGACCCCCTGCTCCTTTTTGGTGTGAGGGCTCAAAATTTCACTTACTGTAATTAAAAAAATTTGCAAAGCCGTTACCTTGAGGAAGGAAAATCCTCTAGCAGCTCACACACTGGCTGCAAGATATAACATTATTTCTCTGAAATTAGACTAGCAAAGGTTTTTCTCCAGGAAACGAACCTCGGTAAGTATGTTGGCCGCTAACCAGACCCACTGCCGTATTTGAATTAAAGGCAGGGCGGCCTGAGTGAAAGCAGCCCTGATGTCAAAGCAGCGCTACCCCTGAGCACGCAGCTTCCAGGAGGCCCGTTCAGAAAGTTTCCAGCAGAACGACGCTCCGACGTGAAGTGCTGACTTGCTGAAACCCAAAATATTCTGCAGGAATGTGCTACTTCAATCAAAACTTTTGAGAGAAGAGAGGCTGGCTCGCCGAGCCAGCCAAGCAGTGCAGTGAGCCGACTGGCTCTCCCCAGCTCCACGGGGTCACTGGCTTCCCCAGCTGGCTGGCCGCCAGGCTGCTGGGCCCTGCTGTCAGAGAGGCCCTTTAACAATAATAATAAAGTCTTACAAAGTGTTCCGAGAGGCAAACAAAGGCATTTCGAGAAGACAAACAGAATTACTTCAGACACAACCAGCTGCGAGGTTTCTTCAAAAGGAACTGGTGGCATTAGTTGCAAGCCCTCTAAAAACTAGATTGCCTTAAGTCTCAAGCAGCCCTCTCACCCATGTCTTCTCAGGTCTTTTTAAACATCTTCCAATGAGAAAAACGCATCAATACTGTAAAAACACAAACCGAACAATAATTGCATTTGAAGCCTCAAGTTCGCCAGGTAAGCCTGATCTTCTGCTGTTCAGCAGTTGGTATTTACGTAGACCGACCCAACAGCAAAGAGGCCAATGCAAGTTCCATCCAAAGCACCGAGCCTTGCTCGAGAGAAGGGCTTTGCCTGGCCAAAACACACCGCGGCTCTGTGAGCAGCATCTCTGGGGGAGCTGGCCCCCAGTGGGCCCTGTGTGCAGCTCGCCACTGCAAATTGGAAAGACCTGGTGCCAGGGACCTCACTCAACACGCTGAAGATGACGAACAAAATTGGCATGGCTGTAGAATAATTTTACAGTGGTTTTCAAAAAAACAACCAAAAAACAGGTCAGCTACCAGGAAACCCACTTTCTCCTTAAAACTCGTTTTCAGCAACCTGTGGCTAGCAAGTGCACAGGACCTATTTGGGCTTCTTGGCAACTCAACAAGTAACGGTATGAAGGGTGTCCTTAATGGCTAAAAAAAGCAAGACTATGTAAGACATTAACAGTAAACACCACAATGTTTTTGCACAATTCAGTTCATTTAAACAGCTTTTGTATCAAAATGACTATATACTGGTTCATGGCTGAGCACCACAAGTAGTTCAAGAGATACTTGGAACAAAGTTCCATAGAAAAAAGAAAGAGCTCTTTTTACAGGCCCAACTGAGTGAGCAATGAGATCTCTGTTGGAGGCAAGTCACATGATTTTAAAAAGAATAAGGCTAATAAAACGTACTGATTTATTTCTATGAAAATCAGCACAACTTGCAGCATAGAACTGGGATAAGTCTGTGACCGGTCCCTTTCAGAAAACGTGTAAATCAGAGAGCTGCCACAGACAGGGCAGTTCACTGGCCCTTCCTTCTGCCCGAACGCAATGCACAGAGGTAGCTCAGAAAGCAGTTAGACACTGCCTGTGAGGACTTTTGTAAACAAACAAACAAAACTTTCTAATCACAACTCAACAGTCTTACTCCATTTCTCTGGGGAAGACTGTATGCCTTAGACTCGCATTGAAAAGAAAGAATGCTCGTCTTCTTAGAATCACACAATATGTACAGTTTGCTCCCTGACACTTCCTAGAAAGAGCTAATCTTCAAACATTTACAGTATCACAAAGAACCATATCCAAAACAGAATTCGATATATGCACAGTTCAGTCCAACCACCTAACTTTTAAACATCTCACCACCTGCAAGTCTAAGGTTCCCTTCAACTACTTGCAACATAAATGTAGAGAGAGAAAGCAGGTAAAAGATCAAGAGTTCAAGAGGTATCAAGAGTTGATAGCAGCATTTATTTTTTTTTTTTTCTCCTCTAAAGCAAAACTTGAGATACTCTTATAGCTTACTGATCTTCTCATCCTAGCAAACAGCAAAAATGCAGGAAAAAAGTATGCATCTAGACATCTGTGTGCAATTCTGGGCCTGTAATTACAGCAGCATTTAGTCAAGTTATCGATCTGCTAGTTAATCCTCTTTCATTAGCCTCATTAAATGTATCACAATCATACTACAAAGTAACTACTAAGTGCTACACAACACTGAAGCCATATCCTCAATTTCTTCGTGCTGCAGTAACTTAAGTAACCAACTATATACTCTAATTTAAGATTTAGACCACAACTCCAGGAGCTAACCAACTGCAGTCAAAAGGATTAATGCACACTTCTATTAAGGTTTTATGAGAATGAGACCATAATTCCAGGTAAGTGTGTCTCTCAAACCAGTTTCTGCAATTTAGTAGTTTTCTCCTTTCAAGCTTATATAACCACTTCCTAGAACGAGCATCCGAGGCTCTGTATGCTGTAGACACGCTCCTAATTTAATAAATTACATGATTTAGGTAATACCTTATATTGCATTGTCCACAACTTCTTTTGTTGTGTTGCAAATTATCAAGAGAGTGGCTTCATGGGCCACACAGAGGTTTTTATTTGTGCTCATTTACAGGGAAGTTTTTTTGTTTTGCTTTGTTTTGTTTTTCCTTAAGGGACTGTGCAAAAGTAATGAGATGGCCCAAAAGAGCTCCAATTAACGATGTACCAGCTGGGAGAGACAATGCAGGGAAAAGAAAAAGTTTGAATATGACCCCACCGTGATACAAATGAACATCACAAACACCAGAGAGGTTATGTTATGTGGTTGCTGTTTCCTTGAAAAAAAGTAAGTCAGCTGAAAAGTCAACTGAATGTGCTCGTATATACGTATAGGAAGCAGCAGGAGCAAAGGATCTCAGCCTGTCAGCTTGTAATTTGTGCACATCCCATCATATGGATTACAGCCAGAGCTTGCTCTCTGCCAGCATGCTATCTTCTGCTCCACCCGAACTGATCCCAAGTGCTTTACTTCTCCCTGACTGGGCTGACTAGCCTGCTTCTCTCTTATGCTCAACAGCTCTCAGTACGCAGAACCCTAAAAACCTACCTTGGAAGCTTCTCAGTAATAATTTATAAGACAAAAATAAAACAACAATAACAGAATAAAAAGAAACAAAAACCCTCTGCTAGATAAAGTCAACCTTCTCAAATATATTGTGCAACACCAAGATAAAAAAAAATATTTATTTTACCTGAGTACAGTGCTTTGAAATGGATTTCACAACTGCAAGTATCTGATTTCAAATTATTTTCGCAATTAATGCTGTTCCTGTAATCCTGATGCCTTACTGCTATCCAGACAGAGAGTAAGATGGGCCCTACCATCCTTCAAGACTTCTTCCAAGACAAAATTCAGCATAGAATGCCATAACAGAAGGGAGACGGAGGGGGTCAAACAGTCCGTAACACTATCAGTTATTTAGACATTAACTTAAGTTGGAAGGGACCTCGGGAGGTCTTCTGGTCCAGCCCCTCATTCAAAGGTGGACCAACTTGGACTAAGTTGCTCAGGACCTTGCCCAGTCACTTTCTGATGAGGTTGCACAGCCTCTCTGTGCACTTGCTATGTTGGACCATCCTCATTATGAGGACTTTCTACCTTACATTGAATCTGAGCTATCCTTGCTGCAACTTGCGATCATTGCCTCTCAACTTTTTGCTGTGCACCTCCAAAATGAGTCTGACTCCCTCTCAATTTCCTTCTAACCGTGTTCTGCCTCACATAGAGCTGAGTATTAGCCTAAGTCACGGTGATAATAAGGTTTGACCCCCAAAGTGGCAGAAGTTCTGTTTGTCTTGCATCATACGCTGCTTACAAGGAGAGCTTAGTGGTACGGGAACACAGAGCTACCACAGGTGATTCATTTGACATTGGGAAAAGTATAACTAAACCCACAAAAACTGAAGGTTTGAAGACTAGTCCTTATGCATATGACGTAAGCAATAGGCAGTTCCTCAGCTCCTTCAAGAAAGGACCACTTTTTTGACTAAGTTATAAGTACTTGGTGCATCAATAACAGTTCTTAGTAATGTCGCCAGTAGGAGACTTGAATGATCTTTCTGATCACTCAACGCCATAGATGAGAGGTTGTTTAAGCTACACATATCTCAATTGGACATGAACCGGACAATGACTAGCATATGCCTTTGCGATCAAAAATGGAATAAAACATACTCAGATAAGGATAATTTTACATTTGTAGTATGAGTCAACAGCATAAATTATATTGGTATACAACATTAAAAAAAGGATCAAGTTCTTAGATTTTTTTTGAAAAAATTTACTACAAGCCAAAAAAACCCACACCACTTCTGAGTCCATTGGATTAGTTACCTGAATATCTTGCTAAACAAATAATTAGTATCACTCTAATGTTTAAAATGAAGAAATTATCAGCTTACTTCTTTCTTACCATTGTAGGTTATCCTTGGTTTTGTCAAACACATCACAAGATGTAAATCCATTTCATCAGAAGATACAAATTTTGAACATACAGGGCACTTGAATCCTGTGAAAAACAAAACCATGTAAGCATGAGTACACTTCACCATGTAGCAAATATTCACATGTAAGCCAAAACACTACTCTCCACACATTCAAAGCAAAAATAAATAAATAAAAATCTGGCAGCTTTTCAGTTTTGACCTGACTTTTCTTGCATGAATGTAATTCTCTTGATTTCAAAGGACCTCAGAATGGACCATTGTTTCTGCAGATGGATCTGTTGCCAAGTGTAAACATGTCACCACCTCTGGAATGTAAAGTTTCACAACAACTTCAAGAGCAGTTTAAGACAGGAGAAAGAGGATAACACGACTCTACCAAAACAGAAATTAGAAATGTAGGGAGCACGTAATTATTAAAATCTGAACCTGGCCAGGAGCTCTGAATTAACAGCATCACTTTTTCCAGGAATAGCACTGAAAATTTAACAAAGGATCTCAGTTTTACATCACATCAAGCAAGCTGCAGCATCCTTCACCAGTCTGGGGCACCAGGAAAACATTATCTCAGGGGTGTCGCCTCACCTACTGAATCACTAATATTTCCTGTAGCGCCAAATTTGTTTGACTTCTCTCATCCTAGCCAAGCATGACCTTGTTTAGCTTGTGAGGTCACAGCCTGAGGCAATGAGGGATAAAGAATAATTAAGACAGTCTGGATTGTGATGCAACTGCAGAATAGTCCATGACAAAACTACTTAATACTTTAACTTATGTCATTACCATGTCTTCCAGTTAAGAGGACAAGATTGGTTGGACAAGTCTTAAGTTCCACAGAAAAGTCTGAGTGGTAGACTGATTTTGATCTGCTGCTGAGTAATTAACGTGCAAGTGAGAGACAAAAAGCCACCCAACAGGGATCTTGATGCAGAAGATCTCTTAAGAAGTATGCCTACAGGACAACACAGAGCAAAAATATCTGCATAAAAATATTCAAAATCCGTGCTCAATGCCAACTTCTTTGTTGGCATTGTAGGAAAGTAATGACACAGGCATGTATAAGTGGACATTGCACCTCCAGTATCCACATCCCAGCCTGCTCCCACAGTCTTTATGTTGTTGCCCCTTGCTTTTGTTCTTCCAGCCTCGGGAGCCCACGATGAACTGAGCCAGCCAAGGATATCGACTGACTCGATGCTGCACTTTTAAGTTACTGATGCCTGAGAATTTTGATCTTTTCTGGTAATTATTATCCAGATGTAGACCAAGCAACCAACCCGAAGCATTAGCACTTGAAGAAATGCACTGAATTTATCAAGGCAACAGTTGTTGTTTTTTTTTCTACAGCTAATAGGAAGCAAGTCAAGCCAGACAACTGGTAGCACACATGGGGAGCTCAGAGCAGCAACTCAACGTGTACACTGGAAACCACTTCCTGAGATAAAGTACAGCTCTGATTCTTCCCATTTTAGCTACAAGTGCTTCATGTCTGCTTGTTCTTGTTTCAGTGTTGCACTTTATTTTAAATATTGCTCCTCTCTCCTTCTTTGCTACCCCTCCCCAAACCCACATATTTACAAATAACAGTTACACCCACAGGTTAACAAGTGCAAAACAAACAAACATATATTCTGAAGAACAGGTTAGGAGGATTAAATTACTTGGAGAAGGCTCTGTCAATGACCCTTCAGCCACTGCATAATCTCTTTCCTCCAGGCTGCATCTCAACATGACTAAAATCTAAATTAGTATCTTAGTCCTCCAAACACCCCAAACCACCCAAAGTCGTTTCGTTATTTTTTTTTTTTTTTCAAAAACTGACCTAGGAGTAAGTTCTCTCTCAGCCATTATCAGCCAAATGCAGCTGATCACTCTTAAGTCTAGTCACAGTCAAAAAACCTACTAATACCCGTGCCTTATTCTCATTTATATGCTCCTACTAGGCACAACTGACAACGTATTCTGATGTAAAAAGGCACATAACTTCCTTATATGCTGCAGACCATGCCAGAAGGGAGTGTTTGCATTACAGCAAGTTAGCAATTATGTTCATGCCTAGTTGAGCACTGGGACAGTCATTAACAAGTTGCCTCTGCTTTCTGGACAGAGCTGTTCAAGCTATTCCCCAGGGTCACCAACACGTCTAATTGGGAGTGATGGGGGCAGGGAAAACCTCCACTAGTTCTTTACAACCACTTCTAAAGCTAACAGTGGTATTAAAAAGGTACCTATCCCAGGAACGTGGGGAGAGAAGACCTGAATCCAAATAGAACACTAGGGAGAAATTGTATATATAGTAATAATAATAGCAGCAGCCCTCATCAGTGCAAGCAACAGAAGGCTTTTCCTTAAAACCATGCCCAAGGATAAACGGCTGTGAAAAATCTTTATTGGTTATCCCTCTGGAGTACTCAGCTGAATGTGCTTATACTACCATGTGCCTGTCCTGAAGTCTTGTAAACAGCCCACATTTAACAATATAGTATCTCGTGACTTACCCAATGTCAAGGAGGAGCTGAAGGTAACAGGTAAGCAAATACAAATATCCTCCTGACACAGCAAGTCTGGAAGATGACTGCTATAGTTGTATTCAACACGAAGAACAATACTCCACTTAACTAAGACTTACGGACCAATTTAGCAGCCAGTGGTAACGGTTTCTTTGTGGAAAAAGATGTTTTTCCACTGTCCAGCATCAGCTCAATGCCAGAGACCAGCATTACAGGAGAAAAAGTGCCTTGAACTCTCTACACCTGAAACACTTTCCAAAGGCAAGTGAAATCCCACTTCTCATTCTTTCCCAGTGTTGTGCTGCAATAGCCAGCTCCTGGATTTAGCCATCTTCCTCAGCAGATGCACAGTTTGTATTTTGTGTGAAGGACGTTAACATTTCCAACTCCTTTAGCAACCCCAAGGAACAAATTATGTTGAATGTAGACACTACTTTTAAGTGTATTTTAAAAGATAAGTGAACTTCCAACACTGTCAATAATTTGGTGTTTTCCTTACCTCAGATCAGAAGCCAATAGTTTCATGACCCAGTTTACAATTAAGCACTCTGCAAGAACAAAGACTCTATTGTACCACCGTCCAGCAGGCTAACAACGTCTATAGCCCATGTTTGTTTTTTACCACCAGTTTCAAGGAACAATTCTGATAAACTTTAAGAAAGTTTCACATGACTTCAACAATCAGCAGCAGGTCAAATATAACTTGTTCTCGACTTGTTTCACTGGCTTTTGCAGATAAACAATGTATTTGCAGACATTTGGATGACAAAGTAGAAGCAGTCATCGGATGAGGTGGCATCAGGTTAAGTGTCCTGTAAAAACTTTCAACTGCTATCTACAAAATGATAGCACAACAGATGACCTATAGTTCTAGACAAAAATGCAACTCTCATGAAGTTGCCAGTTTCTCAGCATCCCTTATCCTCTTCCAAGATAAGCAACTATCACCTTTGTAGTAGGGTTACCACATGGTTGCAAGGCTGTCCTTCCTTCTCACATTGCAGAGGGGACATTGCCTGTGATAAAAAAACATGTCAGGGGATGAGCCACCTCTCATCCCAATCTCAATCACCTCTCGATCCCAACCTGTAGAGCAGGAAAGAACTGAGCACCAGAACTGAGCAAGCACAGACATCTAGCTGACTACTGCAAGTGGAGGCTTAAGAGACACCAGAGGCAAATTCTTTCAGACTCCATCATCTAGTTTCACAATCCTGAGAACAATACCGAAAGTAACATATTACTTAACCCAATCCCACAATCCTGGAAAGAAGTGCAATTACAAGAAAAGAAACAGAACAGAAACAGAAAGTTACAGCAAAGCAGCTAGAAAATTTCAAGATGGCACAGAAAGTCTGAAATAACTAAACCTGTGTAAGAGCAGGAATTCAGTATTCAGAAGTGAATTCTCTCTCTCATTTTCACTTGAATGTATCACTTTGTTCAGACTGCCATCTCCTGCAAAAGAGCCTACAGTTATCCAAGAAATCCTATTGTTTCCCACATCCATGAGCAGAATTTGCAACTTTAATCTCTGGCAGGCTTGGAAACCATCCACAGGGACAGGTTGGTCAGTGGCCACTCACATTATCCTTATCAACTTCAACCTTTTGTTGATATTTTCTTGTGGTTGCCTTTCTTTGCAAACAGACTACTTAGCAAACAAAATCTGAAATCCATCCAACAAATAATACAAACTCCTGGACAATTTTTTTGCAAAAACATTTTGGTATTCATTCTGGAATACCTCTGGTGATGGTCGTTTTGGTCGATGTTAATGTCAGTAGTATTGATGACAAGAACATCGCCAAAACCAAACTAAAAGTATAATGAAACTAACTGCCCTTTAGAAATAAATACTGAATGCAGTCAAGTTTTTGCATGCTTGTGTTTTCAATTAAGATGGATAAATCCGTGTCGGTTTACATTTAAGCAAGTTGTAAGCAAAGCGAAAGCTTTACATACACACACTTTTGCAAAATGTATTTGGCATTTAAGAAGCCTGACAAACGTTACTTACATACTTGCACTTGTTCTTCAGCATTCAGAGAAGTAAGTACAGACAATCTGGAAGCACAGCATCCAGTAAATATGACGGTATGCAGCGTGGTATGCAAGAGTATCGTCACAAATAATGCCTGCATAATGACGCTAAAACAGACTGACCAAACAAAATGCCCTTCCCCAATAAACAGGAAAGGCCTTACAGAGAAACATGGTTAGAAAGGATGTCAAGAGGTAACTGAGTTCATCCCACACAGGGCAACTGGGTAAATGTACTTAGAGGATTTAATCTGCCCTTAAAAATCAACTAGTGAAAGACATTACAACTATCCTAGCCAACCTGCAATGCTGATCAGCCACTCCTAGAGAGAAAATCTTCCCTTCTAATTTGGCAGCTTTCACTTACAAAAAAAAGGTTTATTACTTCTTACGTGTTCAATGGACATAGCAAACAGTTGGTAACTGTCCCTTGTGTAAAAAAAAAAAGCATGCTCACACTAGAAAATGCACCCTTCGTCTTTTTTCATTAGCCTACACAAAACCAGTTACTCTAATCTTTCCTTACAGGCTCTGGTATCTACAGCTTTTATTCCTATAGTTATCTTCTGGACTCTATCCAACATTTAAATATTGGATTGCCAAAAACTGGGCAGAGCTTTCAGGCCAAACCTTCAGAAGTCCTAAGCAGAAATGCATGGTTACCTAACACGTTTTTCTGTTACACCAGGTGTTGAAAGAAGGATATATCCTTTATAGGTGTACACATGCTCACCCTGTAAGCAAGCCACCAGACTGCTGTCCCATTCCACTCACAACAACACCTACACCCTCAGCAGATGTTACTCGCCACGTCCCATTTTGCAGTGCTGCGTTTCATTTCCCCTCACATTTAGTACCTCTCATTTGTCTTTTCTAATCCATTTTTAACATTTTTCTAATACGCCAAAGCTAATGATGAATGCCAGTTTTGCTTCCAGATCTTACGAGTCTGGCACTAGATTCCATTTTTAAAGTGTCTCCCAAGAGGATTAAAAATGAACCCAACACAGACCACTGCGATACTCCACTTGAACTGCTCTCTTTGAACAGGGACAGGATTTTTCTAAACTATTTCTGCATTCACCTTTTTTTTTTTTTTTTTTTTTTAATCTAGACTGTATTCTCTAAGTCTGCTGATGCGAATATCAAACAAACAGCATCAACATTTTATGTTTATGTACAATGCATCTGCTTCTTTCACTTCTTTCTTTTATATTCAACTCCGTAAAGTATTTTGAAGTAAGACTGTAAGAACAGCAGAAAAATAGATGGAAAGATTTCAGATTCTTCCTCAAGTAACAGTCCTGCTCAAGTCAAATTTTTGTCACACTCTTCTTCTGTAATCTAATTTGTAATGCTTAAAGAAAAAAAAAAAGAGCTCCAGTCAAGACCACATGTCAGAGTTATTTGGCCACAGAATGCCCTCTTCTCTTCTCCTCAGCCAGCTGAAATGGAAAGACAGAATGAGTAATTCCTTAAACAAAAACCATGAAGCTTGGTACATGAAAGCACATTGCTTTAGCAAAGCTAACATCTTACCTGGCAACTTTACCCTTACCATCAAAGGGAATAGGATTAATTCACACTAATTTAAGAACAGAGAACTGGTATTTTTTAACTCTTTAAGAAGTTAGAAGATTTATAAAATAAAGAGAAGAAAGAAAAAGTATTACCAGTTCCCAAGTAACCCTATAAATGAGAATTTCTAAGTGCTGTAGCTCCCATTACAAGTAGCTACTTGGAGAAAGTTTGTCATTTTATGTAGAGACTTTTTTTTTATTACGGAAGAAAAGATACATCTAGTTGTTTGGCTTTCATCCTTCCTTACACTGTCAGTGGCCTAAGCTGAGAGAACCCAACACCATCTGGAAAGACCTTTGGAGATGAAAAGAAAAAAAAAGATGTACCTCTCTCAATTTGAGAGAGAATAGGAAATCATATACTTACAAAGACAACAACATGAATATACCAGACTCTGTCATTTTACAAAACTCGACCAGATTAAGCACGAATAGTTTATTCTTCTCTGCACTTGCTGATTTTGTGCTCCTAAACTATAGTGGTTTCTTCACCCCTTTTATGCCATAAAACTGAAATAAATACACTTGTGAATTCCTTGATGAGAACAAGGGATCTTCTCTCATATATATACTTTTTTTTTAAGAAAAAAATATTTAAAGCTCACACAGCACTGACAGAAAGGAAAAGAATAAATGAAATGGAGAAAAAACCACAAGAGTGAAATTTGTTTCTGTTAAGGATAAACTCACAGGAGACCGTGGAATAATTTGAGAAGATGTGTTTGGATAATACTTCCTTCACCTCCTAAGCAAAAGCTGAAGAAAGACAATCTCACTATGTAACTTCTTTAACTCCCTTCATCTTGTTAATTGGGTGAGATCTTCAATAGCAATCACTGAAAAATAATGCAGCACAGAACGAAGAGCAGGAATGGAGCAAGACATCTTCTTATTCACGAGTAAAGCCTTTATCAACTGCACGACTTCAGGTGTCCAATACCGATGTAAAACACATGATAATGATTATAATCGAGAGCCGTGCATTTTTTGGAAACTGAAGAGCAATAAATACAGCCACAAAAGTAGAAGTTGGGGGAAAGCCCCGTGCTAAAACACCTTGCAAACTAGAAGATAAGATTGTAGGTGGGAAAGACTTGTGGAAAGGGTGATTTTGTCTCTTAATACAAAAATAAGAACAGCTGTTAGTAGAGTAACAGCTTTTCAGGAGTGATATTTTAGATCAAGGCTAGCACCAGGCACGGTATGAAAAGACCTTCTTAGCTCCACTTGTGTGTAGGGGGTGTGTGGTTGGGTGTTATCCTCCCATCCCACCATCTGTAGGGATCTGTAGTCAACATAGACTACAGACCGCTCAAGCCTCCTTCATCTGAACTCCTCCTGAGTCTATGCATTTTCAAATTTACAAGCACAATAACAAGACAAATTTTTAAATGAGCATAAACTTGTGTTGGAAGTTGCTTTCAGTAGATTGAAAGGTAAGAATAAGCCTCAGCTGTCTTGTACAAAAAAGACTCCACAAGTCTTTTTTCTAGATGAAAACGATGTTAAAAAAATTAGCCTCCTGTGTATGACGAATGCTAGAAATCATAGAAATCATGCCTGAAAGCATGGTCAGTGATTCTGGACACAAGTGTATTTAATTTGCACACTGTAGGCAGGATTCACTTGGCAAACAAGCTTAGTTTTTCCGTTACCAAATGATGCCAAATAACTCACTGCAGGTCAGCTTGGAGGTCTGAAAGCTTCATGCAAATGAAATGACTTCAAACTCTTACTTGGTAGATATTACATATTCCTATCATTTTTTCCTAACTCACCTACCACAGTTTAAGTGCAGAGTATTCTTTTTTTCTCATTCCTATTCTCTCCTAAACCTAGGTGTTTGGGGTTTTTGTTTGTTTTCTTCCTTAATTTTCCTACGCCCTCACTTTTCTCTCGTTCCCTGGAGCCATATTTTCCTCAAACACCCGAAAAAGAAGGTCTCTTCCCATTCATCACTTCACAATGGGAGGTGGAGAAGACAGGCAGGATAACAGTGTCCCACTGTTCTACTGAAGTAGGCTCTTCTGGAGTGACTGAGTAATTTGGCAAGACAGCTACTTATTTTTATGTAGAGGGAACCAGTTTGTTTACACCACCACCACCCTTCTCCACAGTGTCCGTAAAGTCAGTACTTTCACAAATCCAGCAGAATTAAAGAAAATGCTTTCAACAGAAATCCCATAACTTAAAAGGAAGTATAGGAAGAGCTGCTCCAAGATCAGAAGAAAGAATGAAGTCCTACTTTTTGAAAATGCACAGACATAAATATCTTGAAAACTCGCACTGTACAACGCAACAAATCTGATTAAAATTACACGAAGCATGGTAGTAAGAAAGGGGAGGGTGGCTGTATCATGCTGAGAGTATATTTAATGAGAGCTAAAAGGAGAGAGGTGTGATGAGAAAATGGCTGAATAATGGTTGACGAGGATGACTAAACCGAACACGTGAAGACAGAGCACCTTGTCAGACGCAGAGAAGTCTTCTGAGCAAACTAGCCAAAATGCATATAAGGTCTTATGAAAAAAAAAGAAATGGGAGAGACAAAGTAAACACTGCACTTGAAACGCAGCAGACGGGAACAAGGGAGCAAGCCCCAGGAGAAGGCAGCATCTTAGAAGACAGCACAGATATGGATGCTGCTTGACAGCATGCAGAAGACAAAGTCTCTTGGAGAATCTGAGAACTAGTATTCTACTACACAAACAAGGCGATAATGGAGACCTGAGAAAGCACAGCATTTACAGACAACTGGTCTGCTGTCTACAAAGTTTTTACCAAAGTAAGTGAGGGTAAAAGGAAAAAAATATGTCCTCACTAAGGCAAAACTTTGTAAGGTCTGGTTTAGTTGAAATACTTACCAATAACCTACTTGTTCCTGCAGAAATAGAGGTAGCAGTGACAAAGAAAAAAGGGGAAAACCAATCAATGACAAAAAAAAGTAAGTACAAAATATTAAAGAGTACAACTGGGAAGAATATATGTAAATAAAAAGTTAAAATATTATATGGGATGTTCTCAGGAGTTTCAGTATTAACTTTTAAAAAGATGTCTTATTTTAACAGCATCATTAAATTATATATCAAAAGCAGTTACGGTTACATTTATCATTCAGTGTAACAGAATTATACCTAATAAAATTACAATTTCAAGAGAGTCAAGGGTAATTATTTCAAAGCATACTTGTTTTCTCTGTTTTTTTTTTCCATCCCATTTTTAGTCATACATCAAGAAATTTTAATAACTAGCACAACAGCAGACTTTTCTACATTTTTATATTCAATATTTTCTCTCTTGAGCTCTCAAAATAGCAGCACTCCACAAAGGGCACCATTTTCTTAAATGTGCAGGGAAACTAACCTATGGATAAATTGACTTGCGTTCACTTGAAACCAGTGAAAGTCAAGCATGTTTTCTTTTGTTTTTTTCCAAACAGAATAAAGGTATGATTTACTAATGAGGACTGAACTTAGTAGAAAGGCCTGGGCTGAAAAAAATCATTCACCTTCAGCACAAAGGATTTTGCTTTAGGAATAGCTTGCCAGAAGTGTTGATACCTTCACTTGTCTTAAAGCTGCCTTCTTGGTTTTAAACAGAAAATTCACCTAAGAGAAGTGCACTCCAGTGACTGCTCTAGTCTTCCAACTTGGAAAATATGTACCTTAGAATACAGACAATTACAGAAACTAGAATATAGGTTTATAAGAAGACAGATTTTTAACACAATCATTAAAAAGAATCTTTCAAAATAGGGAGAAGACCAAGGGTTCGAAAACGCCATGATTTCAGAAAGGTGTATATTGGAATTAGATTGTTAAATCTGTCAGGATTAACATCGTTTAACTTTTAAACATGAATTTTGTACAAATTTTAATAAAATGAGAGCAGGTTCTTAAGTTGGAATGATATTTCATTGAAGTTTTATAATTACTAGTTCTGTAAAAGCTCTTATTTCTAAGACAGACCGTTTAATAATATCTGGGGAAACAGCAAAGTGAAGAAAGCATGCAAAATGACTAATAGGAGCAACAGTACAGCGGATACATAACTGCTTCAGGAGAAGACAGAACTGAACCCATAAACAAATAACTCTCCTAACCAAGTTTTCTCATCTTTCGCCTGTAAAAGCTAAGGAAAATCAAGCTGGTGACTTGCATGCTGTAAACATGTCAATCATGACAGATCTGCCTACATTTCCAGTCTTTTACCTTCAAGAGAGTACGTAACTGCAGTATTCTGCAAGATCTTACTCACGGAACATCCATGAATCGCAAGCCAACCTTAAAGTCCCGTGTCACATCACTCCTACCTCAGCAACCAAGTCAGCAATATAATTCTTGCTCTTTTCACGTGAAAGATACCACTGTTTGAACAACCTCCTAGGAAATATTTTGTGCGTTACTTGAACTTCAAATGATCATTGTAGAGAATGCTAGTGATTATCTTCTGTTTTGCTTGAGTTATAACTGCTGCATTGGTCTATCAGTCAAAATCATCTGTTCAGAAATTCGCTCACAGACACTTACTTTAAACAGCTACCCTTAGAGCAGAAACATCTTGTTTACATTAACCAGATCGTGCTAAGGAGATGCACATATTCATGCATACACACACACAATAGACTGTAATTGGAACAAATTAATTCAAATGACAGATGTTTTGAATTTTCAGCAGTTTAAATAATGACATGTTAACTAAAATGCGTTTACTTATCCAATTATGGCTTCTATTTATTACAGTATATGCTTTCAGTGCTTTATTTATCCGTAACACTACTGAAGGTAAGAGAAGTTGTAACTAATAACTATGGCTTGGTCTTCACCATTCATACAAAATCACAATCTATCAACTGATACATATAAGCATTATACATAAAAAAAGACACAGTCTTGAGTTTGTTCAAATACTGAGATGACAGGAAACTACATGTCAATAAATTATATTTTTATGTTAAATGGTCCTTTTTTTTCTATTTTAAAACAACGGAATAAAGACCAATCATAGTTAGTACTCATTCCTGGAAAGCCCTTGTAAGAGCAGGGTCATAGCATGCCAAGTGCTGCAAGTATGTTTAGTTGCATATGTGCGTTAGTTTCTCCTCTGAAGAGCCTACATACCAAAAAGAGGAGGAAAAGCAATGGTACAAAGGGAGCGATGTCTTCATTATACACTCCAGAAAGGCAGTAAAACTTGCCCCAGCTTACACAGCAGGCCAGTCAATTCTCCTAAGTCTCCAGGCATTACCTTATATAAAAATGCCTAGCTGCCCACAATGACATTGAGACAAGGGTGGAAGAGTAGTACTCATGACATAAATTAGCACTGCCTCACCACATCACATTACCTTCCTAACCAGAGCCTTACCTAACAAGGTAGCAAGGCTCTACCACAGATCCCTAAAACCGGAGACCAAGAAGTTAGAAAACCCCCAAAAATGGGGTTTTGAAAGAAGAAAAGAGCTCTTTAGGCCACCAGACAGAATGGCAAAGTCTGAGGCTGCCTGCCTCTCAGCTCTTTGAGGCATTCAGCTCTTCACCCCACTTTTGTCTCTTGGCAGCATCATCTCCTCTGCTCTTGCTGTCCCCTCCTGCCCATGGACATCACCTCGCGTGGCTCTGCACCTCCCCAGGGAGGCTGGGGGAAGCCTGCTGCACGCTGCTGTGGTAGCTGGGCTGCCAGCAGCACCTAAAGCAATGCAGAGATGGGTAATGCCGAAACAGCAGCTAGTGGGCAAAGACCAGTGAGGTAAAATACACACTTAAGCTACACAGAACAAAACCAACATGACAACAAGAACAAAACAACCAACCAAATGAACAAGACTGGGGGCTTCTAGCACAAAAGACAGGAGAATGAGGAAAGCACCCTAAACGTGTGCTACAGCCATACTTCAGCAGCAAACAAGTTTAAAGAAAAAATCTTCCATAATGCATGTTAAATAACCCAGTATATACTCCTTCTCGAACAACTAGGATTTCATTCTCTTCCAATTCCTGCTTTTTTAAAGGGTAAGGCACTCATTAAAAATAATTTATGAACCTTCCATCTCTACTTCGACATCTTAAGTCTGGAGGTAAGAAACACTACTAATAACCTAATGCCAAAATGATTAGGGAGACGGATTTAATTCCATTTTCTCATTGTAGCCTTTCGCTCTAGGTTGAAAAAAAAATACAACTTCCCCAAATCATCTGCGAAACAGTTCTCAAAAATGCTTTCAGTTAAAAAAGCCATCCTCCAAGCCAAAAAGAATCCGTACCCTTAAATATTTGGCTACAGACCAGGTTTTGAGAACTGTGAAGAATTAACATTATTTATTGGCATTTTTCCATTTCAGATTAGATTGCCTCCTTCAACTAAGGGGTGCATTAGTCTCTTAGAGAGACTTCTTGTTCAGCAGACAGAAGACGTACTTTCAGCATCTTATAAAACAAAAACCTCCATGATGCTCTTGATGGATAACTATCTCACTCTTAAAGCTTGTTGCCAGTTTTCCAAGAGGTGTTCTTATTCCCGACTTTATGAGGAGCAGTCAAACAAACTGTTTTCCCACATGAACATCTGCCTGAATCCACTCCTTGCCTGGCAGAAGCCCTCATAAGGCAAGCCCACTGTACGTAGGTGAGTATAATAACAGCAACTTTGAGAAATTTCACAGCATGGCCACCAATAAATTTAGCCAACCATCAGCTGTTTAACTCTGTAACAAAACAGACTTGTTCCAGTTCTTCCATAGTAAACTCTATCTGTGTTTAGGCACAGGCATGTAAAGAACAGTTGGTGCCTCCAGGTTGTTTTTTGTTGTTGTTGCCATTGTTTTATAAATAAATTTGTTTGTTGTTTTTAATTTATTTTGCCTTTAAGTAGCATTTTCAGGAACACCTACCAAAATCTCCTTCAGGAAGCCTAACATTCCTGCCAATCACTACAAAAGCACACACTGTCTCTAGCAGAGGTCGTGCTGTACCTATCTTTTACAGCAGTTGTATCAAATCAAAAATCAGTAAACCAGGAGATCTGCCAATAAAATAAATCTACTTCTATTCTTTTTTCTTTTTCTTTATATATTTATTCTTGAGAAGAAGCAATATTGTGTACAATTCCTGGCACTGTGTGGTAAGAATACCCTTTAAACTTGTTTCTTTGCTTTCTAGAACTGTGTAGACATTGTAGTATTCATTCTATTAATCCTATAATCTACAACAGCAGTTTCTGTTTTGGAAGACATCTCCCCAGGGCAGTATGCAGGCTACAGAAGACTAACAGCTGCCTAATCTTTCAGGGAGATCCTCCAGCTCAAGGCTGAAGAGTAAGTGAATGCTAGACTTGTTCTGCTAACAAAAGGCCTTAGTCCGACATGCTGTCTGTCTGGTACTTTCCACAGAACGTGGTAGGACAGATTGAAATTCTGCTCTTGGTGTAAAACCAGTCCTTAGCTAAAAGTGTATGAATGCTGCCCAGAAAAAAACAGACGCAGTTGGAAGGGCTGTATCACACACATGGGAATATAAATATTTACACACAAGCATATGTTTGTGGGTAGAAGTCAAGTTAAGGAAGGGAGTTCACAGCACTTAACATCTATACAGTGACCTTCAGAAAGAAAAATAAAAACTTCAACTCATTCATCCAGTTTCTACGTGCAACAAAACTCGTACAAGTTGCACTATGTATATCTTAAAACAGACTAATCCTGGTAGACTATCATTTAGGTACTCTAGAAACATACAGTGGCAACATTTCAAGGGTAAAAAAGTTCATTTAAGCCCTTCAGAAAAACAAAAACAAAACCAACACGTTTCAGATGTGTTTATGTCAATTCAGCACAGTGCTCTACCTACAACATAGGTGGGATCATAAATCCTGAAGTACGTTGTTCTTGCTCTTGACCCAGCTTGGTATCTCATAAAGCCGAGGGTAGTACAATCCAGCAAAATAAAATAGCAAACCTTTTGGAATAAATTCAAAGTACTAAAACAACAATACAGTCTTCTAATCTATTGATATTTTGGCAAGAGCATGTACACACAAGTCTGACTCTTTAAGATCAATTTACACAAAAATTCTGATCTAAAATGTATTAATATGAAGCTACAAAGCCTTTTTTTTTTTAATAGATAAACTGTTTGTACACAAGCAATTTATAAAAGTACCAATTATGATAACATTTATTATCAATCTCTGTTCCCTCGGGGACAGTTTTACAGAAAGAGCTTGAAAAACAAAGCCAGGAAAAAAGCCTCCTATAAAACTACTAGTCTTTGTCTTGCACTGGCTAGTCTGCTAAAGAAAGTTTTAAATTTATTGAAATGTAAATGTAGATGGTGGGTTCCATATGTGTCGTTCTCCCTCCCCATCCAAGCAAATATTAGCAGTGTTTCATTCCCTATTCAATCTTCATACATTTCTTTAGCTACTCAGGGAACAAACTGAGTTTCTTTCACAAACCTAAGGAATCACAATACCAGGGAAATAAATTTTAGAATGTGACTTCATTAAAAACCTTGAACTCATAAATAAAATCATGTTATATATGATCCCTCCAATGAAGTTAGTTTAAGAGAAAAAAATAATGGTCCCACAAGTGGAAGGCACCTCCAGCAACTGTACAATAGCTTGCCTCAGTTCCCAGACATATGGCAGAGGCCCAACCTAAATAAAGCAGAGTTAGCTATAAGTTACAGACAACTAATTTGGAAACACAGCTTTTCCAGGGCAATGAAGAAACTCTAATACTAATTTGGTTTAATGATGGTATTTCCACGTTTCATTTAGAAGTTGAAATGCATACATTCCAATGATTGAAATAGCAAAACCAGGGTTCTTTCTTCTCCCCCTGAAATTCACTTTATTTTCTCTCATGGGAAAAAAGTGAGTAAGAAATGCACGTGGTTTCCTTATTTATTTGTTTACTAGCAAACTCAGTAAAGGTGCCAATGTTCTTACAGAAGCTAGTGGAATGGTTTGGTAATACACCGAAAGCTCTGCAGCATAAAAAGGAAATAATATTTACTTTAGGATTCCCACCCCTAAGGAAAATCCAGCAAGACGTTTGTAAAAAGATAACAGTAAGTGGGGGAAAAAAAGCACCTATTATCTTAAATAAACTGCACTTAACAATAGGGCAAAAAACATTCAATCCACATAGCTCTCTGCAGGCAGGGTCATAAAGAGAAAGGAAAAAGGTCACTGAAGTATTTACAAACCCCGTTTTCACACATGAATCAGAGAATTACTGTGTTTTCCATCGTGGCCTTGAAAGCTATTAAGTGAAATTAAATATTTACATGTTTTGTTCTTTTCCCCCTACGCAAAAGATGGCTCTTATCTTGTTACCTCAGCACTGCCAGACGCAAAACTATCTTTTTTTTTTTTATTTTTTCCACAAGTAAATATTCCAGAACCCCACCTTGTAGGTTTTCACCTCTCGTCAAGAAAAACTAACGTTATTTCAAAAGGCCAACCTTCGGCGAGCTTCCTGCTGCTCAAGCCTTCTTCCTAACCCTAACTCCTAATGTATGTGGTTGGCGGTCCTCAAAACCCCTCCGGCTGCGCCTCTGCTCAGCAAATGGCTGCCGCTGAGGTGAGGGCCCCCCAGCAGCCTCCCGCTGGTGGGGTCCCGCTGAGCTGTCTGGGTGCGGGTGCTGAAGGGACACCAGCCACTGGCACCGGCCCTGTCCCGAGGCCCTCGAGGGCCCAAGGCCCTGGGCAAGCTCTCCATGCCAGCCCCCTGCCACTAAGCGCGGCCCGGCAGCAAGGAAAGTGATGGCTGTAGGGACACTGAAGAACACCTTCTGCATGGCCTTTCAGAACCAAGGCATTTCAGTGGGTTTTACGCTTGGTCTTTCGGCAATGTTCACCAGTTAAAGAAGCAAAGACGTTACTTTCTGTTTGTGCAAAGGACAACGAGACGGGTAGGGGCATAAAGCCCCTGCAAACCGCCTCCATTTACAGGGCCAACTTGCACACGCAGTCACAGCTGTACTTCTGTCTGTGTCGCGGGAAGTTCTCACAGCCCCATCGGATGCTTTGAGTTTTACAACACAACCACAGCTAGCTCCCATGTTCGTACAGGAAGAAACGGCTTCGAGTTTACCAGCTAGCACAAACAGTAATGCCACGCAACTCTCTAAGCACGTTTATTTTTAACAAATTCTGTTACCAATCAATCCTCCTGAATCTGGCTAGGCAGTCAGTCAGTGACAGAAACTGCAGTTTAAGTGTTTCAACACAGTTACTTGGTTATTAAATGCTGTCTGCCTCATTACCATCCTGGTCCTTCTTTGTCAGACATCTAGCAAATGAGAGCTTTCTACAAGCCCAGTACAAATAAATTTAATTTTAAAATAAAAATGAGATACTAAGCCCTACCAGCTTTCAGTTACATTTCAAGACTCTACACACTGTTTAAATTATATCTAATAACTAGAAAGAGTTAAGTATAATTACAGAGGAAAAAAGAGCCCTTGACATTTGTAATGAAGAGAACTATGTTAATAAAAATGCACCAATTTGCAAATGATGCATTCAAAATTGGGAACCGGTAGCGAAACAGTAGGAGGAACTTGCTTATTAGGGACAGTTCTTCAATGGTAACATTAATTGTCAAACTGAAACACACAAGTAATGAGGTGGTTTTCCATTAAGAAATGAGCAAAGAATAGGTGATCACCATCTGCTCAGAACGGACTAAACCTAGCTGATCCTGCATTGCACTATTGGGAAGCACCTGTTAACCTCACGGTGTTGAGAGTGCTATAATCATCAAAGAGACCGTCATCCACATATTATCTTTACTAAAATCTATACCTGTAACCACTTTCATGTAAAGTTTTAGGGCAAAAGACATTATATGTCTACTAACCTAAAAACAATCATGAAAATTCATCTACAACACTGAGAGAAAGGCCTGTTGTTTTCCAGTACACCATGAAAAAGGAAAATGTGGTGTTTCAGTACTGTATACAACAGGAACAGACTGTAGAGCTGACAAAGTATCTTTCCTCTATTCTTATCCCTCCATGGACAAGTACTTATGGGGATATTCCTAAACCTCACTTGGAGAGTCCATTTTTTATACAGTTCATTGGCTTTCAGAGTTAGAAAGGCACCACTAAAATTAGCTTACAATTTAGAAGTTTCAAGAAATGGACTAGAAATGTCTTCATTTCAAGGGGTGAATACTGAGATTACAAAATAGTTCCTTTCATGTAAGCAGAATTCTTGTCAGTTACATATGACAATTCCTGGCAAATGGGATTACACTCTTCAGGGCAGATTTGTGAGTACACCCAAAATTTTGCATGTGCAAGACTCACAGACTTAATTACAGCTGTCCTCACAGTGTTTTAGCTGTTCAAGTATCTTAACAATATTAAACCTAGTATATTTATCATCACTTGCCGAAAGAGAACAAAGCTAAATATTTTAGAGAGAAAATACAATAGGGAAAATGCAAGAAAAACAAAGTATTGCCTTGATGCTTTCCTTCCCTTCCTAATTGTGCGTCAAATTTAACGTCTGAAATTGACTTACAACTGTGTCATTTTGTAAATTGTACATTTGGAAAGCATAAACAGAAAACTGATAGGATTAGGATTTCATATGTTGACATTTAAATTCCAAGCCTTAATGACTTGTGCTGTATGTACACACACGTACCCAGTCTGATCTCTGAGGAAGCAAGTTTAATCAAAATAATTTTTAATTGTGTGCACTTCAAAATATTGCTAACAAAAAGGAAATGTTACATGGCAATTTTTAAGCTAGGGAAAGTGCAAGTTAGAAAAACTGAAGATAGGAAAATACCGAAAAATTGATACCCTAAAATAATGAATTTCTTCAAAATGACCTCTTTTCTTCTTGATGTACAAGTTAAGTATTTTAGTGTATTTCCCTTCCGTGTTTCTCCCCCATTAAAACTAGGGGTATTGATTAAAAATAAATAAATACAATACCCAAGATTATGTCTTTCTAAAGGGAAAAAAAAAAAGTTCTTAACTAATATACTTTTTTTTTTTTTTTTTTTTTTTTTAAACACAGGAACATTTTAAAAATCTGGCTAAATTAGTATTTCTGCAGATTTATTTTTTTGTTCCCAACAGCACTTCCGTACTGGTGTTTAAGCTAGATGACTCATCTGCACAGAAAACTGCAATAGGGCAGAAAAAAGGAAATTAAAAAGGGCAGGCTCTCAATAAGCTATACACACGTCTTTAGTGTGTCAAGGACCACAGTTTAAGAAATTGGAAAACAATTGTATTAGCACACTCACAGCTGTGCACCCTGATTCCCCCTAAAAACCAGTAATATAATGAACACCACCATTCCATACAGGCTTTTTTCTCCTCCCCTCTCTTGCTTACAGATTTGGTGTACTTTTACAGGATTTCCTTTGATGCTAACATTTTCTGGGGTGCTTATGTTTTTCACTCAATTTCATTCTAAATCTTTGTGGATTTAGTCAGGCCAGCCGCGTTTGATACAAACATTTGATGTTAACATATTTCAAAGACTGTTTCCATGCTACAGCTAACAAAGTTTTAGAATTAAGAACAGGCTACTACAGGACACAGCTGTTTAACAGCTGAGAAAATCCAAAACCAAAAGAAAATCCAAATCCAAATCCAAAAGAAAAATAAGAGACCTTAGAGATGCATCTTATAAAATCAGTATAGTTTTGCAGCACTTATTCTCATAACATTTTACAAACATCACAGTTAAATCAAGTAGAGACATTTTACTACTTGCAGGCATTTAAGAGCCTTCCTAATGTTGACAAATTATGCATCACTTTTGCTTGTCTAACCTGCAAGCTAAGGGGGGAACCAGAATATCCCTAAATTTATACCATTTCAGGTGAACCAGAATACCTTCAGGCTTCCCATTCCCAGTTCTTTGTATCAGAGCTGCAGCTAGAGTAACTGCCAGTGTTAAAAGGCAGCTACATTACCCCAACAACCTGTTTCTCAGCATAGCTAGGAAGCCAGAAGCACCACCAAACCAACAACATGGCCAAGGAGCTTTTCAGACTTGAAATGCCAACAACATTCAATGTTACATGCTATGCTGTCATTCAAAATCACGCTTACACCTGCCATGTTCATTAGTTAACTAATTAACTATTGCCACAATTGAGGAGTTGGGAAAAATAAAGTTACCTGTGGATAGTAAAATGCAAAAACCATCTCTCTAGTACACTTTTTGGATACTTTTGGCTACTCCTATCTTTGCTGTGCAGTGCATGTTTTGCATCAGCAAAACATTATGACAAAATATAAAATTTGATGCCAATATTTTCATCAGGAACTTAAAATTCAACTAAAATGGAGGTCAACAGCATTAAACCACTATTTAAAATCAAGCATCAACAACACATAAGCAAGTATTTTGCAGAGAAAGACTGCCACGTCTGCGACAACAACCACAAGGCAAGGCAAGCTGAACACTTAAAGACTGTTCAGAGTATAATTTTTTCCAAGTGTTGAAAATAATGTGTAGGAAAGAACTTACAGAAATTCATTCCTACTGACTTTTCTAGTGCTACTAAAAGCGAGGACTGCAGCAGAGCCACTGGAAATGTTTTGTTCTGTCAGTTAATAAAAAACAGTCAAATACTTGATGAGTTTTTGAAACAATTCAGCCAGTAGTCAAAGTTACCTTGACCAAAGATTAAAGATGGTGAGTTCCTTAAAGAGAGTCAATAGGGGGCAGAATTTAAAAACTAGAACACTTCTGACAGACAACCAACCACTCCAAGACCTTAGGTTTCATGGCAGCATAAGCTTGCCTTATCTGTGTGGATGGGATCAATCTCAACAGTGCTGTCAGCCCAAGTGGTCTTCATAAAGCCTAGTTCCTAGTCCACTTTTCATAGATCAACAACTTTCATGAACACATTGAACTGTTTAATGACAAGAAATGGTGTAACGCAAGCTCAAAACTCTTTTGAACATTTCTGAAAGCAAAATGTTCAATCATTAAACCCATTTAAAAGGTTAACTGCTAGCACGACATACACCTGTGGAGGTAAAGTCATAATATAGCCACCAAGCCCACTAGAAAGCCAAAATGAGGACGCTTGCCCTCCAGCTCCAAACATGTTGATCATTTCCTTTTGACTCCATCAGCTGAATGCAACTGCGTGCCTTACAAGTGGAGAGGCACAGCGGGGAGACAAAGGAGAGCCGAACACGTCATCTCCCGCACTTGCGCAACTCAAACCCCAGTATTTGCTTTAGCCATCTTATTTCTTTGTTTGCAGCAGAACTAGCCCCACATTTGCAATGAACATTTCCTCCACTCCCTCACTGCACGCAGTCACTGGATCTTGGACTTATCGAGCACACAAAAGCCAGTTTATTTTAGCACATGCTTTATTATGCTAGCAATATAATCTGTATTTCCTCTAAACTGAAAGCTATTTCACCATTATCGTTTCCTTCAAAAGCATTTTAAACACTTTGGCTTTGCACATCCATGATTACAAAGAAGCCCAGTTTCACCCGTCTTTGAAATGTTATCAGTTACAAAACAGACAAATTCATGGATATGAGACATTTGGATATAAACTAATCCAAGGCTGAACTGAAGGAGAAACACAATTAAATCCCACTGAAGAGTAATACAGTTGGTACTTAAAAAGCCAAGCAATTCCTGTACACTTGTCATCTAGTATCTAAATGTTAGGACAGCTGAATTAAATATTCAAAGGGAATTTATTTGATAGCATGCAGCCCTTTTACATACGTGAATTTCATGCTGTTTTCATTGGCACTTGGATCTAGGAATCATTTCTCTTCAACCAGCAACAGCCTTATGGTTTTATTGCGATGGTGGAGTAAACACTTTTTTACATGACGCATTAAAAATATAGGAGTAGCTTTTCAACTGCATTTTATTATTTTGGAAATGTAATCCATTAATAAGTTAATGGAGCTTTAACAAAAGGGTTAGGGTTTTTGTTTTTGTTGTTTTGTTTTGTTTTTAAAGTCAGGCAAGCAATCTACATTTAATACTAACCTGAATATCAAAAGAAAACAAGTATCTATCCACACTGATCTGCCTCTTAAAACTATGACCATATGCAAATAACAGGGATCAGAAAGTTAACCCTAATCAACCACTGAGGTTGAAAAATCAAAACACTGAGAAATGAAAGGAAAGGTGTAATGCACAACCCCATATTTGGACAGTTCACACCTACACTCAGTAATACTGTCTTTCAGCACTCTTCTTCAAAATCACCCCGAAGATGAATCATGGTTATCCAGTGTAAGAGACTGCAGGAGCCCTGAGTCACTTGCTGCACATGCTTCATATCCAACATCCAGAATGCAGATGTGTGACTTTTACACTCATTCTTGGCAAAGAATAGCAAAACTCCCAAGACAACGGCCAGCAAATCTTCAAGTATGGTATCTTATGCCACTTCAGTCATCCTTGACGGTGCAATTAAGACAGAAGAAAGAAGACGGCCTGGTGAAAGCAGTTAAATGACCAGAGCACTGCATTTTGTTACTGCTGCCAGTCTTCATACTCTGGAGATCCTCTACCATTAGCTCTGAAATTTACTTAACTGACAGCACCCTGCCCTGTCTAGTAGGGCCACAGCACCTGCTGAAGCCAGGCAGGATTCCTTCCCACGGCCATACTCAGGACTCAGGTAGGAGTGATGCTGTTTCAGTCCACAAGAAGTAAAACTCATGATAGCTGCAGAAATCAGGATTCAAAGGTGGCATGATTTTAGGGCACTGTACAGTGCCCTGCAAAGATTCTTGGCAGGGAGACAGTTTATTTTGTAAGTTTTCTGAAAGACTATCACCAGATTGGTCCAGTTTTCATTAAAAAAGAAAATGTTTTAAGATTCTCGAAATACTGTCTGTGTGTTCTAGGAGCATGCACAAAGCACGTCAGGGCTGACTTCTCTTTGGCTGCACATGGAAAACTTTACCAGTTTTAAATTCCTTTCATGAAGGCCACAGCTATTAGTGTGCACTATGACACAGTTTTTATTTTAGGAGTACAGAAGAACTGCATTTAGGTTACGCTTGGCAAAATTCAGCACAATCCATCCTTCAATTTTGTGTCAAATTCAATATCCTAAGACAGATGCATTTATATTTTAATGACCCACAGAGCTCTCCCCTCGTCCTGCACTGAGTCTTAATAATTTCAAAAAATGTTGGAAATGCCTCAGCTATATTTCAACTCAAGCAAATGTATATACACCTATACTTTGGGAAAAAAAATCCAAGAGAATCATAACTAAAGCTTCATTTTTCTCCAGAGAATAGCCATTATGCATGTTCAGGCAATGTGCTAGCACTGACGTAGCAAAGAATGTAATCACCTCGCATTGATAATGCTCCAGATGCTCAGCTAACCTCTCACATCTAACAACTCCACCTTCAATTCTTAAAACAGTAATGAAATCACTGTATAAATCAACCTGACATAGGGACTAATTATGGCAGCCCAACTAGGAAGTGTTTTGGAACACCACTAGTTTCAAAACCCATTTAGAGCTGGTGTTGCTAAATAATCGCTTTAGATAAGTGACACTTGGTATGGAAAGCCAAATAAATTGTAACAGCTCATTTTATCTTGCCATTATTCTTAGGTGAATTTATTATAAGTTACTAGAAGACATGCAAAGTGCATGCCAGATGAGAACTCAGTATTTATAGCACACTAAGTCAGTCAGCAAACAGAATCTCCTAAAAATATCCACAATGGTATGCAGCACGCCTGCTCTTTGGGGACCGCTCAGTCTGCGGTGGTCTGAATTTTAGACAGAGCACACAAGGACGAAGAAAACACCCAGGTAGGTCAATTCCTGGAGAAGTATGCGAGTAACGGCGGCAATTCGCGTACACCACTATTAATTCTGTTTGGCAGGCAGTCAAACATCTCAAGCCCTACAAGACTTCCCTGCGTGCTTCCTGATCTCTTCAGGTCAATACGATGCAATTTACATGCAGGGAACAGAAGCATGCACTGAGGCTGAACAAGTCTCATTCCTACTATGGCTTGCTTAGCCTCCCATTTTTGCAGGTGTCATGAATTTGAAGCCTATCAAATAACAGGCACCAGAGAGCTCTGGATGCACACCGAGACATCCTTGTGAAAGTCATGATGACGATCATTTACAAAGAAAGGTGGCCTTGGTAACTCAGGCATTTGGTCAGGAGGTAACTAAGAAGAGAGTAGAAAGCAAAAATAATTTCTTGTATGCACATGAAATGCTGTTCTGGTTTTACTCAGGTATTTTTTTAATTTTTATTTTTTAAACACAAATCGTTTTCTTTTGATTTATGAGGTGCATGTTTTTAAAGATATTCCAAAATAAAAACCCTTAGCAATCAGAAGTTTCTCTCTCCTCCTTTTCACAGGTTCAAGGACAACATGTTCCATTACCACAGTAAACGAACACAATCTGTAGAAATTAACACAGGTCTCTCCTAAAACTAATTAAACCATTATTGAGCAGTAGACACATTGCAGAAAAATCTTGAAAATAATATGTATTTGATTCTGCAAATAGCAGGGAGAACCTACCCAAAACCTCAGTAATACTGTTCCAAACCTGAAAGTTTTGAGCAAGACTGAAACAGCAAAGCAAGAACATTTACATGATGAACTTTTCTGTGAACAGCTGGCAAGAACAGGAGAAAATGTACTCAAGCAGATGGGTAGGCAATGTGTTTTAAAAATAGGTTTGAATTTTTAGCAGTGACAAAAGGCTTTCTTTACAAGACAAATAAATGACTTGGAAGGCTGTTGGAGTGGAGTCTGCAATTACGTGAGAGAACACAAGGAGAGACACGCTGTCAGGATATCACGGTTGGATTAGAAGAAATTAAAGAGGAAGGCCTTGTTTGAACTGGCACTCCAAAGACTCAGTCAGGTGTTATCGCCGTCTTGATAGCCAAAAGAAATATTTATATATGGCATTACAATTAAGCCAGTTTCCCTTTCTTCAGATCATTAACTATTTAAGTTTCTTCCCCCAAATGCAGTTACTGCCATTCTTGTTATTTGGCTTCTCCTAACACCTTTTGCTTACCAGGCAGGAGATCTCTCATCATAGCAGAGACTTGGCTCCCTCTTCACCTGAAGGAAACCAAAACAGGTCCCAAGGGCTTCAGTAGCGCTGCTGGCAGATCCAGACAGTGCTCCTTTAGTTCTTTTAGCTCATTTGTCTGGACATGTAACATTTGAGACTAAAACCACTCTCTGAGCTGGGGCAAGTGGTGGCAGACCTTCTGCTTGTTTTTCTTGTCCCGCATCTGCTCCTTTGGAGTTTACTCCCCTGCTGCCCATCATATGTATGCAGGAACAACAGCAGAGCCCACTAAATACAGAAGAGCAAGACCCTGAAAAGGTATCAGATTCCCCAAACCCATCTGTCAGAAGAATTCTTCTGGAATTCCTTATCATTAGATTTATCCTTGGCCTGCTTTCCTAGCACAATTAATTATTATTATTATTTTTAACCTGCTGTAGTTAATGGGATGCTAATACATTTCCAAAACTCTTCATCTGATTGAAACATCTTCAACAACTGCTAACAAGACTCTTCTCTTTCACTTCAGAGTCAACTCATAGGTATAACTGAAGAGAAAATGAGGCACACATCTATCTCCCTCACAATCTGTGGTTGTTGTGAAGGTGTGTGCATCTGTACAGACATGTTTGTATTTCTCCCAACGTGCAAACCAGTCTCAATTTTAGCCTTCTTCTACAATCAGCAGAATTCAGCCAGCCTCTCATTATTATCGCTCTCATTTCCCAAAATGGACAAACATGGATGTGATTGTGTTTCACTGCTGCAGCCAAGTGAAGAGAAAGAAATCAAAACAGCCTCTTAGTTTTCACTGTACTGCATCTTGGAAGACCAATGAACAGCAACAGCAAAACTATCTGAAAACGCACATGGGATTTTTCTTGTTTACAACTGCAAACAGCAGTGTTACCATATCTCTAAAAAAAGGCAGAGTTTGTATGGAAAAGCAGTAAATTTTATTAGACTAAAACCTTACAATCTTTCCTCATTCTGAATGGTTGGGAAGTAATTTAGAGAAGTGTATCTTGTACTGAATATCTGCCAGCCTTCCTCAGACATTAAAAAACAGGGTGAAACTGCAACAGCAAGTGTCATTGCTTCTCAAATGCTACACACACACACAGATGGAGGACATCCCCAATAGTCTCATAGCATAGCATGCTTCCCAACACTTTTCTCAAGTCAGGGGGGCAACGATGTCAGAGCTCCAACTTTGGCTAGCAAAACAGGAATGGCACTGAAATCTGAAGTGTTTAATAGTTTCACACTCGTGGTTTCCCAAAGCAAGAGTACTTGCGTGATACTAGGAGAGAAGGGCAAGGAAGTGATCGGATGATATTTGATTCCCCAAAAAAGGTGTGAGAAAGATGAAAGGAACCTTCTTCCATAGCAAGAATTCATTCATTGCCTCTGCCGGCTATTATTGCAGTCAAACACTATGTGTTTTATTATTGCAATAAAACACACAAAAGATTCTACCCGTGCAGCATTACATACATTCAGTGGCTGGCAATTTAAATTTGAACACTGTAAGTATATTTCTAGCAGGTGATTTCACCAAGAATTCTCCCTGTTGTGACCACCCAGAAATAGGATCACGAACATAAAGGGGGCTCTAAGGAGCTGTCAATATTTCAAGTGACAGAAGTAACACACCGGTGGTTACTCAAAACAAAGAAAATTCTGAAAGATCGTCCAGTTTGTGCCAATCATGGCAAGTATCATTGACAAAAAGAGGCTACATTACAACTACAGCAGTAACTTGGCTGTAGTAGTGACAGTCTATGAAGAAATACTGCCTAGGAACAGGGTGGAAAAAATAAATTAACTGTGGATCCCAAGGCCAACTCTTTTACAGGCTGTTCTCAGAGAAGTAAGCATGTTTACTTTGGGGCAGGGAGAGAGGGGAAGTCCCATCCACCGAGGACCAGAGCAGGAAGCTACTGGTCACAACTCTACAGTTATCACCCTAAAGGAAGCTGGAACTCGGCGCCATGTCCCAAGACAGCACTCGGACATCACACGCAGGCCTGGCCCCTTCGTCTGGGAGCACCATAAGATCTTAGGGAATTCAGCTCTCGCTCTGCTTTCTGCCTTCAGCCTCCCCCAGGAGAGCTCGCCACACATTTAGCTGCGTTACATGGGTTTCTTTTGTTTTTATTCTGTGAGACCAAGGCCTCAATTTACCAGTGAAGTGAACCCCGAGTTAACACGTAAGGTGCATGGCCATATTTCCTCCATTACACTTTGATCCTACGGAACACAAGCCTGAGGCCTGTCAGGACCATGAGGCCCTCTGAGCCAGGAGAGGCTGCCCTAACTACGACTAGACGGACTACTACGAGTAGGTAGATTCCTACTGAAGGAACAGAGCAGCTAACTCATCGTACTTTCCCATACATTAACATAACCACATCATAATACCTTCTATATTCTAGCCCATTAATGGTATATTAATAAGCATAGTATAGGCTTCAGTGTGCGACATTACAGAATTAATATTTATACATTACTTCTGCATGCAAAGCTCCTCAGTAAAAGTGACAATAGAATGTAATTCACTAATGGCAAATTAATTACAGTAATCTAACTAATGTAACGCCCACGCATCACTGATTGATGAAGCCAAGCAGTATGCCTAAAAACACAAAGAGCCAAAGATTCAGTTCAACTTGTTAAAGTTACTCTTGCTCTTCTTTAATTTGAACAGAATTGCTGTGCTAATTCTCAAAATTAATTGAGGCAGTTTTCAAGACAAAAAGGAACAATTCAGTCAATTTGCAAGTTACAACACAAGGGAGGGAACTTCAAGCATGCATTTAATACACAAGTTAAATGCCAGATACCACACCTAGACAAGCTTGAGCTAGTTACCATCAGGACAAAAACAAACCTTCAAGTTATTTTTCACCATGCTGATGCTACCAATTTATGATCTTCAGTGGGGCTACCCATTCCAAGCACTAGTTGTTGTGAGGAATCAAGAAGACAGACACTAAGCATGCAGCTCTATCAGGATGCCTACGTTCAACATGATGTGGAGTTGTATCGCTGATATCATAGATTATTTAAATTGGAAAAAAAAGGTGTTTCAAGTGAGGCTTTTTTCCACGAGTATTGCAGTATTATGATTAAACAGCTACTCATCCTGATAGGAAATACTAGGATTTTTAGAACACACAAAAATAGATGATTTACGATCATCTCATGACCACCAAAGGACAGTGCATTTTAACACCTGCTATTCAAAACCCCAACATATGGCATTCCTTATTTATTAGTGAGGAGATGAAGAGCATGCGCCTCTCCTGGCGCTTTTCCTGCACCAGCAGAAGCAACAAGCTCTGCATCATCTCAGCCCGTATCCTCTTTAATATTCCAATTTCAGCGATTTGTGAAAGACAAAATATGCTGTAGTACAGCAATTAACACATTATGACCTGTCATAGAAAAGCATAATCAAGGTCAGAGTTACTCTGAAGAGACCCTCCTGCATCTGAACTGTTTCCTAGATTGCTGCTCCTTGTCAGTGCACTCATTTAATTCAGTCCCTCCTTGCAGCAAGTCGGGTTGTGAGACAACGGTTAAGCAGGGAGAAAAAAAATGAAGTTTTTCCTCTGAGCAACAACTGCCTACACGTTTTAATGATTCCCTTGTGCTTAGTACGAACTGCACAAGTCAGTGATAGGGCATCCTTTCATCACTGAAAGAAACGCATGTACCTTCTTCCCGCAAGCTATTGCGATGGTATAGCGAGTACCCCTGCAACAAAGCACTACTATTCGGCAGCTTGGTACTATGAGAACAGTTGTTTTCTCTCTTAAGGGCAAATACTCCTTTATTATGATAGGGCTTGACAGCTCTCTGTTATGTCCAACGAGTGCACTGGGAGGAGACAGTCTCAGACCTAGGCAGTAACAGCCCTGATGTCTCCAGGTCAGCACACCAGCGATGGATGGTGGCAGGCACGTGACAGCAGCCCTGCGCTCCCCGCAAGGCTCGGACCGAAGGCACTCCTGCCTTGGCTACCAACAGGTCGCGTTACAGAGGAGGAAAAAAAAACAGTCTGCTGCAGACGGTATCCACAGATCAATTAATTGGAACACAACAATGGGGGAATTTCACATTAACCCCCCACCTTCCAGAAATAAAGCTTGTTTTGGAAGCTGGTTGGTATTTAGGCAGGTTATAACGTGTATCTTCTCTGATATGCGTTAGATTTATGGAAAGAGTGAATACATTAAAAAAGGTCACCTTGGACCTTAATGTTTGACTTGTATGAACAATGACCTTTAAATAAGCAGTGCTGAAGGCAGTCAGCAACTTCCGTGCAGGTTTTTAACTTCTAGGTAAAGAACCCAGGTGGCCAAACGCAAGCCCTCCACCAGCGCTATTCATCTAAACATCACAGGAAAGACAAAAAGACTGCTACAACTCGCTCTGGGTTTAGTACGTGCCCTTAGAGGGCCTCTGCTTCTCGGTGAGTTCGGGGTGGCTTCGCCTCCTGCCTCGACACCATGCGGTCCTGTCTCTGCAGGCTGCTCTTCGGAGCCGCGGACAGCTCTGCTGCCCAGCCGCTCTCCTCTTTCGGGGGGGGGAATAAATACAGAAACTTTTTGAACTTCTGTTTTCCCTCGCCTTCCTCAGGGCCGAGAACTCCGAAAGAGGAACGGGCAGATGCTAACCGGTGCCTTGAGAGTGTTTGGGGCCGGTTTGAGAATAAACGGCGGAGGCACATGATCCAATTAAACTCTAATTATGTAAGTAGCGGGCAAGAGTATTTACACAGGCACCGATTAAAGCCCCAAGCCGCCGGCCAGGCAGGCTGCGCTTCCCCCCAGCCCCGCGTCCCCCCCGCACCGTGCCCTTACCTCCGAACAGGTGCGGCGAGAGGTGCGCGGGCAGCGAGCCGATGACGAGCCGGGGCCCCCCGGAGCCACCACCGGAGCCTCCGCCGGAGCCTCCGCCGCCGCCACCGCCACCCCCGGGGGCCCGCTCCCGGCCGCCCTCCTCCGGGGTGCTGCTGACCGAGTCCTGCGAGCCGTAGGGGCCGCTGCTGTGGGGGATGCTGAAGGCGGACTGCGCGGCGCGGGCCCCCGCGGCGGTGGCGGCGCCCCCCAGGGACCTGCTGCGGGGCGCCGACCCCGCGGCTCCCCCCGAGGCTGCCGCCGCTGCCGAGCCGCCGGGAGCGGCGTGAGGAGCCGCCGCCGCCGCCAGGTGCGCGGA